>NC_133652.1:79532444-79881956 GCF_009905375.1 Apium graveolens
ATCTATCGGGATACAATCACTACTCGACGGATGAGCAATATTCGTCAAGAGAGTAGAAATGAATGAGCTGGGAATAGAAACTATTGTTGGCTCTGTGCTGATTGAAGATATTTTGGGCACAGATGATACAACAGTTCCTGAAAGAATTGGTAAGTGAGCCAACAAATCATCTAAAAGATGATGCTCACTTGCACTAGATTTTGGCTTCCCCAACAGAGTTAAAGAAGGGGAATCAGGAATTGATGTGTTTATCATATCCACATCCATAGAATTTGTTGGTGAGTTGGGTGTTTGAGGTGCTTCTATAACTAAAGATTTTGGATGTGACTCCACATTTATTGGAGCCACATGAAACTGAATTTGTGAAGGTGCAGTGACTGTGTCTGTTGCACCAGTTTGCACTGTGTGGGTACCCTGTGCATCCCCAAAGGTTTTAGATTTCTTCTTTCTGGCATAAGTTTGGGGTGAGCTTGTGTCCCTAACCCTCTTGGCCTGTGCTCTTGGTTGAGAGCTTTGTTCAATAACTACATCTTTTTAGGAGGATGCAGCTAGAAATGAGCTTTTATCCTTTTTAAGCACTGCAGTTTGTTGGGAAACTGCAGTGTGGCTAGGCTGGGATCCACTCAACTCTCCAACCTTATTCTTGGGGTTTCTTTGATATTCATCCCTTCCCTCACCTAACTTACCCTCCTTCACACTCCCCTCTTTGGCTTTAGTGGATTTTGCAACTGGCATCTTTTGAGAGATACCAGAGGGGGCTTTCTTTGATTTGGATTTTGAAATAATTGCAGTTTTGGTGGCTTGGGTAGGCAACTGTTTGGTCATTGACACAGTTGCCATAGCCACACTAGAACTCAAAGAAATTTTTGAGGTTGGAATAGTTGTAGGGATAGATGAACTTACCTCACTTACCTGAGGTGCTTGCATTACAGGGAAATAGAATAATGGCACATCCTTGTGATGATTGGCCCTGTTCAAATCTGTAATGAGCCTTCTCTCTTGAACCCAACAATCTAATTTGTTGTTAGGGTTCTCAAGCACAATCTCTTCACAAAGGTGGTTAGCTAACATCGTAAGGAATCTAGCATAATACACATTCTTACCTCTTTTATTTAACTCTCCCAGTTTAAAACCTAACTCAAATAAAACAAGGTCACTAAAATTAAAATACTTATCTGTAACTAGCATGTAGAGCATGTTAAGCATGGAAATATTCACTGAATCAAAATTACTGATCTTTCCTGAGAAAACCATTGTAACTACATCACACATGAAACTCCATTCTTTCCTAAGACCCAATCTCCTAATGTCACTCAGTTTAGAAGTAGGAAAAGCATAGTTCATGGAATTAAGCATATTGATTATATCATTGTCAGTGTGTGGTGAGGTTACATTGTCATCAGGAATTTTGAAACATGCTTTTATCACATCAATATTGATACATAATTCTTTACCTTTAATGGTTAGTGTGATGGTCTTATCTGTAGAGTTGTAGGTAGTAGTGGTCCATATCTCTTCAACTTCACAGAAGATTGTGGGTGATTCCAGCATGGCATAATTGAGCTTGCAATTCTTCACAAAGTCCATCATCTTGTGATAGTCACCAGATTGCTGAATACCCTTGTTAACCAGTGCAGTGAAATTGTTCTTCTCATAAATGAACCCAGTTTGAGAGATAATCTTTACAACAGGTGCCATTGTTAGAGTATAAGAGCTTGAAGAGAAAGAGAGTAAGTGCTTTGAGAGAGAATGAAATTAGAGCAGTTGAATTGAGAATGATAAAAGAAAAGTGATTGAAATGAAATAAGCTTTTATATTATCTCAAAAATAACTGATAAAATTAATAAAGTAAAATAAAGTAACCAATAGAAATTGCCTAAAATAGCCGTTTAAAAATAAACTGTAAAAATTCCACCCATTATCCGTTGTGTTATGCTTACAAACTGTAAGTATACTCGATGGATAATGTACAGAGAATTAACGACTGAGATTAAGACAATTCGATGGATGAGGATAAACTGTTATCCGTCGAGACATAAAATATTCCAGAAAAGTAATTGATTTTTATTAGCACATAATATACCGACGGATGATCAAACTCGATGGATAATGATCAACCGTCGAGATGTAAATTTTGACTTACCCAAAATTTCATCCAAGACTGAAAAATCAGTTAAATTTCTGGCTGCATTTCAACTTGCAAATTAACTCATATAAATTTAAGAGTAATTAAGCATACCTAACTCACTTACCAACCTTGAAAAGGTGGATTCATCCAGTGGCTTGGTAAAGATATCTGCAAGCTGCTTCTCACTTGGAACAAAATGTAGCTCCACAGTACCATTCATTACATGTTCCCTTATGAAGTGGTACTTGATATCTATGTGCTTTGTCCTTGAATGTTGTACTGGATTTTCAGTGATGGCAATTGCACTTGTGTTATCACAGAAAATAGGAATCCTCTCAACTTGCAAACCATAATCTGGCAATTGATTCTTCATCCATAATATATGTGCACAGCAACTACCAGCAGCAATATATTCAGCTTCAGCTGTAGAAGTAGAAAATGAATTTTGCTTTTTACTGAACCAGGACACAACCTTGTTTTCTAGAAATTGACAGGTTCCTGTTGTACATTTTCTATCAATTCTACAACCTGCATAATCTGCATCTGAATAACCAGTTAGATCAAAACCAGAATCTCTAGGGTACCAAATGCCAAGTTTTGGTGTTCCCTTGAGATATCTGAAAATTCTCTTAATAGCTATTAAGTGAGATTCTCCAGGATCAGCCTAAAATCTAGCACATAAACATGTAGAAAACTTTATATCTGGAAACTAGCTGTTAAGTACAGAAGTGAGCCAACCATGCCTCTATAACTAGAAATATCCACAGACTTTTCAGTAGTGTTTAATTTAATCTTAGTTGCAGTGGCCATGGGAATTTTTGCATATGTGCAATCCACTAGATCAAACTTCTTTAAAAGATCAAAAATATATTTAGTTTGACTAATGAATATTCCATCACTAACTTCCTTAACTTGTAAACCAAGAAAGTAAGTCAATTCTCCCATCATACTCATTTCATACTTACTTTGCATCAGTTTGGCAAACTTTTTGCAAAGTTTCTCATCTGTAGAGCCAAAAATAATATCATCTACATAAATTTGAACAAGTATACTAGAGCCATTAACATTTCTGAATAACAAAGTTTTATCTACAGTACCTCTTGTGAAGTGATTTTCCAAAAGGAACTTTGATAAAGTGTCATACCAGGCTCTAGGTGCTTACTTCAATCCATAAAGTGCTTTCAAAAGATAATAGACATGATCTGGAAAATTTGGATCTTCAAAACCAGGAGGTTGACTGACATAGACTTCCTCCTCCAAATCTCCATTCAGAAAGGCACTTTTGACATCCATTTGATAGACCCTGAAATTGGCATGGGGTGCATAGCTAAGAAGATTCTGATGGCTTCAAGTCTTACAACAGGAGAAAATGTTTCATCAAAATCTATTCCTTCTTGTTGATAGTAGCCTTTAGAAACCAATCTAGCTTTGTTCCTGACAACTATGCCATTCTCATCCATCTTGTTTCTGAATACCCACTTGGTGTCTATTGAATTCTTTCCTTTAGGCTTGGGCACCAGCTTCCATACATTGTTCCTTTCAAACTGGTTTAGCTCCTCCTACATAGCTAAAATCCAATCAGGATCCAACAAAGCTTCTTCTACCTTCTTTGGCTCTTCCTTGGAAAGAAAGCTACTGTATAGACATTCTTCTTGAGTTGCTCTCCTTGTTTGAACTCTAGAAGAAACTTCACCAATAATAAGCTCAAAGAGGTGATCTTTTGTCCATTTTCTTTGTTGAGGTAGATTACCTCTAGATGAAGAAACCTCATTGTTTTCTTGATGTGTGATTGAGTTTTGATTGTTAGAAACTCCCCCTGAGTTTGTGGATCTTTAATTTGAGAAATGGGAACTTTCTATAGGTGATCTATCTTGACTTCCTGCTCCTTTTGATAACCCGGTGGATGGTGAATTTTGAGTACCGACGGATGAAGCTGGTTGTCTCCCGACGGATAACGCAGATTGCCTCCCGACGGATGAAGCATTATGCAACTCGACAGATGTTGAGTTTTGTGCTTCATTGGTAGTAGATTTATCTGTATTATCCTTAGACACTGTTTCTTGATCACTTTTATCATCACTGTCATCACTAACCATCTCCACATTGTCGAATTTGAGGCTCTCATGGTAATCTCCATATTTCAGTCCTTCAATCTTTTTATCATCAAACACAACATGTATTGATTCCACAATAATGTTGGTTCTTAGATTGTAGACTCTATATGCTTTACCAACAGCATATCCAACAATAAATTCCTTCATCTGCTTTAGCATCAAACTTCTCATTTTGATCAGTTTGATTTCTCAGAATATAGCATTTGCAACCAAAGACATGAAGAAAATTTAGAGTTGGTTTCTTGTTCTTGAACAATTGATAGGGAGTCATGCATCATGCTTGATTAACCAGAGAAAAATTCTGAGTGTAGCATGCAGTATATACAGCTTCAGCCCAGAAATAGGTTGGTAGTTTAGATTCTTCAAGCATTGTCCTTGCAACTTCAATAAGTGATATGTTCTTCCTTTCCACTACTCCATTCTGTTGTGGAGTCCTTGCTGCTGAAAACTCATGCAGAATCCCATTTTCCTCTCAAAACGCTCTCATGACAGAATTCTTGAACTCAGTTCCATTGTCACTCCTGATTCTTCTAACCTTGAAATCGGGATGATTATTGACTTGTCTTATGTGATTGATGATGATTTCACTAGCCTCATTTTTAGACTTTAGGAAATATGTCCAAGAGAACTTTGAGAAATCATCTACAATTACTAAGCAAAATCTTTTCCTTGAGATGGACAACACATTGACTGGTCCAAACAAATCCATGTGAAGCAGTTGCAAAGGCTCTTCAATTATTGAATCAAGTTTCTTCCTGAATGATGCTTTAATCTGCTTCCCTTTTTGGCAGGCATCATACAGTCCATCCTTAGAAAACTCCACTAGAGGAATACCTCTAACCAGTTCTTTCTTTATTAGCTCATTCATGGTCTTGAAGTTTAAATGGGATAGCTTCTTGTGCCATAGCCAACTTTCATCCTGACTTGCTTTACTGAGAAGACAAGTAACAGATTCTGCATTAGATGAGTTGAAATCAGCTAGGTACACATTTCCTTTTTTCACACCAGTGAGAACCACTTTGTTGCTTCTTTTATTAGTCACAACACAGGCTTCTGAATTGAAGGTTATTGAGTTGCCTTTATCACAAAGCTGGCTGATACTCAACAAGTTGTGTTTGAGACCATCCACTAAGTAAACCTCCTCAATGATGACATTGTCCTTTGAAATCAAGCCATATCCCACAGTATAACCCTTGCTGTCATCTCCAAAAGTGATACTTGGGCCAGCTCTCTCCTTAAATTCTGTGAGCAGGGTAGAATCACCAGTCATGTGTCTTGAACAACCACTATCCAAGTACCAAAGATTCTTTATGTTTCCCTGCACATATCAAAATCAAATCAAGTTGATTTTGGTACCCAAGTGTCCTTGGGTCCTGCCTTGTTAGCTTTCTTTTTCTATTTCTTAGGCTTTATCTCATTTGACTTAGGGATATCAGATTCATCCTTGGTCATTTGAGTTGGGCCTTCGAAACCATTCATTGCAACAAAATTATCATGCATATTATAATTAACAGGAAATGGCATGCTGTCAGTAAACATGTTATTCCAGTAAGGCATGCTAAATGGCATTTGTGGCATGCTAAATGCAGCATAATAAGGATTAGGTGCAAATGGCATATTAGCAAACTGTGCATTCATATTCTGTGTAGACATAGCATTCATAGGCATGGGAGGCATGGCATTCATGTTAGGAAATTGAGGTGGCACAGACATGGAAGTAGGCATGGCAGATTTGCAGTTAACAGACAAATGATTTACACTACCACACTTGACACAGATTTTTCTAGGAGCGTATTTATCAGGTGTGTAGTTATTGTGTTTGTTAATCCCTACTTTACCATTTCTATTGTTTTTCTTTTTAGTCTCTGTTTTTACCTCAATTTTTTCAAGTCTATCACTTAACTGTTTGACAGTCATGTGACCAACATTAGCCTTTTTCCCTTTCTTAACTTGACTCGATTCTCCTGAAACAAAGTTCTTGGAAACAGACCCATACTTCTCATTCAACTTAACAAGTTTGGCTTTACTGATAGGCTTGCTCACAGCCGACGGATGAGGATTTTCATCATTCTATGGATAACCCTTTTTGTCATCCAACGGATGATCCTCATCATCCGTCGAGTTTACATCTATTAGCACTCCATCTACCAAATTTGGTTCTAGTTTCTCTTTGTTATTTTTCCAGGCTGCATCACAAAAAGACTCAACTCCTTGAACTTTGGTGATTTGAGCATGGACATCCCTGGATGTTTTCCATGCCTTAATCACCTCCAGTTCACGCTCGAGCTGCTTCTTTAAAATTTCTTCTTTCTTCAAGGACTCAGTTAATTCCTCCTTGGCAATCTTACACTCAATTCTTAA
Organism: Apium graveolens; assembly: GCF_009905375.1. Classification (NCBI taxonomy): domain Eukaryota; kingdom Viridiplantae; phylum Streptophyta; class Magnoliopsida; order Apiales; family Apiaceae; genus Apium; species Apium graveolens. The sequence goes on from NC_133652.1 coordinate 79,539,048, forward strand.
CTTTTCAAAGTCAATGAACTCAGACTCAAGCGCATTATTTCTCTCACTCAAAAACAAGTTGTTTTCTTTGATTTTAGCATTTTCTTTAGTAAGATACTTAAGTATAACACGCAAATGATATAACTCTGTAGACATGTCATTTATGGCATCATTACACTCAGCTTTAGATAAATGTGCAAGGTTTGTAGTAATTACTTGATTACTTGAAGAACTTGTTTCTGTTTCATCAGACTTGGCCATTAGGGCTAGATTAACATAGCTGACATCTTCATCTTCATACAGACCATCTGCTGCCCAGTCATTTTCTTGTGTTATGAAAGGCCTTTCCTTCTGTTTGAGCAGTTCAAAGTATTTTTGCTTATAATCCACAGGCTCAAACTTTTTCTTACTGAAATCAGACTTCCTACATTCACTGGCAAAGTGCCCTACCAAGCCACATTTGAAACATTTGAATTTTGATTTATCCACCATGTTTCTATTTGGCTTGGATGCTCCAAAGTTCTTCTTGAACTTGAGCTTGGAAAATCTCCTGGAAAGAAATGTCGGGTGTTCATCAATGTCCTCCATGTCATCTTGGCTCAAAGAATCTTCATTTTCAGCTGCAAGCCCTTTACCCTTGCTTTCACAGACCCTTGAAGTTGACTCAACAGCTTCCATCTTCACTTCCTTCTTTTTTTCCAACTCAGCAATTAGTGCAATGGATCCTCCTTTCTTCTTTCCTCTTTCCATTCTCTCATCTTGCTCTATTTCAAGCTCATAAGTTTTCAGGATGCCATACAGTCTCTCCAAAGTAAACTCCTTATAATCTTGTGAGTTTCTTAATGAGACTGTCATTGGTTTCCATTCCTTTGGAAGAGATCTAAGGAATTTCAGATTGGAGTCTTTTATCAGATAGACCCTTCCATGCAACTTTAGAGCATTTAGTAGTTTTTGAAACCTACTAAAAATGTCAATGAGAGACTCACTTTCTTCATTATGAAAATGCTCATATTGCTGAATCAAGAGCTACATCTTGTTTTCTCTAACTTGCTTAGTGCCATCACAGATGATCTGTATTGTATCCCAAACATCCTTGGCAGTTTTGCAGTTGATAATGTTGTCAAATATATCTCTATCAACTCCATTAAACAGGATATTCATGGCCTTTTTATCCTTCCTGACTTGTTCAATGTCAGGATCAAACCATTCATGCCTTCGCTTGGGGACTGATGGCTCGTTTCCTATTGCAGCTCTCATTGGAACATGAGGGCCTCTTTCTATGCAGTCAACATAGGCCTCCTCTTGAGAAAGCAAATGAAGATGCATCTTTACCTTCCAATGATGGTAATTATCTTTATCCAGAAAAGGGATATTGACTCCAACATCCTTCTTGTTCATCTTGCTGTATTGTTTTGATATTTAAACTCTTTATAAGTTAAGAGCTCGCTCTGATACCAATTGTTAGTCCCTTAACAATATGACAAGATTTACAGAAGTGGGGTTGAATGGAATTCTTGAAACTTTTTCTTGAAATAAAAATATTCTAACTCGAATATATATATAAGTGTGAATTGATTAGCACAATACGGAATAGTTACTTAAATGAATCAAATCACAAGTAATTAAAAACAAGAGTCTTTAAAAACTTTATGTTGGATTTGAATGATTCCACCAGATATATATATATATATATATATATATATATATATATATATATATCGAGAGAACCCTGTGTGCAAAATGCTCACAGCTGCTTACAAAAATTGAACAACTAAGACTGCAGAGAAATGTTAAGAATTCTGCTTACAAATGTTTCTGTGCTTTGTTGCTTAGATCGATATTCCTTAGTTGCTACTTCCTGGTTTATATATCACCAAGATTACAAAGTAATGAGATAGGATAATAAAACAAAAACTATCTAGTCTATTACAATGCTACTTCATTACTCTATTCCAGCATCTTTGAATATCTTCATAATAGCATGGAAATGGCAATGCTTCTTTGTTCTCGAAAACCCAGTTGAATAGGCTACCACATTCCATTTGCATCCACTCGACGCATGTGACTGTGTTATCACTATCAACAGATATTTAAATTCTTTATCCGTCAGGTTCATGATCATCCGTCGAGTTATTGATCATTCGTCGGGTTGTCTAGTTGATCATTCGTCGACTTCATTGTAGTTTATCCGTCGGGTAGCAATCTGGCACTTGACTTCATTTCATTTATGCAGAATTACAAGACATCATCTATGTATAATTAATCAACCTATTCTGCATATCTAGTTAAAGTCAACATGACTTGAATACTACTTACAGAATCTATAAAATGGTGTATGCAGAAATGTGCTACAAACTTATTGTTACATAAGCTACTCACTCGATGGATAATAAGCCATCATCCGTCGGGACTATAATGAGTCATCCGTCGGGACTATAAATCTTATCCATCGAGTGCTACATAATTTTACTAAGTAAAATCCACCAAGGTGTTTTGTTCATGAAATCATCAAGTACACAACATATACACAACAATTAGAACCTATAGAGCCGAAATACCCTACGTTAGACGTCTAGGTATGCTTGACATATCCTCAATAACACATATACCCTTGGATAACAAATCTTGACTCATACTTATATACATTATTACATTACACGCATCAATTTAGGGTTCACGTTCTCGAAAATCGGTTTGGTGTTCGTTTCCAGAAAATACGTATACTAGTTATTTTACGAAATTAAGGTTATTGGTTTTGGCAAAACAATTTACCACTACATACAATCAGGTTCCGCACAAAATATATGTATATACTTATTCATACTCGCTCGACGTTCCGATAATTATAGGGTATGTCCCGCATTTTCGAATTTAATTTCCAAAAATTCGGGCAACATCACCACTGTTTATCGGCCTACCCGTCGATCAACTCAACGTCACAGTCAACCAATCAATCCAACAAACAGGCAATCAATCCAACTTCACATTCCAAATAATCCCGAAACGTATTATTTAACTACTACTTTTTATTTCGAATAATAATATGCGAACTAAATTATTTATTTTAAAATATTAGGACTCAGATATACATCATCATCGTCCACCGTCGGCTCGCCGAGGCTAATCGCTGACGGTGGTAAAATTCGCGGGTACCCGATTAATTTCGGGTTTCCAACGCGTACTTCACTGATTAAATCTAATTTTCCGTATAAAATTAATTTATTTCACGAATTGTAATCAATAATTCCTGCAAAAATAAGAATAATTTCAAAAATAATCAAAATAACACAACAACCAACAATTACAATACAACACAGCACTGTACACTTCACACACGCGTGTTAAACACGCGCAACCACTGCACAGGGCCACCTCGCCGGAGAACCGGCGGTAACCCCAAAAGAACAGAAGAAAAACAACAGCAAGGGAACTAACACAGACCAGACGCAATTACATGCACACAGGAGGGAGGGGAGGCGGTGACAAGGTCACCATAAATGGAATAAAACGGCGGCATAATTACCGGGAACAAAGAGGATTCCGGCGAGGAGAACAGGGAAGAAAAGAACTGAAAGCAACTGCGAATATATATGCATATATTTGATATTGAGAAAGAAGAGAAACTGTAGAGAGGGGGAAATACAGAAAACGGGAGAGAGAGAGAGAGAGAGAGAGAGAGAGAGAGAGAGAGAGAGAGAGAGAGAGAGAGAGAGAGAGAGCAAATGGGGAAGGAGGAGATGAACATGTTGTGTATATTTTTTATTTTTATTTTTATTACATAAACAATTAGCCAATCAGCAACTGCCACACCTCTACCCATTCCACCATTATTTGACACGTGTTCCTCTCTTTTCATAGCCCTATTTTTTTTCTCCCGGTTTTGTAATTTAACGAATAATCGCACGAATAAAAATATCCCGAAAATTACTAAAATAGTTTCAAAATATCATAAATAATCCAAAGTTATTAAAAACAAAATTTCATAATTTTTAAATTATTTTTAAAACGCAACTTATACCCGCTTTAACAAATAAACGAAACATCGTGCAGGTAAATTTAATCCCAAAAATCTTCAAAATAATTTTAAAAATCTCAAAATATTCTAAATATAATAGAATATGAATTTCATAATTTTTGAAATATATCTGAATTTAAAACTGAATTTGCAACAAAATATAATCAGAAAATCATTTAGGGTTAAATAATTTACGAAATATTGATTTCTAAATTTTATAAAATCCCAAAAATAATTATTGTAATTATAAAATTATAAAACCAATTTTAAAGATAACCCAAATTTTTATACAAATAAATTTGCATTAAATCGACTTTTATAGGCGAAAATAATTCAACACAACTCTATAATTAATTATGCGGACAACACGGTACACCATAAATCACACATAGATAATAATCAAACAACACATAGCGGTCAAAACCAATACACATATTTTATTTATTTAATAATTCCACAATTACACATTTAAATAATACAAAAATACACGAGTCGTTAGAAAAGCTTTCGGATTTGCTACTGGTTCTCCCATTGCAATGATAACTAGAGTACCTGAAACACATGACTAAAGTAAACCTTGTATGTAAGAGAGTACGAGTCAGTGAATTTTAACGACCACTGATGTCAAGCATATAAACTAAAAATTAACACCGAGTCCCCGGCAGCGGCACCAAAAACTTGTTTGGGCGAAAACACGCGCTAAAATTACACGCAAGTATACGCGTTCGCAAGTAATACAAGATATAAATCTGATTCGTTCCCACGGAGACTCTTTTTAGTTAACTTAAGATTATGCACATATGCAACAATGGTATGGCTATCACTCAATGCTAAGACAATAACAAGTTGAGATGTTTATAACTAAGTTTAAACTAACATGCAATTAACTATGAATAAAAGTTTTTGAATTAACTATATGAGATAAATATGGGATTCTAAATTCATTAAATACTTCATTCAAAGTCATTGTTCTTAACCTTAGCATGCAATGGTGATGACAACTAATCAGATAACACGAAACTAGTAAATGCCAACTTTCATTGCACGAATACCCTACTACCAGACATCCACAAACGAGATAGACCTGAATAGACACCAATTATGTTGAGACCCTATATGTCTATAGAATTTGACAACATAAAGGTTTAATGAAAAAGTTATCTATCGTGATTACATAGGGCAAGTAAGATGGTTAAAATTACCTACGAATCATGCATAACAATTATACATGAACCTGTTAGGAATATGTGTATTAGTTTGATGATAAGTTCAGCAAAACACTTAAGTAGAAATCTAGTGTTTGTAGCCTCAACGGATAAGACCATCTTGGCTATCCGTTGAAGGAGTAGCCTTACTTAGCAATAAGTTTGGTATTGTAGCACATCTCACTCTCTGGTTTCAAGTTGTAATTCTTAGATGTTGTTAGGAGATAAATCAGTCATGTTGACTACTAATGGATGTACAAGTAGGAGGGCTAATTGTAAATATTTCATGCCTTGTAATTTTGTATAAGTGAAGAAGTGTCAACGGATATTGAAGACCTTCAACGGATAATAAACTAAGCTTCAACGGATGTCTCTAACGCCTCAACGGATAAAGCTTCAACTGCTAGAGCATCAACGGATAAAGCCATCAACGGATGAAAGCTTCAACGGATGCACTGCTAGAGCATCAACGGATAAAGCCATCAACGGATGAAAGCTTCAACGGATGCTCAGTCTCATAGCAGTTGATAGTGACAGTTAACAAAGCTGACAGAGGCACATGGATTGACAGAGATGTGGTAGCCTATTTCAGGAACAGCAGAAAAAGCAGCCGTTTTTAGTCTGGTTCATAATGGAAAGTCAACAGATAATTCCATATTACACTGGATAAAAATGGAACAGAAACAAGTGGAGAACTATTGTCTTATTGTACTTTATCTTTGTCTTCACTTGTAAACTTGGTGTTATATAAACCAAGTAGTAGCTAGTAATTAGATATGAATTTTCCCTGAGCTGTTTAGAAATATCAAGAGAGAAAATCATCTAGTTTGTACTAGGAAGCAGCTGTGATTTAATTTTGAATCACAGATTTTCTGAAATAACACATCTCTGGTGGAACAACAAATCCACCAGAAAAGTTTTTAAGTTCTTTGTGTTCATTTCATTTGTGTTTAAATATATATCTGTTTGCATCAGCTCCAAGCAATTCACACACTTTTGATCACTCAAACACTTAGTCTTACAAATTGCTCAAAACTTGAAAAAGTTTTGAGATTTACATTCAACCCCCCCTTCTGTAAATCTCGTTGTTAGTCCACTGGGAATAACAATTGGTATCAGAGCGAGCTCTTAACATACAAAGAGTTTAAAGATCTATTATGCTAACATCATGAGTAAGAAGGATATTGGTGTAAAGATTCCAATCCTGGAAAGAGATAACTATCATCACTGGAAGGTGAAGATGCATTTACATCTTCTCTCTCAAGATGAAAGCTACATCAACTGCATTGAGAATGGTCCTCACATCCCACACAAGGTGGCCACAGCTGCTACTGCTACAGTTGCTGTTGGACAGTCTATTCCCAAGCCAAAGGCAGAATGGACTGTTGAAGATATTGAAGAGGTCCACAAGGACAAGAAAGCCATGAACATTTTGTTTAATGGCCTGGATCAAGATATGTTTGACAATGTCCTCAATAGCCAAACTGCTAAGGAAATTTGGGATATTGTGCAGCTTATCTGTGAAGGCACTGAGCAAGTTAGAGAAAACAAAATGCAGCTTCTCATTCAACAATATGAATATTTTCATTTTGAAGAAGGAGAATCATTGAATGATACATTCAACAGATTTCAGAAACTATTGAATGGATTAAAGCTGTATGGGAGAGTGTACCAAGTCAAGGACTCCAATTTAAAATTTCTAAGGTCTCTACCAAAGGAATGGAAGCCTATGACTGTTTTTCTAAGAATTTCTCAAGATTATAAGGACTTCACACTTGAAAGATTATATGGAATATTGAAGACTTATGAACTTGAGATGGAGCAAGATGAGCTGTTGGAAAAGGGAAAGAGAAAAGGAGGATCAGTTGCACTTGTAACTGACAGTGAAAAAGTTGAAGCCAGAAATGAGGAAAAGACAATTCCAAGTCTCAAAATTGGTACAAGCAAATCAGAATCAAGCAAGGGTAAAGAGCAAGTTGTTGAGGATGAAGACAATTCCAGTCAGGATGAATCTGATGATATTGATGAACATCTGGCCTTTCTGTCCAGGAGGTTTGCAAAGATGAAGTTCAGGAAAAACACAAAGTTCACTAAGCCAAACAAAAACATGGTGGATAAATCAAAGTTCAAATATTACAACTGTGGCATTAGTGGACACTTTGCAAGTGAGTGTAGGAAGCCAAATTCTGAGAAAAAGAAATTTGAGCAAGTTGATTACAAAAGGAAGTATTTTGATTTGCTCAAACAAAAGGAAAGAGCTTTTCTCACTCAAGATGACTGGGCAGCAGATGGGGTAAATGAAGATGATGATGTGGAATATTTCAACCTAGCCCTGATGGCTAATTCTGATGAAAATGAAACTAGTTCATCAAGCAACCAGGTAATTACTACTGATCTCTCTCAGCTTTCTAAACATGAATGCAATGAAGCCATAAATGATATGTCCAATGAATTATATCATTTGCGTGTTTCTCTTAAATCACTAGCTAAAGAAAACACTAGGATCAAAGAAAATAATGTGTTTTTAAGTGATAGGAATGCTGTTTTAGAGAGTCATGTAATTGAGCTTAAAAAGATTAAACTTAAATGCTTGAATGTCGAGAATGAACTAGAAAAAGCTGTTAAGAAAGTAGAAATTCTTTCTAAACAGTTAGAAAGTGAGCAAGAGGTAATCAAGGCCTGGAAAACATCTAGGGATGTTGGTGTTCAAATTGCCAAGGTTCAGGGAATTGAATCATTCTGTGAGGATGCCTGGAAGAAAAACAAAAAGAAGTTAGAATTAATTGATGGATTGTCAATGGATGTGGAATCAACGGATGATGAAAGTTATCCGTTGAAGGAAGAAAAGGAGCATCCATTGAAGGCTCATCAATTAAAACAGGCAAGTTCTTTTAAAAATAAAAAGAATGATTCAACTCTCAAGAACTTTGTCAAAGAAGGAGCTAGCACACCCAGAGATGTCAGTAAGGTGAATATAGGACACATGACTTTAGATCAGTTGAAAGGTAGGCTTAAGTTGGTTGAGGATAAGAAGGAAACTAAAAAAAATTTAAAAGAAATGGGAAGGTAGGGATTAATAAACATAACAATTATACACCTGATAGGTATGCTCCTAGAAAAAGCTGTGTACATTGTAAAAGTGTTAATCACCTATCTGATAATTGCAAATCTGTTAAAAATGCTCCCATGCCTTCAAATCCCTCCATGCCTAACATGTCTATGTCACCTCTGCATGTTATGCCTGTTATGTCTCACCAGAATCCCCATGCACATTTTGCAAACACGCCATACATTAACAATCCTTACTTTACTGCATTTAGTATGCCTCAAATGCCATACAATATGCCTATGTGGAATAACATGTTTGCACAACCTATGCCTTATCAAATTCAATCAAATGTGTTAAATGATTCTGTGACTAACCCTACACTTCAACCAACCACATCTGAGACCAGGGTTGACCCAAAGTTACCTAAGTCAAAAGATGCAGGAGGAATGAAGTCTAGGAAAAAGACTAACAAGGCTGGACCCAAGGACACTTGGGTACCAAAATCAACTTGATTGATTTTGTTGTGTGCAGGGACAAAGAAGGAATCTATGGTACTTGGACAGTGGTTGTTCAAGACACATGACAAGAGATTTCACCCTGCTCACAGAGTTTGAGGAGAGAGCTGGCCCTAGCATAACCTTTGGAGATGACAGCAAAGGATTCACTATGGGATATGGCTTGATTTCAAAAGAAAATGTCATCATTGATGAAGTTGCATTGGTTGATGGTCTCAAACACAATTTATTGAGCATCAGTCAACTATGTGACAGAGGGAATACTGTTTCCTTCAATTCTGAAGCCTGTATTGTCACAAGTAAAAAGGACAATAAAGTAGTTCTAACTGGAGTTAGAAAAGGGAATGTGTACTTAGCTGATTTCAACTCTACAGATGCAGAATCCATTACTTGTCTTCTCAGTAAAGCAAGTCCAGTTGAAAGTTGGCTATGGCACAAGAAGCTGTCCCATTTGAATTTCAAGACAATGAATGATCTAGTCAAAAAGGACTTAGTTAGAGGAATGCCTCTAGTGGAATTCACAAGGGATGGACTGTGTGATGCTTGTTAGAAAGGAAAGCAAAAGAAAGTATCATTCAGTAAGAAGCTTGAATCTGCAATTGATGAACCACTGCAACTTCTACACATGGATCTTTTTGGACCAGTCAATGTATTGTCAATTTCAAGGAAAAGATATTGCCTAGTGATTGTAGATGATTTCTCAAAGTTTTCATGGGTTTATTTTCTTGGATCAAAGGATGAAGCTAGTGAAATCATCATCAATCATATCAAGCAAGTCAACAATCATCCTGATTTCAAAGTAAGGAATATTAGGAGTGACAATGGAACTGAGTTCAAGAATTCAACCATGAAGATGTTCTGTGGAGTAAATGGGATCATGCATGAGTTCTCAGCTCCAAGAACTCCACAACAAAATGGTGTGGTGGAAAGGAAGAACAGATCACTAATTGAAGCTGCAAGGACAATGCTTGAGGAGTCAAAGCTCCCAACTTATTTTTGGGCTGAGGCTGTTAACTGTGCATGTTACACTCAGAATATTTCTCTAATCAATCAAGCAAAATGCATGACTCCCTATCAATTATTCAAGAGAAGAAAACCAACTTTAAACTTTCTACATGTCTTTGGTTGCAAATGTTACATCTTAAGGAATCAATCTGATCACAAAGGAAAGTTTGATGCAAAGGCTAATGAAGGAATATTTGTTGGTTATTCTGCTGGAAAATCATATAGGGTCTACAATCTAAGAACCAACATTGTCATGGAATCTGTACATGTTGTGTTTGATGATAAAAAGATTGATGGACTAACAGATGAGGGACATCATGAAGGACTCAAATTTGACAATATTGAGATATATTGTGATGATAGTGAAGATGAGAATGATGAAGAAGGCATCTCAAGAAGAAACCAGAGTCTGCCTTTGGATAATGCACAGAATGCTGCATCCGTTGAAAGTCAAAATTCAGCTTCCGTTGAAAGAAGCAATGCAGCACCCGTTGAAAGACAAAGTGCATCATCCGTTGAAGTTCATAATGAAGCATCCGTTGATCACAGTCTGTCAATGGATAATCACTTCACCTCATTAGTTGATAGAACTCCCAATTCCTTTCAAAGGATCAGCAACTCAGGGGGAGTTTCAACAAATCAACATTCTATCTCACATCATGACAATACTGAGGCAACCTCATCAAGGGCTAATCTACCACCTCAAAGGAAATGGACCAAGAATCACCCTTTTGAACTGATCATCGGTGATGCTACATCTAAAGTACAAACTAGAAGGGCTACTCAAGATGAATGTCTGTATAGTAGCTTTCTATCACAGGAGGAACCCAAGCGAGTGGAAGAAGCTCTTTTGGATCCAGATTGGATTTTAGCTATGCAAGAGGAGCTAAACCAATTTGAGAGGAACAAAGTGTGGAAGCTGGTAACCAAGCCAAAGAACAAGAGTTCTATTGACACAAAATGGGTATTCAGAAACAAGATAGATGAAAATGGCATTGTCATAAGGAATAAAGCCAGATTGGTTGCCAAAGGCTATTCTCAACAAGAGGGAATAGATTTTGATGAAACATTTGCTCCAGTTGCAAGACTTGAAGCCATCAGAATCTTTCTAGCCTATGCAGCTAATGCCAATTTCAAAGTCTATCAGATGGATGTCAAGAGTGCATTTCTAAATGGGGAATTGGAGGAAGAAGTTTATGTAAGCCAACCTCCAGGTTTTGAAGATCCAAATTTTCCAGACAATGTGTATTATTTGTTTAAAGCACTCTATGGACTAAAGCAAGCACCTAGAGCCTGGTATGAGACTTTATCAAAGTTCCTTCTAGATAATCACTTTACAAGAGGTACTGTTGACAAAACTCTCTTCTTTAGAAATGTTAATGGCTCTAAGATACTTGTACAAATTTATGTTGATGATATTATATTTGGATCTACAGATGATAAACTTTGTAAAAAGTTTGCTAAATTAATGCAAAGTAAATATGAAATGAGCATGATGGGAGAGCTAACTTACTTTCTTGGTTTACAAGTTAAACAAGTTAGTGGTGGAATTTTCATTAGTCAAACTAAATATATTTATGATCTTTTAAAGAAGTTTGACTTAATGGATTGTTCACCTGCAAAAACTCCCATGGCCACTGTCACCAAGCTTGAATTAAACAAGGCTGAAAAGTCTGTGGATATTACAAGTTATAGAGGCATGGTTGGCTCACTTTTATATTTAACTGCCAGTAGACCTGATATTATATTTTCTACATGTCTCTGGGCTAGATTTCAAGCTGACCCTAAAGAATCTCACTTAGTGGCTATTAAAAGAATTTTCAGATATCTCAAAGGGACTCCAAATCTAGGAATTTGGTACCCTAGAGAGTCTGGTTTTGATCTAATTGGCTACTCAGATGTAGATTATGCAGGTTGCAAATTAGACAGGAAAAGCACAACAGGCACCTGTCAATTTCTAGGAAACAAGCTTGTATCATGGTTCAGCAAGAAGCAGAATTCTGTTTCCACATCAACAGCTGAAGCTGAATACATTGCAGCTGGTAGTTGCTGTGCACAAATACTGTGGATGAGGAATCAGTTATTTAACTATGGTATAACTGTTGACAAAATTCCAATATTTTGTGACAACACAAGTGCCATTGCCATTACTGAAAATCCAGTGCAGCACTCAAGAACCAAGCACATTGATATCAAGTACCACTTCATTAGGGAACATGTGATGAAAGGTACAGTGGAACTTCATTTTGTTCCAAGTGAAAAGCAGATTGCAGACATATTTACCAAGCCACTTGATGAATCAACATTCACAAGATTAGTAAGTGAGTTAGGCATGCTTAACTATTCATAATCTATGTCATCTATGCAATCTGTCTTGTAGCCTGAAATGAATTTGTTGCAAGAACAAAGTTGGATTTAATCAAGACTTATCCTATCAACGGATATTCCCTATCCGTTGAAAGCCAAAATTGTTCTATCAACGGATATTCATTATCCGTTGAAAGACAAATACATTTCTGGTAATTTTATCCTTCAACGGATAAAATAGTGTTGTTCATCAACGGATAACTATTTACCTTATCCGTTGATGTGTCACGTTAGTGAGTCACAGCCGTTGATTCTTTTACTCAACCGTTGATACAGATATACAGTGTTGTATGTATTTGTATTTACGGTAGTTTTCAGAATTTCTACAGTTTCATCTATTCCTGAACGGCTTTCACTTACTTAAAAGTATCATTTAATTATTTTAATTTATATTTTAATTCAAGAAAGTATAAAAGCCCAATTGAATTCTTATTTTCACTTTACGCTTTCTTGCAATTATCATTTTCTTTCTCTCTCAATTCTCAAGTTCTTCTCTGCAACCTCTACTTACAAAAATGGCACCAGTAGTCAAAATTATGTCTCAAACAGGATTTGTTTATGAAAAGAATAATTTCATAGTCTTGGTTGAAAAGAAGGAAGCCCATTCTGATTATCATAAGATGATGGACTTCATCAAGAACTGCAAACTGAGCTATGCAATGCTGGAAGCCCCAACCATCTACTGTGAAGTGATTGAGGAGATTTGGACAACTGCAGAGTTTAACTCCACAGATATGACTATTGCCTTCTCTCTCAAAGGTAAGGACTATTGCATTAATTGTGATGATTTACAATCTTGCTTTAAGTTGCCTGAGAATAATGCCATGACACCACACACTGATAAAGATGTCTCTGCTATGCTAGATTCCATAGGCTATGCTTTTGATTCTGCTAGTTTAGGTAGTATTAGAAGGAAAGGCCTTAGGAAAGAATGGAGTTTTCTTGGAGATGTCTTTATTAAGGTTTTCTCTGGGAAGATTAGCAATTTTGATGCTATCACTTCATCTCTTGTTAATATGCTCTATATGCTAGTTTCTGATAGGTACTTTAATTTTAGCAACTGTGTTATGCTAGAATTAGGTTCCAGATTAGGCAACAAAGCTAATAGACCACATAACATCTACTTTGCTAGATTCTTTATGTTATTGGCTAACCATGTTGCTGAAGGTTTGGTTATATCCAATGAGAATAATAAACTCAAATGTTGGGCACAAGAGAAAAGGGTCCTTGCAGACCTTTTGAGAATGAACCTCAACAGCCAGGTGCCATTGGTATACTTGCCAATCGTGAATGCACCACAGGTAAGTGATGTAAATGTTTCTATAACTCCTACTATTTCCATCCCCAATATTTTTTTGCCTTCTAGTGTGGCTATGGAACCTGTGTCATTGTCCAAACAGGCTCCTACCAAAGCCACCAAATCTAAAATCTCCAAAGTAAAGACAAAGAAACCTACCTCTGTTGTTTCTCAAAAGACAACAGTTGTAACAACTACCATAAACCCTGAAGGGAGTGAACAGGGTGTGAGTGGTGAGGGGAGGGGTGAACATCAAAAAGCCCCCCAGGATAAGGTGGGAGAGGTGAGTGGTACCCATTCTAGCCAAGCCACAGTCTCTCAAAAGACTGTAGTGGTTCAAAAGGAGTCCAGCACATCCCTAGTTGCATCCTCCCAAAAGGATGTAACTATTGAAAATAGTCCCCATCCAGGGACACAGAACAAAAGAGGGAGGGACACTGAAGCTAAACATTCACCAATTCAAGCCTTTTCAAGGAAAAAGAAGGCTAAAACCCTAATTTCCATACAAGGGACACACACAGCACAGATACACCCACCAGTATCTGTGCCTTCTCAAATTCAGCTTGATGTGATTCCAGCAAATATGGAATCACAGCCCCATTCTCTCAATATAGACACACACCATTCCTCAAACTCTCCTACACCCTCTCTGGATGTGGATATGATATTCACATCAATTCCTGATTCTCCCTCATTAAAACTCAGGGAGGAGCCCCACTCAAAACTTGGTGATCATCATCTTTTAGATGATTTGTTGGATCATCAGCCAATTCTTTCAGATGTAGTTGCAGAATCTGTGTCACCTCACTTAAAATCAATCCACACAGATTCAACAATTATATCACTTTCTATCTCTACATCATTTCCTTCTTCAACGGATATCTCTCATCCGTTGACAAGTGGTTGTTCTTCAACGGATAAGCTTAACAGCAGTTATCCATTGATACCATCAGTTTCCACTTCAATGGATACTCCCTATCCGTTGATGGCCTCTACACACTTAACAGAAACAACTCCAACTGTAGAGGACATGGCAACTGTACAATCACTTTTAGGCTTGAGGGAAGGGAGTGCTTTTTTGAGTGAGATGCTGGGTTGCTCCCAGGCAAAAGGAGAGGTTGAGAGTCACCAAATGCATGCTATTTCTTCCAGCATGGAAAAATTAAGTGAGAGGAGTGCCACCTTAGAAGGTGAAGGTGAGGGTGTGAGGGTGTGTGTGAGCCAGGGGGAGCCCTTGATGCAAGAAAAGAGAGAAATTGAGAGAAAGGCAGGTACAGAAGCTATAAGGGTGGATCCAGCCATTGCTAGTGAGTTAATGAAAGTGGATGATGCGGATAAGGGAAGACAATTTCAGCAACACTACAAAGCTATCATTGATAACATTTCCTTGGATGCTGACACTTTTACTCACCCTGTTTCAGCCTATCAATTATTGGCTGCACAGGGCAATGTGGAGGCAGAACAGACACTACACATTGTACACACTTCAGAATCTCTTCTCAGAGATAAAGCTGCTGTCAACAGGCTGCCTTCTCAAGCTGGTGAGCCATCTGAAGAATTTGGAGTAAATTCTAATGATGATGACTCTAATTCTTTGAATGAGAGCATGAACTTAGGGGGAGTAGCAGGCCCAAGTTCTGTTCCTAATCTTCCTGCATGGGCATGGGCAAAACCATCAACACCAGGAGAGTTTGGTGTCACTTTGGTCAAACAAGTCATGACAATTCAGCAGGCCATTCAGGAGACTCAGGATGCTGGTACCAAGGCAATTCTTCAAGCTCATCTGGAATCTCTGCATCTCTTGCAGTTGCAGCATTACCAGCAAAATCTAAGTGTGGATGAGCTCAAGTTGGACATTGCTGATCTGAAATCCTACAATGCTGAGAAATTGGATTCAGTTATACCCTATGGTACTATGCAAGATTTGTTGGGGAGACTAAGGAAGGCCTCTGATGCTGACAAGAGGCTGGCCAGATTGGAAGATAGGGTTCAAATCATTGAAGACTCTATGGTCACCATTCTTCAGAATCAACAAACTCAAACAAATCTACTCATGCAGCTGGCACAAGCACAAGGCTTGACCCCTACCCTTGATGATAACAAAAAGGGGGAGAATAAAGGGAAAGGGGAAGGTGAGCCATCTACAACAGTTCAGATTTCACAAGTGCTAGTTCCTGTCATCACAACTTCTCCACCAATTCAAGTCAAAGGAAAGCTAGATGGAATTGATCTAATCCAGATAGCAGCAGCTGAATTGCAAGTGAAAGAGCAAAGGAAGAAGATTGATGAAAAGATGCAACTAATATTTGGTTCTACAACTTCTCAATCACAATCTGTGAAGCATAGCACAAAAGTGGAATCAATTATTATGGAACTCAAGCCAGTAGGGAGGCATAAGGATGGAGAAACTTCTTCCAAAGAGCTGCAACCTATGGTTCTCAAGCCCAACAACAGATCCAATAAGGACTCTACAAAGAATCCTCTAAAAGAGGTGGATTTTCCTCTTCCAAAAGCAGATGAGGACAAGCTTTTAGGAAGAAGTATTGCATATCTCAAAGAGACCATGGATGAGGCTGTAAGGAGAAACATGGCTATTATTTTCAGAGAGGGAAAGAGCATATGTGTGATGCAAGGACATCCCAAATTCTCAATAGCCAAGAAGAAAGAAACCAAAAGGTTGAAGGAAGAAGCCAAACAGCTAAAGGCTGACAAAAGAGCACAAGCAAAGCTTGAAAAACAGCTAGAGTCAAGTCAGGCTGAAGATCAGAAAGAAATTGAAGACAAAGGTGAAGATGAAGCTATGGGGGACATGGTTGGTACTGAGATGGAGGAAAGAAGTAAGGAAGAATGGCAGAAAGGGAAAAGAAAGAAGGTCAATGTAAAGAGAAAGAAGGTAGATAAGACTGAAGAAACCCAATCAATATCCAAACCACTACCCTCTATTCCTGAACCCATTGTACCTGACCCCTTCATGAACATTCATGGTGAAACAATCATTCCCAAGGAGGAACCAATTGATTGGGACACCATCAAATTGCCCACCTTCCTAACCTCTTCTCCACCATCAAAGAAGCAGAAAAGAAGAATCAAATCAACACCCTCTAAAGCCTCAATCAAATTCACACAGAAGCCTAAGTCCAAACCTCAAAACTCTAAAGATGATTATGTTCACATCTGTGACATAAAAGAATTTTCAGACATTGAACTCTATCTGGATGAGCTGGAGGATGTAAGGGGAATAGCTGCCTACAGACAGCTACCAGAAAGACTAGTGTTCAAATACAAAGGAGCTGGGGAAAGAACATGGCCTCTTCACAGAATTCTGAATGAAGGCTACACTACCTTGATTAGAGTCTACTCAGCCATACATAAGGATTCTGGCATTACCAGAACTGTCAGGACTGAGATTCTCAACAAGATTGCCAACATAAGGAAAACTTGGAGGGAGCCCAATACTTTGCCTAGAACTTTACTCATTCCAGAGAGAGGTATTACAATTCACAAATCACCTCATTAGTTGATGGAGTTCAGAGACAACAAAGGAGTCAGAAGATTTTTCAGAATTGAAGATCAGCTAAAGATTGCCAGTAATGAAACTCTCAAGGATATGCAATCTAAGTTAGATATCAATGAAGAAGATGAAGCTGAATTCTACAGACAACTTCAACTTCAAATGGAGGAGAATGACAGGAGGCTAGGAAAGAAAACCAGGGATCAAAGGAAAAGAAAGTAATTTGCTCAAGCTAAAGGAGCACCCTTGGAAATAATGTATTTCTTCAATTTCATCTCAGCATATACACTTTTGCAGCACTTTTGAATTTCTGCTTAGTTACAGTTTATATATTTGTTAAGTGTTTTGTTATCATCAAGCTAAACCCAAATTTATGCCTACAGTTCTAGTAGACATAAATAGGGGGAGATTGTTAGGAATATGTGTATTAGTTTGATGATAAGTTCAGCAAAACACTTAAGTAGAAATCTAGTGTTTGTAGCCTCAACGGATAAGACCATCTTGGCTATCCGTTGAAGGAGTAGCCTTACTTAGTAATAAGTTTGGTATTGTAGCACATCTCACTCTCTGGTTTCAAGCTGTAATTCTTAGATGTTGTTAGGAGATAAATCAGTCATGTTGACTACTAATGGATGTACAAGTAGGAGGGCTAATTGTAAATATTTCATGCCTTGTAATTTTGTATAAGTGAAGAAGTGTCAACGGATATTGAAGACCTTCAACGGATAAGAAACTAAGCTTCAACGGATGTCTCTAACGCCTCAACGGATAAAGCTTCAACTGCTAGAGCATCAACGGATAAAGCCATCAACGGATGAAAGCTTCAACAGATGCACTGCTAGAGCATCAACGGATAAAGCCATCAACGGATGAAAGCTTCAACGGATGCTCAGTCTCATAGCAGTTGATAGTGACAGTTAACAAAGCTGACAGAGGTACATGGATTGACAGAGATGTGGTAGCCTATTTTAGGAACAGCAGAAAAAGCAGCCGTTTTTAGTCTGGTTCATAATGGAAAGTCAACAGATAATTCCATATTACACTGGATAAAAATGGAACAGAAACAAGTGGAGAACTATTGTCTTATTGTACTTTATCTTTGTCTTCACTTGTAAACTTGGTGTTATATAAACCAAGTAGTAGCTAGTAATTAGATATGAATTTTCCCTGAGCTGTTTAGAAATATCAAGAGAGAAAATCATCTAGTTTGTACTAGGAAGCAGCTGTGATTTAATTTTGAATCACAGATTTTCTGAAATAACACATCTCTGGTGGAACAACAAATCCACCAGAAAAGTTTTTAAGTTCTTTGTGTTCATTTCATTTGTGTTTAAATATATATCTGTCTGCATCAGCTCCAAGCAATTCACACACATTTGATCACTCAAACACTTAGTCTTACAAATTGCTCAAAACTTGAAAAAGTTTTGAGATTTACATTCAACCCCCCCTCTGTAAATCTCATTGTTAGTCCACTGGGAATAACAGAACCTATGCTAGCATGGCAAGTTCTAAACCTCTATATTCACTTTTGTTTTAATAGAGATTAACTCGTTATCTTATATGTTAGCTACGCACATAAGACAAATAAGCACAACCAATACTAGGATATCAATCAATCAACACACACCAAGATATTGAAACAAATTAACTATGGAAATCCATAAGTAAATTCGTTAGAACCCCACGATAACGATTAGTTCATAACCGAACTCATCGTCATCATGGGTTCCGAGGAATACATGATATAAAACAATATAAGAGTACTGGGGTTCAAGTATAAATCAAAAAACAAGCATCCGAAGTACAACTATATTGAAGAATACAAAAATCTTCTTCTCCGTAGCCGTCTTGTGCTCTCTAGGTCTTCGTATTGATCTCCTCTCGCTCTTTGTTGTTAAAAACGTCTTTTTATCACTATATATAAGCCCCTAGTGGACCTGGACCCTCAAAATCATCAAATTCTACTAAAATTGGGATTCTAGGGCAAAAAGGGTGGGGCGGACGCGCTCAAATCATCGCGGGGCGGCCGCTCTAGTTTTGGGGGCGGACGCGCTTGACTTATGGACTTTTCTGCAGTTTCTTCTTTTGGCCGTATCTTGAGTTCTACTCGTCAGAATTAGGAGATTCAACTGCCCACGTGAAACTAACGAGATTCTCTACAACTTGAGAATTTCCTAGGCTTTCAATTCTTAGCTATTTTCAGCATATTTCCTTGAAAAGCTCCTTTCTTCATTTAATTGATGCCTGAAATGCAATAACACAAAAATATATCAACAACTTGAGTCCAAAATACCAAATTATGCTTGTAATGAAGCGTTCCAAGTAGATATAAAATCCACTTATCACTAGTTAATAGAAGTGATGAAGAGGGAGTTAAAAAGTATTTCGAGGAGCGAAAGAATCTTGACGACCTACTCTTATATGAGGAACTATATTGGAAACAGAGAGCCAAGGAATTTTGGCTAAGTGAGGGAGATATTAAGTCGAAGTTCTTTCACGCTGTTGCATCAAAAAGGAAGAAATTCAATCATATTACTCACCTCTACAATGATGAGAACGATTTGGTTAATAAGCAGGAGGATATGTGTAATGTGGTGTTGAAGTATTTTAGGGAGGTGTATGCAGGTAGCGAGGATAAGTCGAACGAGTTGGTTGATAATGGGGAACGAGTCATTATAGATGATCACAACAGAGAGCTAACAACAGAAATAAATTTTATGGAAATTACCATAGCAATAAAGCAGATGCACCTAGATAAAAGTGCAGGCCCTGATGGGTTTAGTCCGGCCTTTTTCCAGCATTTCTGGAACCTGCTTGGAGAGGAAGTTTTTAAGTGCTGTAAAAATTGGTTGAATGTGTGCTTCTTCCCTGAAAATCTAAATGACACGACCCTGGTTCTCATCCCGAAAAAAGATAAGTAGACCGAATGGCAGACCTTCGGCCTATAGCTCTGTGTAATGTGTTATACAAAATTGTAGCAAAAGTCCTCGCAAACAGACTCAAACATATTCTTCCTGGCGTAATCTCTGAAAACCAGTCGGCATTTGCATCGGGTTGAAATATCTCAGATAACGTGTTAGTGGCTTTTGAAATACTACATTACATGAAAAAAATTATAGAGGGCACGAGGGTGAGGTAGCTTTAAAGCTTGACATCTCCAAAGCTTACGACCGAGTAGATTGGGATTATCTGAGATGGAGGATGAAAGTAATGGGGTTTAGTAGCAAATGGATAACATGGATCATGCTTTATGTTGCATCGGTTAATTATTAGATAGCTTTGAATGGGAGTACAGTAGGACCGATAAAACCAAAGAGGGGGTTGAGACAGGGAGACCCGCTATCCCCATATCTATTTTTCTTTTGTGTTAATGGTCTCTCTAACGCTCTTACTTCTGCTGCAACTGAAGGAAAGATTAATGGGTGTCAAATTTGTTCAACTACCCCGCATATAATCCACCTTCTATTTGCGGATGATAGTTTTTTGTGTTTTAAAGCCACTGAGGTTGAAGCGCAGGTCATCAAAAGTCTTCTAAATGACTATGGTAATAAGTCTGGTCATGTGATTAACTATAAAAAATCGGTTATTTTCTTCAGCGCCAATGTCAGAAGGGACAAACAACAGGTGCTTAGAGATATTCTAGGAGTATAAAATGGTCTGGGAGATAGAAAATACTTAGGTCTCCCTTCTCTGGTTGGGAGATCCAAGAAAATAGTGTTTGGGTTTGTTAAAGAAAGAGTGTGGAGAAAGGTTCAGGACTGGAGTAATCAAATCCTTTCTAAAACGGGCAAGACTGTTATGATCAAGAATGTTGCAAAGACAATCCTCTCATATAGCATGTCATGTTTTTTAATTCCAAAAACGCTGTGTATAGAGATTGAAAAACTGATGAACGGTTATTGGTGGATATCGAATGGTAGTAATAGTCATGGCATAAGATGGATGAGTTAGAATAAAATGGCAGTACCAAAAAGTAGAGGCAGTTTGGGGTTCCGTGACTGACATGGGTTCAACGTAGCTTTTTTGGGGAAACACATTTGGGATTTTTGCCAAAAGTCGGAATCATTAGTAACTCGTATATTCAAGGCTCGTTACTTTCCGGGCAGACACATACTGCAAGCTGTTAAGGGTAATGATTCAAGCTTTATTTGGTCAGGAATTTGGGAGGCAAATGAGAAGTTAAAAGGTGGGTTTAGATGGGTGTTAGGAGATGTCAAGGAATTAAGTATATTTAAGGATCCATGGCTTCAGGGCAAGGTAGATTTTCGTGTGGAAGATAGTCATTTGAATATCATCAGGAATGAAAAGGTGTGCTTCTATTTCCATCCTAATAGCAAAGTCCGGGATGTGCATAAAGTGGAACATGATTTTCATAGGGATGATATCAAATTAATTCTTCAAACGAAAATTCCTCAAAGAGAATTTAGGGATAGAATAGCGTGGATAGGATCGAGTAAGGGTATATACACTGTCAAGACAAGATATAGATTATGGTTTGATCAAAATAATGTTGTTATCAACATGAATTCTCTTCAAGGATGGAACAAACTATGAAATATGCAGATTCCTCAGAAACACAAAGTTTTTCTATGGAGATTTTGTAAGAATAACATCCCGGTGAGATGGTTACTAAGAAGCAAAGGAATCGCTACCACTTTCATTTGCCCAATGTGTGGTGTTGACATAGAACACTTAAGACATTTGTTCTGTGAATGCTCTTATGCTCTGGAATGCTAGCATGTTATGGGAGTGGATATCAAGCTGCAAGATATAGAAGATGCCTCAATCTGGTTACTGGATCTGATTAGCAAGGGGAGTTCAGACATGGCCCAGGCTGCAGCAATAGTGTTATCCAGTATATGGTTTGCGAAGAATAAAAAGGTGTGGGAAGACAAAACCATAAATCCAGCGGTTACTGTGGATATATGCAGAAGACAAGTGCACGATTGGTAGGAAGCAAACAAGTGCAAAACAGATGGTCGAAACATACAATCTAAGCAACCATTAGGAATCAAGTGAGCTGGAAACCACCAGAGGAAGGCTACCTTAAATTGAACGTGGATGCTGGATTGACGAAAGGTGAAAACATGTTTACGGTAGGGATGACTATTCGGGATGACAAAGGACATTTTGTAACCGGGAAAAATATGAAGATAGTAGGACAAGTTTCTGTGTTGGAGGCAGAAGCTAGAGGAGTTCGCGAAGCAATCAACTTGGTGAACAATATTGGATTGCAGCATGTGGTGATCGAAAGTGATGCACAGGTTGTGGTTCAGGCCTTAAAGTCCAAGGAGAGTTACCAGGTAGAAGTTGGACACATCATTGATGAATGCAAGGAAATGTTGGGAAACCGAGCTGACCTATCCATTATTCATATCAAAAATCAAGCAAACATGGGTGCTCATTGGATGGCTAGAGTTCCATGTTTGTTAGATCATTCCAATATTTTCATGTATCCACCTGTTTGTGGAGATGGTATCTACTGAGTTCTTTGCTTAATGAAAGTTTCTTCCCTACAAAAAATTAAAATAAATTCACGATCTTATAAAATTTGACGGTCAACAAAATTTTGAATGCCAATATATTTAACAAATCTTTTGTAATCCCCGATAAGTATTTCTATAC
This sequence comes from Apium graveolens, assembly GCF_009905375.1. NCBI lineage: Eukaryota > Viridiplantae > Streptophyta > Magnoliopsida > Apiales > Apiaceae > Apium > Apium graveolens. The sequence continues at coordinate 79,561,619 of NC_133652.1, forward strand.
CCGAAAAAGTTATGTGAAATTTACATCAAATATTTCAAAATTTTAAAATCTGAAAATAAATATCAACAAAATATGAGATAAATTATTATATCTCCAGATTTGAAAAGATAAAATAAAATTTAAATGTCTTTACTATATAAAATCCAAATTAAGTATAATCTCCTCCTGCCTATCAATTTTAATGAAAAAAAGCCAAACTTGTTGATAGAAAGGCCTTTTTAGGAAAATCAATGGGACTAAATATTGAGAATGAAATCCTTGTTACAGCTAAATATACCAACAATCGCTACAGAAGAAGTATCGGGGCCCACAAAATGCTTGACTCATCTCTGTGCCTAAATATAGCATGCCTGAGGTTTAAGCTCGGTTACACAACACAACACTCACAACAACAAGTCTCAAAGTGCAACTAAATCCTCAGCATATATCCCCATACATATACTGTTGCATTCTCTCTCATTGCAATAACAACAAATACCAAATTCATTTCTCATTTTTCTTTTCGCCCAGCGCTTCGCATTCAGCTTACTTCCCCGTGAAACACCAGGTACAATTTTCATAACTTTTACAATTTTTCACATTATTGTCTATTCAATCGTATTCATTTTATGCTCGTACCTGTTCATTTCTAATAAGACAAGCACTGGTTGTTGCTTAGACTTTATTGGTTTTTTTTCTTATGATCAAGAAGGCTAGTGTTGTATGGTTTGTTGAATGTATATATATTATGTTTCTATGTTTTGTTGAATTTTGTTACCATAAAAATGAATAATGAACCCCTCTTTGCTTGATTTATGTGTTGTATTAGTTTGCACTTAATTGATGCTTATCTGTACAATCTAGCCTCTGTATTTCATATTGGTTATTTTACCTTGAGGATTTAATGTTCAATTTTATTGTATTTCAGTACTAAATTTTCTTGCCATGGTTGACAGAGTTTAATTGTTGCTATGTCCAGGGTTGGAATATTTTTTCTGAGAGCTTGAATTGGTACATATCAATTTAGCTGTGATTTATTCAACTTAGCTTTTAGTAAATTTACTATTACTTTCCTTCCCCTTTGATATCACTTGTTAATATATCTACCTCCGATTGTGTTAATTCTTTTATCTTAAACAAACATGTAATGATTTTGACTTATAAATAAATAGATAGTGCAAGTGATGTTCAATCGGATTTTCTATCTTCCCAGGCCATTTCAGTTTTGAAATATCTGTGCAATGGTTGGTTCGTGCGTTGTATAATTTTCAAATTGTTGTTTCCCTCGAGAATAGGTGTAAAGATCTTTAGTATTGATCAAAGGAAGGCAAGTGGCTCTCGTGCCTAGTCTTCTTGTCGGATATATAACCATAAACATATCCAAAGTTGTCACTGTAATTAGACATCACCCGGACTAGATTCTTGATACGCTATTTATTATATTTTCAACGCTTCTAATTCATTACTTTGGTACTACGGCTGGTTTGTTCCTTGTTTGACTATTTTTACGTTTCCTCAAAAGAAAGGTTCCAAAAGATATTGAGGACCGATTAATGGAAGACACGTAGCCCTTGTGGTTGGATATATAGATACTTATATGATTGCAGTGATGCAACATTCAGACATTAAATACACTGGAACTGCGCCGCTTTATCAGGATTTTGCAAGTACTTTTTACTTTTTTAATTTATTTTCTTAACTGGTTTCCAGGGTTCTGCTGAATGTAGGAAACATTCTTCTGAATAAGTATGAAGTTTATAGTTAGCAAAAAAATAACTGATGTTTACATATCTGTTCTAAAATTTACTACTGTCATTCATGCCCTTCTTGATGCACTAATCTCATGTAGTAAATCTTCCTTTTGGCATCCATTACTATTTATGCGTGAAGCAATTAACTTACATTAGCTTATGAATTTGGTTCTTATTACAGATTGTGTGGCTTAATAGAATATCTGCATTCTGCAGGCGAAAACATCGGCGTGCTTTCACATCTTGTCATAAGTTTGTGCATAGAGCCTGAACTTGAGTAAAATGGAGTCTGTTGAACTGGATGCTAAGAGGGCAAAACAGATTTTGGAGACAAAACTTCAAGAGAAGGATATTAGAGGAGCCATATGTTTTTCTAAAAAGGTGCAAAGTTTGTTTCCAGAGCTCGAAATAATTTTCAAATTTATAGGGAACCTTGATGTGCACGTTTCCAATGAGAGCGAGGAAGTAGACTGGTACACCGTCCTTGGTGTGGATCCTTGTGCTGATATTCAAACACTGAAACACTGTTATGTGAAACTTGCTAAGAGTTTACATGATTCCCTAGAAACATATAAAATTTTGGACAAAGCGTGGAGTATATTGTCTAATAAATTCGAAAGAGAAGCATATGATTTGAGAAGATTGTGGGCAATGCAACAGAATGCCATGATTGTGGGACAGGCGACTTCAGCTAATGAAAATGTTTCAAAAGCCTTCTCAAATGTTGATAATGCTGTAACAAGTCATCGAAAGAGGTCGAAAAATAACTGCAACACTGGAACAAGGGACCAAAGGAGTGGTTTTGCTGCTATTAAAGATCCTGGTCCACAACTGATCAGTCCTCGCCCAAATTTCCAAGCAAATTATGCTCCACGACCATCAGATATATTTTTGTCCAATAAAAGGAATATTCAGCCTGTTATGCAGAATGTCTCGGGAGAGTCCGTAAGTGGAAAAATTCCAGTCTCATCATCTGCTGCAGTTCTTAATCCAAAAGTGAGCACTGCATGCCCAAATCCTAGTGCAAAATATGCTCCGCGACCACCAAATACCTTTTGGTCCGGCCAAATGAATATACAACCTGCTTTGTACAATGCCTGGGGAGAGTATGGAAGTAACCAGACACTAGTTTCCTCGTCTGTTACAGTTCCCAGTCTTCAAGTGCTTAGTCCTTGCCGAAATTCTCAAGCAAGTAATGCGCCACCACCAAGGAATACCCCTTGGTCCAACATCAGGAACATTCAGCCTGATATGCACAATGTCTCTGGAGAGCATGGAAATGGCGGAACAGAAGTTTTGGATGCTAAAGAGTTGATTAAGCCATCACGTGTAAGCTTGAAGAGAGGATATGAAGGAGGAGATCAAACGAGCGCAAGTAGAGGGAAGGCCCCGCGCATTTATCTTGGGGAATCAGGGATCGGTTTGCCTTCTGTTGCTGGATCCTTTTCTAGTGAAGGTATTAAAGATTATCAAAGGAATATCTCGGTTGGTCCCATACACGATAGCAGCAAAAATGTGCCTCAAAATGACATGGCAGCTGCAAGTGGGGTTGATCGTCAGAAAGGTGCATCTCAACGTGACATGAGTAATCATCGAGGAGAAAAGATAAGTGTGTCTGGGAGTAGCAAGAGCAGCAGTAGGAAGAAATTACCAGACCATACCAGTTTACTGGTGAGAAAGGCTAGAACTGCAATTCTTGATAAGATAGATCAATGGAGTGCTGCAGCTAAGAAAAAGAATGAATGCGATGCTGTCCACAATATAGAAAATGCAACTGAAGAAAATTCTGGACTAGATGGGTTACTGACTATGGAGGTTCCAGATTCGGATTTCCACGATTTTGACAAGGAAAGAACCGCGCCGTCATTTCGTGAGAACCAGGTCTGGGCTGTGTATGACAATGATGATGGAATGCCGCGTTTATATGCTCTAATCCAGAAAGTGCTTTCAAAGAGATCATTTAAGCTGCAGATTAGCTGGCTAAACTCCAGTAGCAACAAGGAGCTCGGACCAATAAATTGGATTGATTCTGGATTTCAGAAAACATGTGGAGAATTCTGGGTTGGGAAAAAACAAATCAATAATACACTGAACTCATTCTCTCACAGAGTCTCAGGGTGGACTAAGTCCTCTAAGGTATATCAGATCTTCCCAAAAAAAGGAGATGTATGGGCTCTTTATAGAAACTGGTCCCCTAATTGGAATGAACATACCACCAAGGAAGAAAAGCATAAATATGATGTGGTGGAAGTGATTGAAGAGGACAATGTGGGCAAAGGTGTGACAATTATTCCTCTGGTGGAAGTTGCTGGTTTTAAGTCTGTGTTTTGTCGGCCTTTGGATGCAGAAGAAGCAAGGACAATTATACCAAAAGAAGAGATATTTCGCTTTTCTCATCAGGTAATGTCTTACTCGCTTACAGGTCAAGAAGCTCCAAATGTTCCCCAAAGTTCCAGGGAGCTTGATCCTGCAGCGTTGCCGTTGGAGCTTCTAGTCATTAATTAAGCACATGCTCATGATTGATGGTGTCTATAGTCCTCATTTGTAGCAGTCGTTCTAGAGGCATACCCAGATTAGGAAGAGGAACTTATCTTGTAACTTAAAAAATTCAGACATTGTTACTCATGTCACCATAAGTATAGATCAAACATTGCAACTTTTCTTGTTTATTGATTTTGTATTCTAGTAAGTAGCCTGTATTCATTTACTGAGTGAACTTCGAGAATATGCGTCTTGATTTAGTTTCTATTTACCGAGTGAACTTCGAGAATATGCATCTTGATTTAGTTTTTATTTAATTAGTATATGTTGTCGACATCGTGTTCTAATTGGTGGCTGATGTCTTACCGTGTAGCCTTATTTGATAAATTTTGGATGTTAGTCTAGATTTTATTGATAATTAGTGTCTGTTGTATTCTGATTAACCCACAAAGACATTTAGTAAGAAAGCTATATATGTTAATTTCCAGTTTCGGCCAGGTGACTAATTAACTTACTCTCAGTTAAATATATTGATCTTATTGCATGAACCTTGGTATTTGCTTCAAGTACTATTTTACTATTGCCTAAATCGAGTTGATTACTTAACTTGGGATTTCCACAAGCGGCCGGCTAGTACCAGGGAGGCGGTAAAAAGGCAAATGTAGTGAAACAAAATTTATATGCAAAGATGAGTTTGGATGAATGGGGAATGAAGGAGTAATATATAAAGCCCTAGGTATACTTTTCTTTTCAGGAAAGAAAGGATGTGAAAATAACGGAAAGCCTGAGTAATATAACTTCCAAACCCTGCTCATAATTTTTGTCGAGAGGATTGTATTTTACACTAGTTAAATTTGATCAAAAGTTAATTCTGTATATATATTTTCGGAAATTTCAGTTTGCATATCCTATTCAATATGCACCTTTTTTGTCTAAATTTTTAGTCTTATTTATTGTCTTCTACAATATATTTCGTCTTTTTTTTTCACGAATAAATTATATATGTTGTTAAAGACAAAAATTTGGACTAAAAAATTAACAAAAATAGTGCAACATAGATCGCATTTTAAAGAAGGAGGTGTAAACTGCAATTTGTGAAAGTAGATACATAAAATTGATTTTTAGCGAAAATTAAGGAGCACAAAATGCCAGTATCTCTTTTTTTTGTTTTAGGAAGATGATCGGCAAGAAGATTACATGTTCCGGCTACTTTACATTTTATTGTATGGAGCGATAGTAAACAGAAATATTCTTTTAGTTATCTTTTTTTAACTCACACTATTTTCATTATTGCATATGATTTACCCCAATTTATAATTTAGGAACCAATTCTTCCAAATTTTATATAACCTATAAAATTAATAACAAAATATGCGGTTCGTGGGAATCAACTCAAATTATTTTATTCAACTATACATCCTCTTATCAGTACACCATATTGTCACATATGTTTTTTATCATATACATAATATATAAGTGTGCTAAATGAATATTTTATTTAACTTTAAATATACTTATTTGAATTCCGCAAAAAAAGATAGTTAGTTGATATTTGTACAGTTAATTTTAAAAAATTGAATTACCGATATAAAATTAGGCATAGTACATAAATGGATTATTATCTTATTTATTAATCATTTTTTAGTTTGAAAATATATCTCATATATTTTTAACATATTTTTTATTATAATAAGTAACTAAAATGTACATATATAATTTTTTTAAAAATATTGAATATAGAATCGCTTATATATAAATAATTTATATTGGTATTACATATTTAGATAAGTTCGAATTATAATGAGTCAATACATTTTAGAACTTGGCCCATTGTTCAAAAAATACTCGAAATTTGACTACATGACCCAGCCGAAAAACATCGTCACATTCTACGTTTAATAAATTTAAATTATAAGCTTGGCGAAAATATCTTACCAATAATGTGGAATTTTTTAATATCTTATGTTAATATAAATTAATGTGTTTGAGGTTTTTATAGGATCAAGTCAATTAATTATTTATAGTAAAATTATTAATTTCACTGGTAACGCATTATTATTTTTGGGATTTGTCCCAATTTTAAGAATATTTGAAATTTGAAATGAGATGTCACTAGATTTGTTAAAACTACGATTATATATTAAATCGATTTATTTTTCATTTAAAAAAAACTAACTTTTTAAAAGAATTCTTTTAGATCAACAATATTCATTGATCAAGATGATATTGTACAAATATTTTGAATTATTTTAATATTTTAAATTATTCAAATAAAAGTTATATCTATATTATATTGTAGCATTTGATTCAATGCATTTTGTATTATTTAAGGAAAAAACATATATTGTTCAATAATTTGAAAAAATTAACCAGTTCAACTCATATTTATAAAATTTTATCGAACTGAAATTTTTTAATTTTTGAAGAATAGTATAAAATGTTATCAAATTATTATATGAAGAAATATTAGAGTCGTAATGAAAGAAACTTAAAAACGGTTTAAATAACGATATAAATACAATTTTTCTTTCGAATTCTTGAAAAAAATCATGAATATCAATAATAAGTCTTAAAAATATATAATTCATTTTTATGTTACAACCATGATTGATACCCGGTTGCGTAAAAAATAGATATCGATTATTTGTCATTGATAATGTGAATACCATATATAAATTATAGCAATTTATTTATTACAGAATTTTAATTTTTGAATAATTATAAATGCATGTTATTTAAGTAATCAATTATCTCACTAGATGTTAATAATGATTATACATGTACATAAATCAGATATTTAGCATATAAATAATAGAAACCATTATAACTTACCAAGGGATGTAACATACAATAATTTACATGCTAACACACACATACATATAACTTAATCTTACTTTGTTAACAGTAGTATAAATAAAAAACTAACATTTTCCCATACATAAGTTGAATTTCAAAAATTAATATTTTTCATTAAAATCAACTTTAATATTAACAATAATGTAAATTTTACATTATTGTATATTATGATTGTAAGTTATTATGACTTCAGTTTTGCATTTTTTATCTTTTCAAATTGAGTAAGTTAATTGTAAGTTAGTAGTTAACTCAGTAATAATATATAGCAATACATATAGTTTATTTAAATAAAATTCAAAATTTTGGTCAACTCTGTATTCAACATATATGTTAATTTGTAGTTTTTTATTTGTAAACATACTAACGGCATTTTACAGATTAAGATTAATCGTTTCGTTTTAAACGTACACTTACTACCATGTTTATATTCTTTCATTAAATATAAAATAACGGGTAACAAAAATATAATATAATAATAGTAGAGGGGATATTCACTCCTAATAGTAGAGGGGATATTCACTCCTAAAAGTGAGGAAACATTTGAAGCTCCTAATGTTACAAATGGGGACTTGGAGCTTGTTGGAGAGAAATTTTATCTCCATTTCTTCAAAATTTGACTCAAGAGCCGATATACGGATATTGTTGGAGTTGTTTTACAAACATTATAAATACATGATGCATAAAAAAACTCAAGAAAATGACTCGTGTTTCGCACGGGTTATTATGCTAGTTGCCACATTATCGAGGAAACATTAGTAATCCTTCAACTCCCGCACCGTCCTAAATTTTGCAAGTTTCAAACTTTGTGAATATAAACATGTCAAACTTTGTGAATATAGACATAATGGATTAAGTAAATCATCTTACACTTTTTTCCAAACAGTATTTATAATATATCAAGACATAATAATTTATAATAACTAGCTTTACAACCCTTGACATACACGGATTTTCATTAATATTTAAAAATTATAATAAATTTGTTTTAGTTAATATTAAATAGTATATAATTGATGAGATTTGGACAATTAACTACTCAAGTTTCAGGTTCAATAATATAAATATTTGTTGTCGGCGGATTTCAAACCTAAGAGCTTGAATAGTGTAAAATGACAGTATAAATCTTTGTTGTTGGCGGGATTCGAATCTAAAAATTTGAGTACTGTATATTATTTTAGTATTTAGATCTAACGGTGTCCTGATCTGCTTGATTGAAAAGATCCAAGGGTCGAAAATGTGGATAACCGAACCAACCAAAAAACAGCATACCAAAATATACCTCATTTCGGTTATTATAGTATAGTATAGAAGTATAGATAGTATATATTAATAACATCATTTAGAATATGTTAAAAGTTTTAGTCGAACATTTTCTTTTCTTTTTCAAACAGAAATTTATTATTTTTCTTGGATATGCTTTTCAAGATGCACCATTTTATTTTGTACAACTTTTTTTAATGTAATAGATATTAAAATAACATTTTATGACTATTTCATGAATTCATTCTATTTAAGGTTAGTCCAGCTAGGAATTTGGGATCTTGTCTACCTTGTGTTGTATAGAGTCAATAAACTTATAACAGGTGTTTCTCATTCTATTTACATAGTGTATGTTATACATGACATTATTGGTTAGTGCTGATGATTTTTATTAATAAATGAATTAATAACATTTTGGAGATTATGCTTTTAATGACTAACCAACTTTGTCTAAAAAATGATAAAAAGAATAAGTTTGACATTAAAAGAAAAAGACAAAAGGCCTTATAAATTATACTTGTGTTGATGACTAGTCAACCACTAACCAACTCTGAAATAGGTTTGACATTAAAGAATGAAACATATTCACAAATTATGTATAATCAAAGCAAGTTTGATACAATATTTATGATATATGCTTAATTTTTTAATGTTTACCGGTGAAAAATTGAACTATATATACACATGGAGCAATTTATTTGAGATTAGATGTTAAAAATTACGCTCCATGAGAGATTTAATGCTAGCTAGAGGTTTGTTTAAATTTTAAATTTTAGTTTTTGAGTAGTGTTATTCTTTTTTTCACCCAATGATAAATATGGGGATCATCATTTAATGACAAAAATATAATGTTATTAAGTTAATAGACATATGTTCTCTCTTTCAAATATTAAATTAAATGGCTATGTAGTGTTTAGAAATTAATCCTGCATCAATTCAATAATAATATTGTGTATAATTTTTAAAAATAAATATTATATATTGTAATATGTTTATTTACATTACACTAAATATTTTTTAGATGATTAGATAAATGAAGTTAAGTATTGTTTGTTAATTAATTTACCAACTTTCTTAAGCAAAAATAAAATAAAGTTGGATGTCAAATCAAACAAAAATAATATGAGTTTCTAATTAATTAATCAATAAGAGAGAAGATGAAGATTACAAAAACTCTTGTAGATATCCTTATATATAGTATTTACTGATAATGACTGGTAGATCAAATTAATTACTCCTATTTATTGCTATCTAATTATGTAAAGAAGTTTTTAGTTACCATTTAATTGCAAACTTACAACAATATTGAATCAAATGGATACTATGGCCAACATTTTTCTAGCTTAAAACCTTACATAAACCATGCCCCACAAACTAAAATCAGTACTCGTACTGAAACTACTCATTAGTCTCAACACCCTAAAAGAAATCTCAAATCCAGCTGCATAATGTCTTCAACCAACCCTAAAAAACAACCAAAACAAGTCAATGATGTTAATAAATTATCATCACGTGATCAATTGGTTCAACCCAACCCCAATGACATTGCTCACCAACGCAAGATTATACTTGCTCGTTTCTGGAATTATCAACGTCAACAGATGGCCAAGAAAAAACATATCGTAATCAAGAAACATGTATTTCCTTTGTCACGAATCAAGAAGATCATGAGGGCCGATCCCGATGTTGAATTGGTGGCCAATGAAACTCCAGTTCTTTTAGCTAAGGCTGCTGAGTTATTTATTCAAGAACTCACCATCAAGTCTTGGCTTGAGGCTGAGCATGCTGGACGTCGCACTCTTCGTAAGGATGACATTCTTGAGGTTGTCAATGAAACTAACTATTACGATTTTCTGTTTGATCTCCGTGATAAACCAGCAGGTGGTGGGAGCAGCTCTATGGTTTCTGGCAATGCTGATCCAGTGGCATCGTCTTCTGTTCCGACGGTGACTGTGAAAAATGGGGCTCTCATGCTGACTCCTGCTGTTCAGAGGTGGATTAGGTATGACGATGAGAATGTGAAGAATGAAGGGAAGAAGAATGATGATGATGGTACTGCTGCTAAGTGATGTAGCCGATCAGTTGTACCCTTATTTGATTTGTCATCAAATCAAAGCTATACAAGGGTTTCTCGATTTTACTGTTGTGTTTTGTAGAGCCTGTTGCTCAATAAGCCTTAGGGCATGGTGTTTGTATTGAGTTCTTTTCTTATGTGGTTTTTAGTTTGGATGTAATTTGTTGTGTCTTTTTCTCTGTTCTTATGTTTCGATGTCTGTTGATTTTAAGCCTTTGTCATGCCTCCTTTGTGCAAGGGGCTTCTTGTTCTTCTATCAATAAAACATGTGTCCTAATTATTGTAGTTCTTAGTTTTATTGATGTGATGTCCAGTAAAGAATAATAATTGTATATAAATAATCGAATCTAATTTGAAAATTGAGTATAACATGGTTTGAGGAATTTTAATTAATTGAATAATTTCTACATTTTCAGTGAGATTCATGGTGTTGATGAAATGGTATACATATTGGTAATGTTTAATATTGATGAATGGGCTAAATATCAATGGGTCACTAAAGTGGATACGATATATCAATATATTTAATAATTTTAACGGGGATATTATTTTGATCATTAAAGTCATATAATATCAAACAGATACCTTCCAAAATGTGAAGAGAAGGTAAATATTATATTTTGTTAATTTTTACATATTTTACTTCAGCACTACTATAACCAAATTAAAAGTTATGAACTCTAGTATTTTAGATAAAATATATAGATTTCAAAAATTTAATACAATTTATTTTTAATTAAGTAAGATATAATAACTGTAAAATTTGATATAAATAGTAAATAATTTTTTAAAATACAGATATATTATCTAAAATATTAGTGATAGGGAGAAAAATAAGCCTTGATTGTGCAATTAATATCACATTAATTATGCCCGGATCGGGCTGACAGTACAGCCCATTTTAAAGGGTTCAAAACCCTGAATATTAATTAATTTCGTAATTAATTAATATGGGTAAAATCAGCTGACAAATGGAATCCAAATAGGGATATGACTCCTTGGAGATTGACCTCCAAGAAACCCCAAGGGACAAGAAAACAATTTCCTGCAATATAGGACTCCAAAGTCCACTCTAAATCCGAGACTTGTCCACCAAGTCTCCTAACCTTAATCTAATTCAAAGGCATTCCATGTCTATATAAGGGGTCTCACCCCACAAATTAGAACTACGTTTTTTACTTCATTCTTGACATACAGCAAGGTACGTATGCATCTTGTAAAGGCAAATTGAGTCACGAAACACAAGAGCAGTCAAATCGAGCCTCGAAGCACACGAACCATAGCAATTAATACGACCTAGTTATTTAATCCATAACATTTGGGCCCGCAAGGGTTGGCTCAGTTGGTTAATGATGGGATAACTATCCTCTTGGTCACAGGTTTGATTCCCACTGGAGGAGAATTTATGATTATGGCTCTTGAGCCAGAGCCTGTCGCTTAAATGCATTTTACCTTGGTTCATGTGGTTTGTAGGCTATTGCGTGAGCATTTAGGGTTTACCCAATGCGCACCCGAAGGGTAGGGGCTGCGGGTTACCTACGATAAAAAAAAATCCATAACATTTGGCGCCGTCTGTGGGAAAGCATAACAACAACCATGGTGAACACACGACGCAGAAACAATGCCCCTGAAGGAACACCGGTTGGGACAACTCAATCAATCTCGTCAGTAGTAGAGATACCCCCGCATTCAACCTACGCCTCCACCCAAGGAGGGGTTCTGGTAGGAGCAACCGAGGCACAGCCTCAAGGGACGAATACCCCGACTTTTCAAGGGACGAATCCCCAATTTCAGCAATTACAAACACCTTTGAATCCTCAACTCGTTGGATATGAATAGTCTATAATTTTGACCACTAACCCCCTTACGGGATGCCCCTATATCTTGAGGTTAGAGGGAGTGGGCACTCCAAGCAGAGTGAAGCACAAGGGCAGACGCCCCATTATATACGCGGTTTGGCTCCCATTCCAGAGGATCAAGAATTCTCTGAACCTTATACTGAAAGAGTCTCTGAATCTTTGAATGATGATGTGGCTCCAAGAAGGGGGCGTGCTGGTAAAGAACCGATGCCTGATGCTAATCAGCGTCCCAAGAGCACCCAAGGGACGAATCCCCAAGAAGTACAGAAGAGGATCAGGACTCATGAAGCTGAGATCCAAAAGCTGAAGCGCGACCTGGAGGCGCACCTGACCCCAAGACCCCCACTTCCTCCGAGGCGGAGAGATCCCCCGCCAATTATAGACCTGAACAGTCCAATATCAAGAAGGGATGTTGCCCCAAGGGCCGATCCAAGTGATCTAATGCTCCTAGGAGATCCCGACGATCCAACTCCAACATTTCACTGAAGAGATAATGAATGTTCACATCTCAAGGAAGTTTAAGATGCCCAACATCAAACCTTTCAATTAATTATAAGAATGTAACCATTGTTCTCTTTATGTTTACTATAACCATAAATAAATTTCAAATATTTCCCCATATAACACAACTAATTGAAAATATTTCAAAAAGATGGTTTGAAAAAAAGAATTTTCAAAGCTAATATTTTCATAAATAAATTAATAGTCAAGTTTGTATATACCATGTCATCACCAATTTGTGTGGCAGATATGGTCATTTTCTGAGACTACTCGATTGTTTATCATGATTGGAATTTGTACTTAATTTTCTTGAATAATACTACTATAATAATGGTATAAAACCAAAAATATATATATATATCTGATGAATGAAAAGTGATCAAATAACACATCTATTAATATTTTCAAGAATATTGTGAAACTTAGCTAATTAATTGAATTATATACATGTACAATTATTCAATTAACAATACATATCATATTATTTCTCTTTGACATGCTAATCAGCTAAAAATTACATACAACTTCTTCAATTATTTTGTACGCCTGCTGGATGAGTCGGACTTTAATATGTTCAACAAGAATAGAAATGTAATTATATTTTAATGTTATTAGATAAATTAATTTAACTTAATAAGAATTGATCTATAAAGTTGAGTTAAGACTACCAGCAATAGTCTTGATGGATAGGTCAAGATAGGGATTTAAGTTAGTTTTAGATTTAAGATAACTCTAATATTGTTTCCTTGGTTTCATGTTTTATATTTTGGTGTCAGGATCCCAATAGCAGTACAGATGGTAGTGATATTGAGTCGACCCTTCTTGTTAGCCCACCTAACTCTCCTATTGATACCCTTCCACCTCCATCCCAGGATCCACGCTATATTAGTTTTGATACTGATGAGGACCCCTTTCAGGACACCATTACCTCAATGCCCGTTTGTCCTATGATGCCACCACCTGAGCCCACATCTGTTATGTCATATTCTCCAGCACATACTACTGAGTCCCATATTCCTTCTAGGGCCACTACCTTACCTATGTCTGCCCACGTGGATGCTGATTTGGCCAGAGATCGTGACTTTATGTTTACTCGTATGCGTGAGTTGAGAGCTTTTGTGGATATGATAACTTATGAGTCTCGACAGCGGATGATGGTGTCAGAGCCAAAGTGGCGTGTTCGGATGGGATGTTTAAGCAGCTTACACGTAGACGCTTGGATGATGGACCTTTCTCTAGTGATACTACTGTTAAGGCCCGTAAAGTTCATAAGTTACTAAGGTGGATGCTCTATGTGTTGAGGGAAATCCTGAACTGTGATGTTTAGAGGAGAGTTGTTAGCTGATTTTAGACGGGACAGCTGGTGGAGCCCGTAGGTTGTGTTGTTGCTCAGTTTCAGTAGGCTTAGAAGAACTTTATTAGATGCCAGGTTTCCTGTTGTATTTTCAGTTTGTTCAAGTATTGCAGTTGTAGCAGTTAGCCAGAAATTAGGGGTAAATACGAGGATATTTTTTAGTTTTTTCGTTATTTGACCTTAGTTATGTTGTTGTGCTCTATTTTCATTTCAAAACTTTTCTTTGTAACTGTGACCTTGACACTATCTATCTACCTATGTATCATTGTTTATTTACTTTTACTTTTTAAATTATAACTACTTACGTGAATTGTTGATTAATATCTTTGCATAATACTTGTGTTTAATAGAAGGAAATATTGAGGTGGTTGTTGTAGTTTATGCATGAGGGCAATGGCATTGGCAGATATACGTAGGTGCTTGTGGGAACACGTGCCCCACTGAAATAATAATTATCAGCTTTTAATTAACAGATATATGTAGGTGCTTGTGGGAACACGTGCCCCACTAAAATAATAATTAGCAGTTTTTAATTAATATTTTATAAAATAAATATATGTATCTTATAAAGTGCCCCCACTAATTAAAATTAAGTGTCCCTATAATTGTAGAAAATCTTTCATATTTTGAGTTATGTTTATTGTTTTATAGTTATATGATCATAAGTTGGAAATTAAATGATTGAACTACTAATTTTTAGCATATTAACATTAATTTTTTTACGAAATTTAGTAAAAATGATAAAAAAAAAAAAAATATGGACCACCGACTCGTTACATACTAATTAAAGTACATGGTACCCCAGGGAAGTGAGACTCCAGAGGATGTTTGAGTTTTGAGAGTTCATTTATCCTTTGTTCTTAGTGTTATCTATATTATTACATCTTTAAGTTTAATTCTATTTTAGTTATGTGCTGGATTGGGCAAACAAACAAATTTTTAATCCATATATTATTTAGTTTGGTCTTCACAGTGAAATTAACTTGGTTGATACAAGGGCTGTTCACAATGTTGGTGGTGTGATTTTTCTCAATAACCGAGGATCAAATCTCATATGTGATTTTATCAAATTCTCAAACCACTTCTGTATCACGAAATTTTTAAACTGCATGAATTATATCATGAGAATGTGTTGTAGTTCATTTCGGTTTATGCCTTTATAAAAATAATTGGTATATAATTTCATATCTGTCACAAAAAATTACTCAGAAGTTGAGGTCTTTTAAAATAATTAATAAAATCTAAAACTATTGTCTTGTGTGATTAACTCTTATAGTGGCAACATGTCTTAGCAAGCCAATTTGTTCAAAAAAAACAGATATTAGATTGACATGTTCAATTGTTACAAAGAACACACTAGTAATCCAATTTCTTAAGGCACTGTGCATCCACGTGTAACCTCCCTTGTTTCTTATGCATGTATAAAGTATAATAAGTTAAAATATTACAACTAAGCATACTTGTATAAATTTAAGTTTATACATATCAGAGTATCCTGTAGATTAACAAATATTAAAACATAATTATATAATTTAATATAATATTACGGTACAATGCGGCTTGAACCGCATTTCAGAAAATTATAACCTCAAACCGCACCGCGCGGATTGTCAAAATTCAAATCCAAACAGTAACACAAAAATTAAAAATCGTATTTTATGATACGAAATGATGTGGTGCTGGCGATTTTTACGATTTAAGCGATTTTTGGTTCAATCATAATTGATACTGCTATGGATAGTTGAAGATGTGTCTGCGTATTTTGAGTTGGTTAGCTGTCCGTTGAGCTAGTTTTTGAACTGTTTAAGTGAGTTGGGCCGTTGCTGTTGAGGCTTGCTATAATAGGTTTATCTAATTTGGATTCGAATTCAGTGGAATTTTTTCTGAAATGTAACATAAAATTCTATAAAATTCACTTTTTTTAAAGAATTTTGAAGGTCAACAAAATTGGCATACCACTATGTTAATGATAAATCTATACTGTTACAATATATATATATATATATATATCTATACTATACTATTATAAGCGAAACATGATTTCGTTTGTTCGGTTGGTTACCGCCTTCCTAAAATGTATGTTAACACCTTCCAAAAAAAGTTTAAACAAATATTATATAATTAAAATAAATAAATTATGTATCTAATATAACTACAAACTCTATGAATTATAATCCAGTTTGATATCTAACAGCACTCAACTTCTTTCTTAGTAGGAAATCAAACACTTCCTAAATTAATTTTATTAATTCAAATTATAATATAATAAAATATTAATTAAATTAAGGAAAAATTAAAAAACAATAGCAAATCATACATATACACTTATATTCAAGACTCCCACTTTCGTATAGGCCCTACACCCGGCATATAGGTTGCAGAAGAAGAAGAAAATACTTTTTTAAATTTTAACTATTCAAATTTTTGAATCCTTCAATAATTAATAATATATATAACATATAAAATAATATGTAAATATTTTAATTTTATTAATTTCAATAATATATAACCATTATTTTTATAATTTAGTTTTACGAAATATCAAAATAATAAAATTACAAATATTATAATCAGTCCGTGCATCGCACGAGTTATAGGCTAGTATATCTATACTATATTATAATAGCCGGAATAGAGATAATTTGGTTCAACGGTTTGGTTCAACGATAATTCCCTAATTTTGATTATTACAAAAATAGATAAATAGTGTTATATATCTAATAAACTACTAAATTATAAACTACTACTAAATATAGTATATTTATCCTACTAAACTATGAATACAACTTATCCTATTATTAAAAAATATAAATAATAGTGTTACATATCTGCTAAACTACTAGAAATAGTCTATTTATTCTACTAAATTACGACCACATGTTATTCTATTATTTTTATTATAAATTTATAATTATTATATATTTATATAAATATTTTAAAAATATAATATAACTTGATAAATAAAAATTTAAAATATTAATGGAAACCCGTGCATCGCACGGGATTTATGCTAGTATACTATAATAACCAGAATGGGGTATAATTTGTAGTTTGGTTAACCCTCATTTTGGTTATCCCTTTTCATCACGACCGTCGAATTTTTTTCATCAAATAATCAGAGCCGTTAGTTCCAAATACTAAAAAATACACTACACAAGATCTCAGGTTCGAATCCCGTCAACAACAAACATTTATATTATTATTTATAAAATACATATAAGTTCTGAAGTTCGAATCCCGTTAACAACAAACATTTCAGGTTTGAATCTTACCAACAACATATATTTACATTATTTTTTATGAATAAGATCCCATCAATCATATATTATTTATACTATTTGAACTTAATTTGAAATTATAAACAATGCAATTATAATCATATAATCATTATTTAGTATATAATTATTTATATAAAATTTCAATAAATTATATAAAATAAAAATAAAAAATATATAAATATTAATCAAGACCCGTGCATCGTACGGGCCGTAAGCTAGTATTCATAAATTTAAAAAGATGGTATAGAATCTAGATCGAATATTCTAAATTTATTATAATCCGGGTTAAATAATAACGAAATCTGAAATATTTGATAAGATTTAAATAAATTCACGATCTTATAAAGTTTGACGGTCAACAAAATTTTGAATGCCAATATATTTAACAAATCTTTTGTAATCCCCGATAAGTATTTCTATACCCGAAAAAGTTATGTGAAATTTACATCAAATATTTCAAAATTTTAAAATCTGAAAATAAATATCAACAAAATATGAGATAAATTATTATATCTCCAGATTTGAAAAGATAAAATAAAATTTAAATGTCTTTACTATATAAAATCCAAATTAAGTATAATCTCCTCCTGCCTATCAATTTTAATGCTTGTTGATAGAAAGGCCTTTTTAGGAAAATCAATGGGACTAAATATTGAGAATGAAATCCTTGTTACAGCTAAATATACCAACAATCGCTACAGAAGAAGTATCGGGGCCCACAAAATGCTTGACTCATCTCTGTGCCTAAATATAGCATGCCTGAGGTTTAAGCTCGGTTACACAACACAACACTCACAACAACAAGTCTCAAAGTGCAACTAAATCCTCAGCATATATCCCCATACATATACTGTTGCATTCTCTCTCATTGCAATAACAACAAATACCAAATTCATTTCTCATTTTTCTTTTCGCCCAGCGCTTCGCATTCAGCTTACTTCCCCGTGAAACACCAGGTACAATTTTCATAACTTTTACAATTTTTCACATTATTGTCTATTCAATCGTATTCATTTTATGCTCGTACCTGTTCATTTCTAATAAGACAAGCACTGGTTGTTGCTTAGACTTTATTGGTTTTTTTTCTTATGATCAAGAAGGCTAGTGTTGTATGGTTTGTTGAATGTATATATATTATGTTTCTATGTTTTGTTGAATTTTGTTACCATAAAAATGAATAATGAACCCCTCTTTGCTTGATTTATGTGTTGTATTAGTTTGCACTTAATTGATGCTTATCTGTACAATCTAGCCTCTGTATTTCATATTGGTTATTTTACCTTGAGGATTTAATGTTCAATTTTATTGTATTTCAGTACTAAATTTTCTTGCCATGGTTGACAGAGTTTAATTGTTGCTATGTCCAGGGTTGGAATATTTTTTCTGAGAGCTTGAATTGGTACATATCAATTTAGCTGTGATTTATTCAACTTAGCTTTTAGTAAATTTACTATTACTTTCCTTCCCCTTTGATATCACTTGTTAATATATCTACCTCCGATTGTGTTAATTCTTTTATCTTAAACAAACATGTAATGATTTTGACTTATAAATAAATAGATAGTGCAAGTGATGTTCAATCGGATTTTCTATCTTCCCAGGCCATTTCAGTTTTGAAATATCTGTGCAATGGTTGGTTCGTGCGTTGTATAATTTTCAAATTGTTGTTTCCCTCGAGAAAAGGTGTAAAGATCTTTAGTATTGATCAAAGGAAGGCAAGTGGCTCTCGTGCCTAGTCTTCTTGTCGGATATATAACCATAAACATATCCAAAGTTGTCACTGTAATTAGACATCACCCGGACTAGATTCTTGATACGCTATTTATTATATTTTCAACGCTTCTAATTCATTACTTTGGTACTACGGCTGGTTTGTTCCTTGTTTGACTATTTTTACGTTTCCTCAAAAGAAAGGTTCCAAAAGATATTGAGGACCGATTAATGGAAGACACGTAGCCCTTGTGGTTGGATATATAGATACTTATATGATTGCAGTGATGCAACATTCAGACATTAAATACACTGGAACTGCGCCGCTTTATCAGGATTTTGCAAGTACTTTTTACTTTTTTAATTTATTTTCTTAACTGGTTTCCAGGGTTCTGCTGAATGTAGGAAACATTCTTCTGAATAAGTATGAAGTTTATAGTTAGCAAAAAAATAACTGATGTTTACATATCTGTTCTAAAATTTACTACTGTCATTCATGCCCTTCTTGATGCACTAATCTCATGTAGTAAATCTTCCTTTTGGCATCCATTACTATTTATGCGTGAAGCAATTAACTTACATTAGCTTATGAATTTGGTTCTTATTACAGATTGTGTGGCTTAATAGAATATCTGCATTCTGCAGGCGAAAACATCGGCGTGCTTTCACATCTTGTCATAAGTTTGTGCATAGAGCCTGAACTTGAGTAAAATGGAGTCTGTTGAACTGGATGCTAAGAGGGCAAAACAGATTTTGGAGACAAAACTTCAAGAGAAGGATATTAGAGGAGCCATATGTTTTTCTAAAAAGGTGCAAAGTTTGTTTCCAGAGCTCGAAATAATTTTCAAATTTATAGGGAACCTTGATGTGCACGTTTCCAATGAGAGCGAGGAAGTAGACTGGTACACCGTCCTTGGTGTGGATCCTTGTGCTGATATTCAAACACTGAAACACTGTTATGTGAAACTTGCTAAGAGTTTACATGATTCCCTAGAAACATATAAAATTTTGGACAAAGCGTGGAGTATATTGTCTAATAAATTCGAAAGAGAAGCATATGATTTGAGAAGATTGTGGGCAATGCAACAGAATGCCATGATTGTGGGACAGGCGACTTCAGCTAATGAAAATGTTTCAAAAGCCTTCTCAAATGTTGATAATGCTGTAACAAGTCATCGAAAGAGGTCGAAAAATAACTGCAACACTGGAACAAGGGACCAAAGGAGTGGTTTTGCTGCTATTAAAGATCCTGGTCAACAACTGATCAGTCCTCGCCCAAATTTCCAAGCAAATTATGCTCCACGACCATCAGATATATTTTTGTCCAATAAAAGGAATATTCAACCTGTTATGCAGAATGTCTCGGGAGAGTCCGTAAGTGGAAAAATTCCAGTCTCATCATCTGCTGCAGTTCTTAATCCAAAAGTGAGCACTGCATGCCCAAATCCTAGTGCAAAATATGCTCCGCGACCACCAAGTACCTTTTGGTCCGGCCAAATGAACATACAACCTGGTTTGTACAATGCCTGGGGAGAGTATGGAAGTAACCAGACACTAGGTTCCTCGTCTGTTACAGTTCCCAGTCTTCAAGTGGTTGGTCCTTGCCGAAATTCTCAAGCAAGTAATGCTCCACCACCAAGGAATACCTCTTGGTCCAACATCATGAAAATTCAGCCTGATATGCACAATGTCTCTGGAGAGCATGGAAATGGCGGAACAGAAGTTTTGGCTGCTAAAGAGTTGATTAAGCCATCATGTGTAAACTTGAAGAGAGGATATGAAGGAGGAGATCAAACGAGTGCAAGTAGAGGGAAGTCCCCCCGCATTTATCTTGGGGAATCAAGGATTGGTTTGCCTTCTGTTGCTGGATCCTTTTATAGTGAAGGTATTAAAGATTATCAAAGGAAAATCTCGGTTGATAACATACACGATGGCAGCAAAAATGTGCCTCAAAATGACATGGCAGCTGCCAGTGGGGTTGATCGTCAGAAAAGTGCATCTCAACGTGAAATGAGTAATCATCGAGGAGAAAAGATAAGTGTGTCAAGGAGTAGCAAGAGCAGTAGTAGGAAGAAATTCCCAGACGTTACCAGTTTACTGGTGAAAAGGGCTAGAACTGAAATTCTTAATAAGATTGAGGAATGGAGTGCTGCAGCTAGGAAAAATAATGAATGCAATGCTGTCCACAGTCTAGAAAATGCAACTGCAGAAGATTCTGGACTAAATGGGTTAATGACTATGGAGGTTCCAGATTCGGATTTCCACGATTTTGACAAGGAAAGAACCGCCCCTTCATTTCGTGAGAACCAAGTCTGGGCTGTGTATGACGATGATGATGGCATGCCACGTTTATATGCTTTAATTCAAAAAGTGGTTTCAAAGAGACCATTTAAGCTGCAGATCAGCTGGCTCAATTCCAGTAGCAACAAGGAGCTCGGACCAATAAATTGGATTGATTCTGGATTTCAGAAAACATGTGGAGAATTCAGGGTTGGGAAAAAACAAATCAATAATACGCTGAACTCATTCTCACACAGAGTCTCGGGGTGGACTAAGTCCTCTAAGGTATATCAAATCTTCCCAAAAAAGGGAGATGTATGGGCTCTTTATAGAAACTGGTCCCCTAATTGGAATGAACATACCACCAAGGAAGAAAAGCATAAATATGATGTGGTAGAAGTGCTTGAAGAAGACAATGTGGGCAACGGTGTGACGGTAATTCCTTTGGTGAAAGTTGCTGGTTTTAAGTCTGTGTTTTCTCGGCCGTTGGATGCAGAAGAAGCAAGGACTATACCAAAAGAAGAGATTTTTCGCTTTTCTCATCAGGTAATGTCTTACTTGCTTACAGGTCAAGAAGCTCCACATGTTCCCCAAGGTTCCAGGGAGCTTGATCCTGCAGCCTTGCCATTGGAGCTTCTAGTCGTTAATTAAGCACATGCTCCTGGTTGGTGGTGTCTACAGTCTTCATTTGTACCAGTCGTTCTAGAGGCATACCCAGATTAGGAAGAGGAACTTATCTTGTAGCTAAAGAATCCAGACATCGTTACTCATGTCACCATAAGTACTATAGATCAAACATTGCAACTTTTCTTGTATATTGATATTGTAATATTCTAATAAGTAGCCGGTATTCATACCGAGTGAACTTAGAGCATCTTGATTTAGTTTTTATTTAATTAGTGTATGTTGTTGACATTGTGTTTTAATTGGCCGTGTAGCCTTATTGATAAATTTTGCATGATAGTCTAGTTTTTATGGATGATTAGTGTCTGTTGTATGCTGGTTAACCCACAAAGACATTTAGTAAGAAAGCTATAAATGCTATTTTCAGGTTTTCGCCAAATGACTAATTAACTTACTCTCAGTTAAATATATTGATTGTATTACACGAAACTTGGTATTTGCTTCAAGGACTATTCTACTTTTTCCTAAACCTAGTTGATTACTGAACTTGGGATTTCCCCAAGCGGCTAGCACTAGGAGATGGTAAAAAGATAAATGTAGTGGAACAAAATTTATTTGCAAATAGAGCTGGCCAAATGGGCGGGTTTGAACCGCTCATTCGGGACCGGTTCGTACCGAAACCGTAAAAAATTCGGACCGAATCGGGCCGGTTCAAACCCGCACAGCTCGGTAATTTAGGTGAACCGAACACGAATACCAATTTTAGAACCCGAGACCGCACGAGCCCGCACGAGCCCGCACGAGCCAAGCCCGCACGAGTCGCACGGCAAGCCAGCTCGCACAGCCCGCACGAGCCCGCACAGCACGCCCGCGGGTGGCACGCACGCGCCAACGTCTTCCTCTGCTCCCTGCTCTTCTTTCTGCCATGGCTGCACCTGCAACTTTACACTCTGATTCCCTGCAGGTTAACGTTACCTCCAACTTCAAGGCTCCAACGGTACTCTAATTTCCTTATAAATATATACATACAAACACAACTTAATTCGTAATTCGTAATTCAACCAGCCCAGCCCAGCCCAGCCCTCACCCAGCCCAGTTCGTAATTCAACCCGTAGAAGCCCGGTTCACACGGCTCGCCCACGGTCCGCACGGCCCGGTTCGTGATTCAACCTGCACGGCCCGGTTCACGAATTCGTTCGGTTCGATTACGAGTCCTGTTATCACGGTTCAAACCCGGCCCGAGCCCGGTTCGTAATTCAGCGGTCCGGTTCAGTGTTCAATTACCGAGTGTTCAACCCGTGTGCGGCCCGGCCCGGCACGCACGGACCGCACACTTGGCCAGCACTATTTGCAAAGATGAGTTTAGAAGAACGGGGAATGAAGAAGTAATGTAAAAAAATAAATGTAGTGAAACAGAACTTAAAGTAAAGAAAGGATGTGAAAATAAAAACACGAGTAAAATAACTTCCAATACATGCTCACAATTTTTTGTTTTAGGATGATCATAGGCTAGCCTTTTGTTTCAGGAAGATCATTGTTTTTCTTGAATATGCTTTTAAAGATGAACCATTTTATTTTGTACAATATTTTAATGTAATAGATATTAATATAACATTTGATGACAATTTTATGAATTTATTATCAAAGGTTATAAGTCACGTAACCCAAGTTTGGGATTTTTTCTACCTTTTGCGGCATGGAGTCATAAACTTATAATAGGTGTTTCTCAACATCTTTAATAAAATTTCAAAATAAAATTTAAATAAAAAATTGTATGAATTTTACATAGTAAATTTTATACATGAAATTGGTTAGTGCTAACTTGAATGAATTAAAAACATTTTGTAAATTATATTTTTAATGGCTAACCGCTAACCAACTCTTTCTAATAAATAATAAGAAAAAAGATATAGCATTGCAAATTATATTTGTTGATGACTAATTAATCACTAACCAAACAACTAAGCAACTATGAAATAGGTTTGACCTTAAATGATAAAAGGTATCTACAAATTATGTTCTTATTCAAAGCAAGTTTTAATAAAGTGTTTATAATATATGCCTTTAAGTTTTTAATGTTTACAGGTAAAAAATTCGACTACTGCTATTTGCAGCATTGGGAGTAACTAGATCTATAACCCGTGCAACGTACTCTATATTGGACGAATCGATATTATTTTAGTTATACTTTATAATAATATTTCATGTTATCCCTTCCGAATGTTGATGAATTTATTTGTGTATATGAGTAGATTTTTATTGTGATGGCAATGGTGCAATAGTGTTTATCTACAATTGACGTAGAGACCAGTGACATTTCTTGTTTTCCATCGTTAAGGACGATCGATGGAAGTTTTTTAGAAATTTTAGTAATTGCCTAAACTACCGCACGATATAGTTGTTTGTTTACATAAAATTTTATTTTATAATTGTTATTTGAAATTTAGTATTCTTCAATTTTAATTTATGACCTTATTAACTCTTTCCCCTCCCTCGAAAAATATTAATAAATTCACATCTCTCGAGATACTAGGTGCTTCTTGGTTGTATTTCATATGTAAACTTTACCAAGATTATTTATTTTAGTTAATATTATTCGTTCACGCCATGATAACGCCGTAAAATATCAATGTAAACCAACATAATCATATATTTTATGAATTATGAACACCATAAGTTAAAGATTTTTTTGCATAAATTAACACACACACATATATATATATATATTATACATATATATATATATATGTGTGTGTGTGTCTATATATATATATATGAAAGTCCTGAATTTTTTTGTGTAAATATAAGAATATATATTATATATACATATATATGTGTGTGTGCCTATATATATATATATGAAAGTCCTGAATTTAGTTTTTTTGTGTAAATATAAGAATATATATATTATATATATGTGTGTGTCTATATATATATATATATATATATATATGAAAGTCCTGAATTTATTTTTTTGTGTAAATATAAGAATATAACACTTAAAGTATGACATGATTAAATATAAATATTTATTCATTTAGAGGTATAAATGGTTGCGATGCACATAATCATATTTAATATATAAGTTTCTCTAGTTGATTTGTTTTTAATATTTAAATCGTAAATATTTATAGTAGACTATAATGTGATAAATATGGTATATGCCAGTCAACTGTGTGATTAAAGGTGGGTGTGAAGTGGGAGAGTGGATATCATAATTGGGGTGTGAAGCGAATGGACGCTATGCTGTTTTTCGGGGCGGGGGCGAAAAGAGACGAAATATTCTTTACTCAAGTTTGACCAATTAATATAAATAAATAAATTTTATTTTAATAGTAAAATTTTATACGATTTTCGCATATCTTTTTATCTATATATATATTTTTGTCATTAAGATTAACGACGAACAATAATATTTTGTAAAAATAAATTTTATAATAATTTAAATGTACTACCACTTTTTTTATAAATGACATGATTTTGTACTCAAGTTTCTCATGTATTAATATTGTTTATTTTTTTATAATAATAATATTAATATTAATAATAACAATAATAATTATTATTATTACTATAATTATAATTATTATTATTAGAATTTTTAATATATATGTTTTATAGACCTCCTATTCAAATTAAATATTTTTTTATTTTTGAATGAAATTTAAAATTATTACTATTACTATTAATAATTATTTATACTTTATATTTAAAATTCACTTATTTATATTATTAATTTGAAAATTAATAATTCATGTATTCTCGTCTTTAGAATTTAACTTACGTTAAAAATAAGTACAATTTTATTTTTTGTAGACAAAAAAATTGAATCATTAACTAAAAGAGAAATTTCATTTGAATATTAGGTTTTTAATATTCGAAGCAAATAAAAAGGATAAGACATGACTGCCACATGCCAAATAGAAAAACAAACTCAGGGTAATATAATATTTTTATTGTTTTGCTCTGATAATTAAGAACCTGCTCTGAAAATATAACATCTCTAACTAAATTGTTATATATATATACACATGTACGTACATACGTACATATGTTTGTATGGATATATGTATGTATGTCTGTATATATGGATACATGCATGCGTGCATGTATTTATATAATAATTAGTTATAAATATATATATATATATATTAAATATGCAATAATTAATCGATATTAGTAAATCACTTATGGGATAGCTTATGTATTATATGATGCATGCATGTATTTCTATAATAATTAGTTATAAATATATATATATACTAAGTATGCAACAACTAATCGATATTAGTAAGTCAATTATGTATTATATGAATTCTTATGCAAGGGTTATCATTTAAATTTTTTATACTAATTTCTTTTAATAGAGTATGTAAATTTTATGAAGAAATTATTTTTAATGACTTGAATATTAATGATGGTTTAATTGAGGTAATAAAAATTACATGAATAAATCTATATTAAATATATAATAATGAATGAGTCGCATATTAATGATGTTTTAATTAAGGTAATAAAAATTAAATGAATAAATCGGTATTAATTATATAATAATGAATGAGCATTAATTGTTACAACAAATTATGTATGGATATTAATTACTATATTTATAATTAAATTTGATCAGCGAACCCTCTGTTGCTGTATTAGATATATAATAGATTATTTGAGATGTTTGATAAGGTTAGATGTTAAAGACTTCATGAGAGGTTTAACGCTTGAGGTGTGTTTAAATTTAAAATTTTATTAGTAAGTGTTGATGGAGGAATTTGGTAACAACAAAATTTGAGGTTCGTCGCCGGAATCAAGATCTATGATGATGGTTTTTCGTCTGAAAAGTGAGTGGAGTATAGTGGTTGTGATGAATTGGGGGTTGAGATTGCTTAGGGTTGGTGATGGTTCCTTAAGGCTCTCGCGTCCGACCCCTTGCAATTTGCCTACGTATCCCTATTTATAGGAATCAAGTCAACATAGTTATTGGGGAACAAAAAACCTAATGGACTTAGATCTCTTGTCCCGAGGCCCAGTAGGAAACCTACTGGAAACCGTCTTCTACTAGCTTTAGGGATGTCCGGCGATTAGGCCCAACCACAAGGGCGCAAGGCTCCTCCACGGCCTCAAGACTTCACGGATAAGGCATTTCTTTGGCCAATGATAACCTTCCGCTACAAGCTGTTTCTCTAATCTGTGGACACAGGTATAGCCATGGTTTACCCCAAATGTTGGACGCATCTTTGTCCCCCGGATAGGGAGCCCCTACCAGACTGCAGGACAAGTGATCCCAAACTTTTGGGTGCAAAGTGCAGGATACTCCGAAGTCTCCCAACGAGGACACCCGTTGACTACAGAGACAGAGCTCCCAAAGCACACACCAGATTTTACCCCACATCCCCAATGAGGACACCAATTGACTACAGGAGAAGGCCTTCCATCCAGGCATACCCCTGGAGGTCTCTTACCACGGACACCGCCTTCTTGTGGTTGCATTACAGGATTGAGTTCTTTAGTAGAGTACCTGCAGCAAATATCTAAGAAATAATAACCTCCTTCCTCCTTGATACATCCATATAACTCGTCCAAGTAACATGTTGAAGTTTACTTCCAAGCTACTTTCTTTAATAAAGGCGCGCCCAAACACTTCTATGGGTTACGAGCCAACCCAAGAAATCATTCAAAATCCCCTCTTCATACAACTATAGGGCACGCCTTCTCATATCAGTGGGGGCGCTGAAAGAGATATGTCCTAAGTCCAATCATGTATGAGGATTTAAGAATAACTTTTATGTAATCTGTTTTGATTTCATTGATATTAATAAAAGACTTGTTTTGTTTTTATTGCGGGCTCTATCTATTTAAATGTTTAAATAAGATATACCACAGTTTAGAGTAAAGCTTTTTATGGATTGTGATGAGATCATAATAATGAGACCTAAAAGATGATAACTCTAAACTTAAATAGTTTCTGGTCGTAGGATTACTAACTGGTAATTAATAATCCGCAAAGATCGGTACATACTATGCTTACTTTATTATGAAGGATGTCTGTTCTCATAGACATTTGTGTGGTGACACTATAGCTAGTATGTAGGTGCTTATTATAGAATAAGTTCACTGAACATGACTCACACAGCTGAACAACTGATGGAGTTCACTCACGTGTCAGCAATTATTCACATAGTGATAGTTGTACAAGTATCCTTAGACTTGAGGTCATTGTAGTCAACTTGTGTACACTGAACTATGCTTTAGTTTAGTTCTTAGTCTCAAGGGAAAATTATAAGGGCTCTACTGGGTATAGGAATTTGTACACGAAGGTAGTGTATGATCAATAAAGGATCTACCCCTTCCAGTGTAGGAAGAGAATGTTCAATGCTGATCCACTTATGTTAGTTCAGGAATCTCTGGCCAGAGTGAATGAAATTAGAAAGGAGTTTCTAATTTACATTAAATAGAACTAAGCATAGTTAATGGGAAAGCAAGTGATTAAATAAGATAGGCTTGACACAAGTTCTATGCCTTATATTTAATCGTGACATTGCAGGGTAGAAGGAATTAATTGTACAGTAACTACTCATTGAATAGGTTCTTGGTATTCTAAGCAGTGAATTCGTATTATCCGGATAGTCGCGATATGCTGAGAAGTATCCCTCATGATGTAGAATAAATATGATTAATTAATTAATCATATTTAATGAATTAGAGAATTTATATAAATAATGATAAAATAATTTTATTATTATTTATTTCTACTACCGGCTTAATATTGAACCTACATGGTCACACCATAAAAGAGAATGATTTAATGGTGAAGGAATTAATTAATAATGGCTGATAATTATTTATTTATGAAATAAATAATTAATTGGTAAATTTAATAATTGATTAAATGAGATTTAATTGATTATAAATTAATTAAGAAAAGGTTCTTAATATTATTAATTAAGAATTTAATTTTTGGAAATTAAATCAAGAGAGAGAATTATTTCTAAAGTGTTTATAAAAGGATTAATAATTAAAAGGTGTTTTAATTATTAATGAGAATAATAAAGGATTAATAATAATAATATTTTATGGGAAAATTTTCAGCTGAAAATTTTGCCTATAAATATACTATTATAAACCCTATTTTTGCCTCAACCAAAAAAATTTACAAAACCCTAATTCTCTCCATCTCCTCCTCCTTCATTACATCGTTTTCTTGGTGGATACCGGTGGAGTGCCTCACACTTGAGGAGCAGCTGCTAAGGATCTCCGTTCATCGTTTTTGGATCGCCATTAAAGACCTCCATCTTTCTATTAACGTAAAGTTTCTTAATGTAAACATACTGAACTACGAATTAAATATTATTTTTCGCATGGATCCTGCGGTGGGTTTTGGTTTTTTCTAATATTAAATTTACATTTTCGCTGTGTTATGTGCTAAAAACCCTTCAATCGCATCAGAGCTACTTGCGAAAAGTTTTTAATTCGTTTATGTGTTTAACTGTTTTCGATATATGAGCATGTACGTGATTCGCCATGATTTGATGTTGATATAATATGCTTATATATGTATGGTTTTGAATATATGATATTCATGTGAGTTGTATAATCATAACATGATTATGTAATCTGTATATATACTGATATATACATGATTTATGTTTGTTATAATTATGAGAATCATATTAGATACGGATTCTGAATTGGCTGCTGCAGATTTGCTGAAATCTGGGTCTGGTGTCCGATTTACGCAAACGAATACCCTATTCCATTGGTAAACGAGCGTCTGAACAAAACTGATAGCAAAATCTATCAACGACTCATCTGTAAGGCGTTTGACGTCGTTTACTGCCCGTAAACAGTGATTCTTGTTTTTCTGATTTGATGCTGATTTTTCTGATTTTTGTCATATTTTCTTTTTATGATTAGATCATGGATAATATGATATGTTAAGATCAGATTATGTGTTTTAACATGCTTTTATGTGTTGTATGAGCATGGTGGATGGTTATGGCCTTTCGACCTTAGTGTAATGGTTTTGGTTTTGGTTTTAAATACGACTTGCATGTCGTCAATCTTTGTAATCATAAATCTCGAATGTAACTCGAGTTATTCTTGTAAGTTCATTTATTAGTTTTACTTTCAATCATGTAATGTAATTGAAGACTCAAGAAGGCTATCCAATGGAGGTGATACAAAGAAGAAGACGAGGCATACAAGAAGTCTAAACAAAGAAGAAGACTTATGTAATAAGTAGTTGTATTTATTTCCATCACCATATTAGATTGACCTTGATCTTTATCATGAGCTTGATAAAGATCACATATAATGGGGCCATAACCAAACATGTTTACTTTATTGCACTTTACATTTACTTGTTTATTTAATTTTATATATGAGATATATGCCTATGTTTACCATGCGATGATAGATTTAGGTGAACTTAAATCAATATAAGGCGTGCTCTAGAAAATCTAGAATATGAATCGTTTCTTGCCTTAATAATAAATATTATGAATACGATCATGAGATTCTTGTGTTTATGAAACACGTAATTGAATATGAATTTTCAATATTGAGAGAAAGGATGATTCTGTCAACAACAGATTTCTATCTGTAAGAAAGAGTTATTAAGTGACGCCTCTTGACAATGCTCCACCCGATCTGGGAATCATCTGATTATCGATTATTGATTTGAAATATTTAATTTAAAAGGAAGAATCTCTTTATAATATTATTATGATTGTAACGTAATATAATCCCTCTAAAATTAAATAATATCAAGTAGTAATTGGCCAATGACACAACGGGCTTGTGTCGGTCATAGCCTTCCAACATGGTAGAAAGTGGTTCTTATTTTTAAATCATTATCGTTTCGTGCTACAGCCGAGGGCTTTGATTTTGAAATAAGAAATACTTGTCTATTACATAGAGATGTGTACATTGAATTAGAATCTAAAGGTCGGTACGTGCTACAGCCGTGGGCCGTTGGAGACTGATTCAATTGTACGAAATGTTGGGTTAGACTTGAATTAGAATATTGAGTTTGTCGTGCCACAGCCGTGACTCAATTATTCAAGAGGCTAAACTTATATTTGGGAATAACATAAGATGTAATTGACAAGAGTTGTCTGCCTATTGAACATCACATGACGTTTCGTGCTACAGCCGAGGTTGTGTGATGAAATGTAGGATCCCTATTCCCACTAGCATTATGAATGCTTAATTTTCACTTAGGGAGTTGAAAAAATTAGATAAACTAGTGGGAGACACTTATGAATAAATACCCGATTCATATAGTGTTTTTGAAATGAAATTGAATATTTGTAAAGTGTTGTTATGTGTTTATCATTTACAGATTTACTATATTCGTCATGTCTTCTGCACTATCACTCCGGAGCATACTAGATGCTCACAAGTTGACTGGTCCTAATTTAGCTGTTTGTTTTCACTGTAACAAGTTGGGGCACTGGAAGAGGAACTGCAAGGTTTACCTTGCAGAATTGAAGAAGAAGAAGGGTAGTAAGACTACCGCTTCTGATTCAGGCATGTTCATGATCGAAGTTAATATGTCACTAGGTCAAATTTCTACTTGGGTATTAGATACCGCCTGTGGTTCTCATATTTGCAATTCGTTGCAAGGACTAAAGGGAAGTAGGACTCTTGAAAAAGATGAGGTGATTCTACGTATGGAAAATGGAGCAAGGGTTGCGGCCATATCTGTAGGATCATTTAGTTTATATATGCCTACGGGCAAGACTATTATTTTAAATAATTGTTATTACGTTCCCTCTATTGTGAGGAATATTGTTTCTATTCCTATGTTGGATGTGGATGGTTTTTCATTTATTATTAAGAATAATGAATGTTCTATCCTTAGAGATAATGTTCTTTATGGACGTGGTATTATAAATAATGGTCTATATATATGTGACGTAGAGCATGAGAAAACGAGATGATGAAAATATGACCTATTTATGGCACTGTAGGCTAGGTCATATTAGTGAAAATAGACTGCAGATATTGCATAAGGAAGGGTTACTTGACCCCTTTGATTTTGAATCATATCCTACATGCTAGTCTTGTCTATTGGGTAAAATGACCAAATCTCCTTTTAGTGGACATGCAGAAAGGGCTGCAAAATTTGCTAGGATTGGTACACACAGATGTATGTGGACCAATGTCTATGCAAGCCATGGGTGGATTTTCATACTTCATTACTTTCATAGATGATCGATCTAGATTCGGATATGTGTATTTGATGAAATACAAGTCTGAAGCCTTTGAAAAGTTCAAAGAATATAAGTATGAAGTGGAGAAACAAACCAAACATAGTATTATAACTCTTCGATCAGATCGAGGTGGTGAATACTTGAATGGAGAACTTCTAGATTATCTTAAAGAAAATGGTATAGTCTCCCAGTGGACTCCTCCATATACTCCACAGTTAAATGGGGTATCTGAAAGGAGAAATTGAACTTTGTTAGACATGGTTCGGTCCATGATGAGCTATGCGAATCTTCCAGGATTCCCATGGGGTTATGCATTAGAAACCTCATCATATTTACTGAAAAGGTGCCTTCCAAATCTGTTCCTCAAACACCATATGAGATATGGAAAGAAAGGAAACCGAGTCTTAAACATGTTAAGATTTGGGGATGTCCAGCTTATGTCAAGAAAGTTGACCCAGATAAGCTGGAATCTCGATCCGTAAAATGTAATTTTGTGGGATATCCTAAAGAGACTTTGGGGTATTACTTTTATACCGATCATCGGGTGTTTGTCTCCAGACATGTTACCTTCTTGGAAAAGGAGTTTATCCTTGAAGGAAATAGTGGGAGCAAAATTGAACTTGATGAAGTTCAAGAAGCACAAACTACTACGGATCAAGTGGAAACACCTGTTCAGACTGAACAACCTTATGTGGAACAGCCCATCCGTAGGACAGGGAGGGTGTCTCGCCAACCTGAGAGGTATTATGGCCTTGTCATTGAGAATGGCAATGAGTTGTCAATAATTGATGATGACGACCCTGTGACCTATAATGAGGCTATGAGTGGAGTTTAATCAGAGAAATGGCATAGTTCCATGAAATCCGAAATGGAATCTATGTATACCAACCAAGTATGGACTCTGGTTGAGGCGCCTGAAGGTGTTAAGCCTATTGGGTGCAAGTGGGTATACAAAAGAAAGATTGGAGCAGATGGCCAGGTGGAGACCTATAAGGCCAGGCTCGTGGCAAAAGGATTCAAACAAAGATAAGGGATTGACTTTGATGAAACTTTTTCGCCTGTAGCCCTGTTAAAATCAATTCGGATTTTGCTTGCAATTGCTGCTTACTACGACTATGAGATCTGGCAAATGGACGTGAAAACGGCCTTCCTCAATGGGGAACTTGAGGAGGAAGTGTATATGACACAGCCAGAGGGTTTTCTTTTCAAGGGAAATGAACACCTAGTGTGTAAGCTGCTGCGAACCATATATGGTTTAAGGCAAGCTTCTCGTAGATGGAACATCCGTTTTGATGAGACAATCAAAGAGTTTGGTTTTATCAAAAAACATAGATGAACCATATGTCTACAAGAAGGTTAGTGGGAGCACGGTAACATTTCTTGTATTGTATGTGGATGACATACTTCTTATAGGAAATGATATACCGATGCTACAATCAGTCAAAGTATGGCTATCAAAGAACTTCACCATGAAGGACTTGGGAGAAGCATCCTACATTCTCCGTATGAAGATCTATAGAGATAGATCTAGAAAAATGATAGGTCTTACCCAGGGTACATACATCCAGAAACTGCTTAAAAGGTTTAGCATGGAAAACTCCAAAAGAGGTCAAAGAGGTCTCATACCGATGAGCCATGGAGTGTCCCTTTCCGAAAAAATGTCTCCTAAGACACCTGAGGAAAAAGAGCGTATGAGTAAGATTCCTTATGCTTCAGCAATAGGATCTATCATGTACGCGATGTTGTGTACAAGGCCTGATGTTGCTTATTCAATTAGTGTGACAAGCATATATCAGTCCAATCCAGGTGAAGACCACTGGAAAGCAGTGAAAAACATAATTAAGTACTTGCAAAGGACTCAGGACATTTTTCTTATTTTTGGTGGTGAATCTGAGTTGAAAATAGAGGAGATGTCAACATCGAGAGAGTTGACACACATAACAACGTAGCAGACCCACTCACAAAGCCATTTTCTCAAAGTCACTTTGATCGTCATAAAGACAAGATGGGTATTAGATACCAGAGTGATTGGCTTTAGTACAAGTGGGAGATTGAAAGAGATATGTCCTAAGTCCAATCATGTATGAGGATTTAGGAAAAACTTTTATGTAATCTGTTTTGATTTCATTGATATTAATAAAAGACTTGTTTTGTTTTTATTACGGGCTCTATCTATTTAAATGTTTAAATAAGATATACCACAGTTTAGAGTAAAGCTTTTTATGGATTGTGATGAGATCATAATAATGAGACCTAAAAGATGATAACTCTAAACTTAAATAGTTCCTCATCGTAGGATTACTAACTGGTAATTAATAATCCGCAAAGATCTGTACATACTATGCTTGCTTCATTATGAAGGATGTCTGTTCTCATAGACATTTGTGTGGTGACACTATAGCTAGTATGTAGGTGCTTATTATAGAATAAGTTCACTGAACATGACTCACACAGCTGAACAACTGATGGAGTTCACTCACGTGTCAGCAGTTGTTTACATAGTGATAGTTGTACAAGTATCCTTAGACTTGAGGTCATCATAGTCAACTTGTGTACACTGAACTATGCTTTGGTTTAGTTCTTAGTCTCAAGGGACAATTATAAGGGCTCTACTAGGTATAGGAATTTGTACACGAAGATAGTGTATGATCAATAAAGGATCTACCCCTTCCAGTGTAGGAAGAGAATGTTCAATACTGATCCACTTATGTTAGTTCAGGAATCTCTGGCCAGAGTGAATGAAATTAGAAAGGAGTTTCTAATTTACATTAAATAGAACTAAGCATATTGAATGGGAAAGCAAGTGATTAAATAAGATAGGCTTGACACAAGTTCCATGCCTTATATTTAATCATGACATTGCAGGGTAGAAGGAATTAATTGTACGGTAACTACTCACTGAATAGGTTCTTGGTATTCTAAGCAGTGAATTTGTATTATCCGGATAGTCGCGATATGCTGAGAAGTATCCCTCACGATGTAGAATAAATATGATTAATTAATTAATCATATTTAATGAATTAGAGAATTTATATAAATAATGATAAAATAGTTTTATTATTATTTATTTCTACTACCGGCTTAATATTGAACCTACAGGGTCACACCATAAAAGAGAATGATTTAATGGTGGAGGAATTAATTAATAATGGCTGATAATTATTTATTTATGAAATAAATAATTAATTGGAAAATTTAATAATTGATTAAATGAGATTTAATTGATTATAAATTAATTAAGAAAAGGTTCTTAATATTATTAATTAAGAATTTAATTTTTGGAAATTAAATCAAGAGAGAGAATTATTTCTAAAGTGTTTATAAAAGGATTAATAATTAAAAGGTGTTTTAATTATTAATGAGAATAATAAAGGGTTAATAATAATAATATTTTATGGGAAATTTTTCAGCTGAAAATTTTGCCTATAAATATACTATTATAAACCATATTTTTGCCTCAACCAAAAAGATTTACAAAATTCTAATTCTCTCCATCTCCTCCTCCTTCATTACATCGTTTTTTTGGTGGATACAGGTGGAGTGCTTCACACTTGAGGAGCAGCTGCTAAGGATCTCCGTTCATCGTTTTTGCATCGCTATTAAAGACCTCCATCTTTCCATTAACGTAAAGCTTCTTAAAGTAAATATACTAAACTACGAATTAAATATTATTTTTCGCATGGATCCTGCGGAGGGTTTCATTTTTTTTAAGATTAAATTTACGTTTTCGCTTCGTTTATAGGGCACTTCCTCAAGCTCCATGCTTTCTTTTCTACTCATTAATCTGAAGGCTCTTTTTTCCTGCTAAAGCATTATCTGGGCGCGCCTTCAAGTCTTAGGGCTTTTCCTATTTTCACCATTTTGAGGGCGCACCTAGAGTTTTCAATGTATTCTTGATCCTTACCGAGAAACAGGGCGCGCCCTTACCTTTTCGGGAAAGAGGGCTTTGCCATATCTTTCTTTGAACTTGGTATTCTTTCCCTAATTGCATTCAGTTGACCCGAGTTTAACCCGAATATTGTTTGTACCAAATTTTGCGCATAACAACTACCCCCCAAATTCCATATGCCATTGGAAATGGGATTGGAATTTTCTACCCCTAGCAAACTTAAAAAATTTGTATGAGCGTCTACCAATTTGAGGGTGTGCCCTTACGAACTTATTCATTACCGCTTCTTCATCCTCTTCCATTTCTTCATTAAACACCATAAGGCGCGCCCTAGATGAATGCGCATCTCATGAATCGGTATAACAACTTCACAACCCCTAGCGTAACATTTATCACTCTCCACCGCTTCTCTTCTTGATGGCTTTAATATTGGTTTGTCTAGAGAGGTTTAGCACTTATGCACCACATCTTTAAGCTTACATAAGCTAACTTGGCGTAAAAAATAAGAGAAATCGTACAAAAGTGTGCACCGCGCATACCTTAGAAAAACACAATCCATTAAAAAAGGTTTGAGGATTTTCTCTAACTTTTTCATCCCAATATTGGTCCCCTATGGGCGCGCCTTAAACCAAAAGTGTCATCATAGGAGGGCGCGCTCTAAGGGAAGGCGCAACCAGAATAAAAGACTAGTTATCTGATCTTCAAGTAATAAATAATCTTTGATGCAAGGAGGACGTGCCTTGTTGGTGAGAATGATCCTTCCACCAATGAAACAATACCATTCAATATTTGATTTCTTGCTTCTTTTCAAATCATAACTCCAAATCACTGATCTCGTCTTTTCCATAAATAGTGTGACTCATTTCTTCAAATCAAAGTCAAAACTTTTACGATCTTCTACAATCATCTAATCATCTTGCTATTGATTGCAGGAGGAGTAAAAAAATGAAAACTTCTATTCATGAGTCTGATGTTAGGGGTTGATCAGTATTTTACAAACCACAAAATCCTTGTTTTCATTGTGGTAGTAGTTAGCATTCAATTTACACTTGTAGTTCCTATCATAAGATGTATCATAACTATTATAAACCTTTTCCAAAATTCAACAAAACTGCTTATGTGCTTAATTCTCCTAGTTCTACTAAATCTACTTCTGATAAGACAAATCCTGATAAGGGAAAAACTGTCAGAAGTAAGTCTGAATCACAAAGACTTAAGTTATCCAAAATGAGGGCCCAACAAGTGTGGGTATTAAAAATCCTTCTAATTAATCACTCATCTGACTGTAGGGTAACAGGAAAAATACTCTTGTCTTGGATAGTGGATGTTCAGGACACATGACTGGAAATAAATCCCTGTAGTCAGAATTTGAGAGGAAGGATGGACCAGATGTATCTTATAGGGATGGAAATATATGACACACTCTAGGATATGGCAACTTGGTAATTGGAAAGGTAGTAATAGAGAATGTAGCTCTGGTGGAAGGACTGAAGCATAATTTACTAAGCATCGGTCAAATCATTGACAGAGGTTATCATGTGGTGTTCTATGACTCTCACTGTGAAGTTGTTCATAAAAAGTCAAAGAAAGTTGTCTTGATGGGATACAGACATGGCAACATGTATGAAGCAAGACACCATGAAAGTCTTGAGCAAGAAGCTACTTGCTTTATCTCTAAGGCATCAGTAGATGAAAGCTGGAATTGGCACAAGAAGCTCTCACATCTCAACTTCAATTCAATCAATGAACTTGCCAAGAAGGAGCTAGTAAGAGGATTACCAAATATGCTATACTCATCTGATGGTCTTTGTGATGCTTGCCAAAAGACCAAACAAAGAAGAGTATCTTTCAAAAGTAAAACAAAATTTTCTATCACTGAACCATATTATATGTTACATTTAGATCTCTTTGGACCAGTGAACATAATGTCTATCAACAAGAAAAGGTACATACTTGTAATTGTTGATGATTTCACTAGATATAATTGAGTTTATTTTCTACACAGGAAGGATGAAACCCCTGAAATTGTTCTAGATCATATAAGGAAAATTGAGAATGGATCCAACTTCAAAGTGAAAATACTGAGAAGTGATTATGGAACTGAGTTCAAGAACTGAAAAATGGAGGAAGTCTGTAAGTATAAAGGCATACAAAACCAATTCTCATCTCCTGGCACACCTCAACAAAATGGTGTTGTTGAGAGAAAGAAAACAACCCTGATTGAAGGTGGCAGGACTCTGTAGAAGAAGCCAAACTACCCACTTACTTCTGGGATGAAGCAGTAAACACAGCCTGTTATACTCAGAATATCACACTGATAAACATACATGGTGCTACTCCATATTAGATGCTGAAAGAAAAGAATCCAGTCTCAAACATCTCCATGTATTTGGATGTAAGTGCTTTGTTCTGAGAACTCATGCTGACCAGTTAGGAAAATTTGAATCAAAAGCTGATGAAGGAATCTTTGTTGGTTACTCACCATCAAGAGCATACAAGGTTTTCAATCTGAGAACAAATACTGTAGTTATCTCTATCAATGTATCTTTTGATGATAAGAAGATTCCTGTTTTTGAAGAAGGCTCTCATGAAAGACTGATCTTTGTAAATGAAAATGCACTGTTAGAATCTGAATCAAACTCTAATGGATTATCAATTACTGATGATCCAAATTCTGATACTCCTTCAGATCCTGGAGATGATCATTGTACTAATGAACCTGCACAAGTTAAGGGGGAGAAACAATAAGGTTCAACTGATAGTACTAACAGTGAAGAGTCAACTCAAGTTTCTTCTCAATCTGATCAATCAGAATCTAATGCTGACTCTACATCAGAAGAACATGTGTCAAGTCCTAATTCTTCATCAAGAGTTAACATCACTAATTCAGGGGGAGCCTCAAATGCATTTGATGAGGCACATGATTTAGGGGGAGCATCTAGCTCAAGAAGGACATTTGCTAATACCAGAAAATGGACCAAAGATCATACTCCTGATCTGATCATTAGAAATCCTGATGAAGGTGTTAAAATGAGGAGTGCAACTCAAAATGAATGTCTGTATCACAATCTACTTTCAAAGGAAGAGCCAAAGAAAATAGAAGATGGACTTAAGGATGCAGACTGGGTTATAGCTATGCAAGAAGAGTTGAATGAGTTTGAGAGAAATGAAGTATGGAAGCTGGTGCCTAGACTTAAGAACAGGTCAATTGTAGGTACAAAGTGGGTCTTCATAAATAAAACTGATTTTGATGGAACCATTGTCAGAAACAAGGCAAGGTTAGTGGCTAAAGGATATTCACAACAAGAAGGCATTGACTATGATGAAACTTTTGCTCCTGTTGTTAGGCTGGAAGCAATCAGAATTTTCATGGCATATGCTGCACACAAGAGTTCAAAGTTTTTCAGATGGATCTCAAGAGAGCATTTCTCAATGGAGAACTTGAAGAAGAAGCCTATATTGAACAACCACCAGGTTTTGTGGATCCTAAACATCCTGACTATGTTTATAGAGTTGACAAAGCACTCTATGGATTAAAGCAAGCACCTAGAGCATGGTATGAGACCCTTGCTCAGTTTCTACTTGAAAGTGGATTAAAAAAAAGTACAATAGATAAAACTTTATTTTATCTGAATAAATATAAAGATCTACTTTTAGTTCAAATTTATGTGGATGATATCATTTTTGGATCAAATAATCAAAAACTGTGTGATAAGTTCTCAAAGTTGATGCAATGAAGATATCAAATGAGTATGATAGGAGAAATGAGCTATTTCTCCGGGTTGCAAATAAGCAGACTAATAGTGGCATCTACATTAATCAGTCCAATTACATAAAGAATCTGTTGAAAAGGTTTAATATGCAAGACAGTGCAACTATAACTACTCCTATGGCAACTGCTACAAAGCTTGATCCTCATGAAGGTACATCAGTTGATGTCACAAACTACAGAGGTATGATTGGTTCTCTTTTGTACCTAATGGCTAGTAGGCCAGACATTATGTTTGCCACCTGGTTGTGTGCAAGATTTCAGGAAAATCCTAGGGTGCCACATCTTATTATAGTGAAGAGAATCTTTAGATACCTCAAGGGTACTGCATCACTTGGTCTATGGTATGCAAGGGAAGCTGATTTTGGATTGTGTGGATATCAGGATGTTGACTTTGCTGGCTGCAATATAGACAGGAAGAGTACATCTGGAAGCTGTCAATTTTTGGGAGGAAGAATAATCTCATGGTTGAGTAAGAAGCAGAAATTTATTTCTACTTCAACTACTGAGCCTGAATATATTATAGCTGGGAGCTGCTGTGCTCAGTTATTATGGATGAGGATTAAGCTCATGGACTATGGATTATCATTTTCTAAAATTCCTATATATTGTGATAATCAAAGTGCTATTGCCATGACAGGAAACCCAGTGCAACACTCTTTTACTAAACATATCAGTATCATATATCACTTTATAAGAGAGCATGTCATGGAAGGGACAATTGAGCTTCATTTTGTTCTTACCGATCAGCAACTGACTGATATCTTCATAAAACCATTAGCTGAAGCAACATTTACAAAGCTTGTCAATGAACTTGGTATGGTTAGTTGGGACATATAATTTTATTTTATCCTATTTGATCAAATCCTGATATAAATTGATCAAATCCTGATGTTGTCCTGATTATTTTTAAGATACTTTTTGGAAGTTAATGATGTATTTCTCTACATGCATGTTCTAAGTAATTTATTTGCTAAGTGTACTTGTATACATATATCTTTGCCATCATTACAAATTAGTCTAGGGAGACGCATATATTTTTTTGGGTTAAATCATTCACTTAACTCTGCAGTTAATAATTAACCAAAATCTCTAGTCCTTTCAAATTCCCCCTCTCCTGGTTATTTAAATCAGCATTCATCACCCAATCTAATCATATCTTCCAAACACTAAACTCCCAAATCTCCTTCATTTCTCACATTTTTCTTCTCTCAAACGATGGAGAATTTCAGTTGGTTCTACAGTTATGGCACGAATCTTGTAACACTCTTTCGTGATGGGTTGCAAAGTCAATGGCATATCAACACCATTCCAAATGACATTTGGATTCAACTTCCAGAAGTCACCAAAAATGACTTTCTGGGATTTCAGAAAGAACTTCATCTATACAAACTTCGTCAGTTTGAGAAGATTATTCGTCTTGCTGTTCTCTTTGTTGAAAGAAGGAAAAAGCCCTGATCATCCTCTAGCTGTTTCTCTTCACCATCAGCTTTGTCAGGATTCTAAGATCAAGGCTGTTGCAGTTCTTATCTACTAGACTAGGATACTTTTGTAATCTCTCATGCATGTAATCAAAATTTCATGAAATGTAATTTGTTGATCCATTAATGAAATTTATGTTTGCAAAATTTAATCTCTATTATTCAGTTGTGTGTGCATGTGTTTGTTCTTGATTGTAGCCTGTTAATCTCTAAATCATACAATTATTACCAATATTTTCATGGTTATTGAGATTAAATTGTGGTATTCTAATGAGTTTGTGTTTTTGACAAATACTAATGAATTTGAATCGACAAATCCTGAGATTGTCAAATCCTGATAGATAATCGGTTCTAAATACTGACGACAGGTCAGCATATTCTAATTTAGAATAATATTGTTAAATAATTTCTGAGTTGTTTAGTGCTGCAAATTGACTATATTACTTGATTACTGATTAAAAGTGGATTATCTATTGAATTAATTCACATAGTAATTTCTTGAAAAAGTTGTGCATATTCTGTTGCTAATTCCGCACTTTACTCCACCTTTAAATTCTATAACTTAGTAAATGCCATATGTTAGAAGTCTAATTAACTAAGCTTCCTTCTTCGTGTGTGTGTGTTAAATAAAATTCAGGTTTGCAAACCTATATACACACAAGAACTTCAGTGACATAAATCATCATACACACAACCTCACTATTCACATCACACCCATATCCATACTCAATTCCTACACATATTATATCATCTTCTGAAGTTTCACCCTTCTTCAGCCAAACCACTATCATTCATGAAAACACCTTTGACACCAATAATTATTTGGCTCTGCTTACACATTAGCAGTTTCCAAAATCTTTCCATGATATTCAGGATTTCTTACTCCAATGTCCAATTGGGTATGCTCTCACAAACCCTACCAAGGTGTCATACAGGGTTGTAATGCAGGTATGGAATACAACTCTGGTTAATGAAACAAACACTGCTTTCTCTTTTGAATATAAGGGATGCATGTATGAGGTTGATGCTGATGTCCTGGTTCAAGCCTTGAGATTGCCTGCTTGTGATGGTGCTCCTGATAACTATGCAACTAAGCAGCTGTTTGATATTGTAACAACCCAAATCCAGGGTCAAGATTTGGTGTCACTAAACAATCTTTACATAAAATAAAATAATAAACAAATAACCCCTTGAATCTGGATCGTTTACATGTTATGGTATGAAACAAGAATCTAACCTTCTACAACTCACAACAACTAGAATACAAGTGTAAATACATCTGTACTAATGCTCTTGTCATATTCTTTTAACTTCTTCAACCTCTCGCAGCGGAGATTTCTCTAACTTCTGCTGTCTATCAAAGCTTTTCGCTTTTATCCTTATCTGTTTCTGGCAGATATAAGAATTTACAAAGCAAGAGTGAGCC
Organism: Apium graveolens; assembly: GCF_009905375.1. NCBI lineage: Eukaryota > Viridiplantae > Streptophyta > Magnoliopsida > Apiales > Apiaceae > Apium > Apium graveolens. Next base: position 79,604,405 of record NC_133652.1, read on the forward strand.
AAAAATGCCCAGCAAGTATATAATTTGAGTTTCAAGCATTAATACCAAAGGAAAAACTTCCGGACAGAATTTTAAAACTATTTTAAACAATTCTATTTATTGGAGTGAGTTGAGCGAATAAACGTTGGCTGTCACCAGCCTTTAATTATAAATCCAAAAATGACAAGCGATTCCCCGATCATCTCCTGAATCAGGGTTTTGTCCGGTTTTGGAATCATAAAACCTTTCGAGAGAGAGAATGCCATTAATGGAGATCAACAACAAATTAGACTGGACACTAGTTCGTATCTATATCCTGCTGATCAGTCAGGATACAATGCAGATCTATACCTATCTGTATAGATCCAGTTGGGTCCCCAGGCACTACGGCCCATCTCAAGGCACCGGTCATGTCCCAGTCCTTAGGATTAAGTAAAACTCAATCCCCAAAATATCACTATCCAGCCCGTGGAGTATTTTGATATCAAATCATTTTGAGTTCAAAACATCCCAATTCAGGGTTCGTAAATAACCCGAAAGAATGGGTATTTGCTCAAGAGAGCAATAGATAATATAGGAACAAGAATAAAAGGATCATGCATAATAAGAGTAATTGCAGCGAAATATAAAAACATTTAACTATTCTGGACTTAGAATAGGAACAAATAAATACTTGCAGTATTTTAAAAGAAAAATCAGGAATACTTGTAGTATTTAAAAGAAAAATCAAGAATACTTGCAGTATTTAAAAGAAAGTTCGGGAATACTTGCCTCAATAAGCTTTAATCGCTATTATCGGTTGACTTTTGAATTGCCTTAAACGTTTGGCTTCATCGTCAAATCGCTATCCTATTCTCGATACAATCCTATCTTTCATGTCCTTCGATTGGAATTTTGTTGAGTCTGACAATTCGTCACTAGATCATTCCTAGTCCAACGTCAAATCTCGGGTCTTCTGACTAGGACCTACAGGGTTAAAATACCCTAATTTAGATAATCGCTTAAGCTCAACTTAATACCACTATCACTTCTACCCCTGCGATTTCATAACCCAACTTATATTTATATGTATTATTAAAATACCCATAACAATTAGGGTTTACATCTTCAAAACTCGGTTCGGCATTTATTTTCGTAAAATACGTATACTCATCATTTTGAAAAACAGGTAATCGATTATTTATTATTTTGTCTCAATCACACTTAAGTTCATATAATATAATTATATATGATTATTCGACGTCTCCGATAAGTGCGGGTTATACTCCCGTATTTTCGGAATCAATTTCCCGAAAATCGGACAGCGTTTCCTTTGTTTATCGGCCTACCCGTCGAAATCAAATCGACATCAACACACAACAATAATCACAATACAATCATCCAATTCATAATCTATACACCAATCCCAATCACCAATACAATTCAGTAATTAATTATTATTCGTTTTCGTTTCATAATTAATATCACGAACTAATTTATTTAATTAATAAATATAGGACTCAGATAAAAATCATCACCGTCCACCATTGGCTCGCCAAAGTTCATCACCGACGGCGATAAAATTCGCGGGTTTTCGATTGTATCGAACATCCTTCGCGAATTTCATCGATAATGGTTATGATTCCGCACCAAATATTTTATTTCATGAATTTGAATCAAATCATTTTTCTGCAGGAAATTAAATAATAAAATCTATAAAATTTTCCCAAAAGCCGAATTTAATTCGAATTGATTCGAATCAGGTGGCACAAATCAGGCAACCAGCACACACAATCACATGCTTACGCGCTGCGTTACAGGGGGGCACCTCGCCGGACTTGGGCCGGTGGCAACCGGAGAGAAACATAAATGAAAAACATAAATCACAGTCCTCAAACCCACACACACACACATGTATTACACACACACGGAACACACACACGCATCACACACACACCACACCTATACATACGACCATATACACGCGAAGGTACAGAGTACGCGCCACCGCCGTTTCCTGGCCGGTGCTCCGGCGGCAACAGGGCGGCCCAAAACAGCAATGAAGACAACATACTTACCAAAAGCTGGAGTTTCGGTGGCGAATAGAAAAGAAATCATTGAGAGAAGAGATTAAGAGTTGACAGAGAGATTGAATGGGAGAGACGAGAGAGAATTGAGGGGAGAGAGAGGCCGTGGGACCAACAGGAGGGTGAGGGTTCAGGGATATATGTATTTATTTATTTTCATTTTTTTTCTTTTTCGTTGAAATCCTGGTTCGACTCACAATTAACGATCCGTAAATAAATAATCTACGAATAATAATCCGAAATTTATCCGAACATATTGAAAAATTTTCGAGATAATTAAAACTAATTATTATAAAAATTTCAAAATTTTAAAATCATTTTTGAAACGCGCATTTGACCCGTATTTTACAATTTTAACGAATACACGTGGGGTGAGATAAAAGCCTGAAAATTTCTAAAATAATTTTAAAATTCTCGAAATATTCAAAAGTTATTAAAATAAAATTTTCATGATTTTTGAAATATTTTGGAATTAAATATTGATTTTACAATTTAATGAAATCAGAAAATCATTTAAAGATAAATATTTTAATAAAATATTGATTTCTAAATTTTATAAACCCCTAAAAAGAATAAATAAAATTATGGAATAACAAAAATAATTTTAGAGACAATTTTAACATTTATAAGAATAAATATTCAATACCATCACTTTAAAAATGAATTAAGTTCATATAACTCGATAATTAATTACAAAATTAATCTCCGCATCCAACAAATCATAAACAATTAATAATACAGCAACACATAGCTGACAGAACCATCACACATTTTATTTATTATTAATACAATAATTATATTTACATATCGAATCCGAAAATAGGTTACTTAGCCGCTAAGTAAGTAAAAAGACGATACGATTTTAATACCAAAATTGGATAATCATCAAAATAGAGCTTCCTATAAAACACTTTATACGAAAATAAGGTGATAATATCTCGCCTTTTGAAAATATGGAGTTTATCGACCTATAAAATGATTTGCGTATCGAAAATTTCACGCCGGGACTCGTACAGGTCAAATCGTACCCCGGATTGAAAAACTCAAAACATGAAAAGTGTTCAGAATTATCAGATTAGGATAGAGTTTCGGGTTTTCAAAATGCAAAAAACGATTGAAGTTGGACGATTTCTAGTTCTAAAAAGTAATTTTTATAATTACGTGAAATAATCATTGTTAATTCTATAAATCCTTATAAAATCATATGATAATCCAAAAATTACCAAAAAAATACCAAAACACTATATATTTTATTCTGGATAATTAAAGATTAAAATATCTAATTTTTTATCAGAAATAAACATCAAATATTAATATCAATGATCAAATAATTCACCAAAATTCACATAAAATCACATAATAATTATTTATTGATAAAATAATTACATAATATTTTTCAGACGTTACAAATATGCTAAGAACCCTGAGCTATAAAGGTGAAATCACAACCATTGGTAAACTGACAAGGACAAAATTGAAGAATAAATGGAATATCTTCTTTGACTGCATCAGCAGATGTTTCTTGAATAAAACAACAAATTTTAATGCTCTACCATCTACTTCTATGAAAATTGGGTACTCTCTCCTTTACTCTGGTAATTTTGACTATGGTAATAATATTCTTCAATTCATAATTGCTAGGAGAGCAGATACATCAGGAGTTATAGGGTATACTAGATTTCTTCAATTGATTTTTAATTTTCTATGCCCTAATACTGAATTTGATAATGATGAATTGTTCCCCATGTTTCAAATTTCTGAAAAAGCTATCATTGATCATATTGAAAGGGATGAAAAGAATAATTTTTCAGAACCTCCTTTCCTGCCTAGGGAGGTCAGGCAATTTCTGTTGAGAAATAGACCTACTCCTTTACAAGTGCCTGCAAATCCTGATGCTGGCACCTTTGTAACAGTTCCTGATGCTGTGGAACAAGAGACTACCCATCTTATTTCAAAATCAAGCACTGTTACTCCTAAATAACACTCTCATCCAGCTCCTAAATTATCCTCCTCTAGTATCTCTCAAAAGGCATCAGTTGTAACAAAAAAAGGCTAGTTAAAAAATCTGTTAACTCTGAACAGAAAACTTTACAGGCCTTACTGAGTGAGAGTGAGAAGAAAGAAGAATGTTTCTCAGTCAAGAAAATAAGACTGATCATGCAAGATGATTCTAACTCTGATGATCAGATGCCCATTGGGTCTAGGTTAAAGATCAAGAAATCAACAGTTGCAAATCCTGATGACTCTGTTGACATTACGGGTACTAAGGAGCCAACTACTGATGCTAGTGCTCTGCTCAAAAAGTTTCCAGTGATCAAAGAAACTGATGTGACCAAGACAACTGAAAAGAGTAGCTTGAAAAGAAAAGGTAGAGATATAGTTGGGTATATCAGAAAGAAGAACAATGCTTAGTCCTCTGCTATGGATGTCAGTCCATAAGAACCTAAGTCTCAAAGGTATTTAGCAACTGAGACACATCCAGTCACACAAGAACCATCTTCTCAAAGGGAAGATGCAAACCGGGAGGCTGCATAAATCATTGTTGATTTTGCTCAAGGTGATCTCCTTGCTGATTCTGATCAACTACTGAAGGAAAAGAAAGCTCATCAGGATGAATTGTCAAAGGTAGATTCCATTATCAATGATCCTATTTTTTAGGAGAGTACACAAGAACCTTCACCAAAACTTGTTGAAGCAGCTCATATTCCTCAGGCCACACAAGAATCATCAGTTTAAAGTACTGATGTTGACCTATCTCATTCTCCTACCAAGTAAATCCTAATGCTACATTAATTCCTGATGTTGTTCATCCTTCCACTGCCACAACTACTACTAATGATCCTTTGTTGCTGACTAGTTTGTTAAAGCATCCTGATGTGTTGTTTGTTCCTCCAATATCATCACTTCCACTTGAGGAATCACCTTCAGGTACTGCTTCTTTTCTTTTATTATTCCTCATGTTTGTATGATTATAAATAGTCTCTTGTTTGAGGCTACCTCTATTTATATGACATGCATACTACTCCTCTCATCCATCTCTTATTTCTTTGACAAATGTGTGACTACTTTTCTGTGAGACTGTGTGAAAATATTCTGAGAGAAAATAAAATTTTTGAGAGGCAGTCTCCTGTACTGGCAAAAGGAGAGGTAGCTTTGAGAAAAGAATTTTATAAGTGTTTCTTTACTTATAAACATTCTTCTGTGAGAAAAATATTACTCTCAAAAGTAATATATTGTGTGAGAAGTGATGAGATCACTTGAAAATAATAGAGAGATTTAGGTGTTACCTTGTTTATGTTTCAGGATCTCATCAGGAACAGACTCCTATTGCTAAGGATCCTTCTAAAGGCAAAGCAATTCTGCCTAGCTCTGTAAATTCTTTTGAGGGTCTGTCTAGTTCTGATTCTGATGATGATAGTGATAATGTTGATTCTGACACAGCTCAGCTTAAGACTGTTATTGATGCATTTAAGAAGTCCAATGTTGGTTCTTCTTCATATTTCAATACAAATCCTTCTTATTATAATGCTGATGCTGAGCACTTTCGAAAGACTGAATAGAATTTTAAATGGAGAAATGCAAATACTTCTATCTCATCTTCTGTTGGTATGCAACATGTTCACAGGGCCTATGATGAAATTCAAAATCCTGATCTGAAATTACATCTTAAAGCCTCTACCATTTTTGTGAAAGGAATTCACTCTAAACTTGCTAATATGAAGAAATCTCATGCTAGTTTAAAGGACAAGATTGATGCCTTCATGATTAATCCACTTTCTTCAGTTGAACTCATAAGTGTAAAAAATGCCATTAAAGTTGTGGTTCAATCGCAACAAAGCATGGATTCTCGATTTTCTTCTATGGAAGATAAAGTATCTTCTATGGCTAATAAACTGGATGATATGTTTTCTCTTCTTTAAAATACTGATGCCAAAAAGGGGGAGAAGATAGTTTCCACAAAATGTACACCTAACTCTATTCAGTTGAAGGATAAAGATACTGATGGTGATGGTGATAAAAATCCAGTTGAAAATGTTCCAATTGTTCCTACTGCTCAACAACCTCAACATTCTAAAAGATCTATTTCTTCAGGACAAGGAAAGTCTACTGGTGCTCATGAAGCCAAGTACAAGGCTACTGATGATGCTCCTGAGATTGGTGATATTACAATCTCTAACTTAGCAGATGCTATGGGGTTATTCTTTCCTTATAAACACAAGGAAACATGAGAAGAGATTGTTCTGTACTACAAAGATAAAAAGTTTGAGCAAAAGAATGCTAGGAATGCTCTTGGAATGATAACTGAAGAATTTCCTGATCTAACAACTGAAGAAGCAGTTATGCAACTGGAGTTAATGGCTCATATTGAGGCTGAAGTCAAAACCTCTAAAGGAAGAGGAAAAAGAGCTGGAAGATCTACAAGGGTTAGAGGAAGTAGAGGAAGAGGAAAGACTTCTGAACCAAATCAAATGGTTAAAATTGATTCTGCATTTTTGAATGTCTTATCTAAAGAAGGTTATGTTCCTGTTCAAGGACATGAATTAACAGAAGAAGTTTAGAAGACTAAATAGATGATTGTTCGAAGAAATAAAAGATCAACCACTAACATTGCTCAAGTTGATATAACTAATGCAAATGTAACTCTTGAGGCAGACACAAATCCTAAGGATAAAACAAATCCTGATACTGAAAATCTGATAGCTGATTTTGACATTGATGAAAAGGTGGTCAAAGCATTAGATCAGTTAGTTCTTACTACAGTAGTCGATGCTCATAATTCAGAGGTTGATGAACAAGAAAGAATTGACAGAATGAAAGCTGATCAAGCATGTGGTGATTATATGAAGAGAATTCTAAATTCGGAGAGAAAGCAATGGCATAAAGAAAAAAGGAAGATTTATGATCTACCTAAAAGTTATGCTCCTATCATAAAATAGGATAGAAGATGGAAAGATGTTGGTTCATTCAGTTATCCTAAAGGTTCAAACATATAAATATGTGTCTGCCGGACTAGAAGATTCTAGTTCAGAACAAAAAGATGTTGACAAGTCCATCAAGAAACCTTCTTGGGTGGAACATAATAAAAGGCTGAAGCTTGTCAAAACTGGAACCATCGGATGTATTGGCCATTCTGGAATGGAAATTCTGAGGTCTGATCTACTGGACACAAATATTCTGACTGATAATCTTGGTGAAAGAGTTACACCTTCACATCTTGAAAAAGTTGAAGCCGTGAAGATTGTATATAGGAAGATAAAAATTGATGATGTCAGAAAGGAGATTCTTTACTTTATAAGAGATGGTAAAGTAAAAAGTTTTACCTTGTTGTAACTCTTGTTGAAGACTGTGACAAAGTTAAAGTATATTCACTATCTTATTAGAGTTGAGAACAATGTCACCAGATATTGGTCTTCTATGATACTTGAAATTATCAAAAGAAGAGTTATGAATGAAGAAGATAAATATAATGGTGATTATGTTCCTATGTACAGAACTTATACTGGTCAAGAAATGAAGATGCAAAAAGGAGCTGCAGTTCTAAAAGTTTTTCTCAAAAATCCTCAATTATCCTTCAGTCCTGATCATGAAGATGTCAGTTTGAGCTTTATACAGATTGGTGATTTGGAATTGAATAAAAGATCGATTTTTAAACTAAGATCAGCCATCTATCAGCTTGGAGAAGATACTGAAGAGAAGAGAGGGTTGAATAAAAAGCTTGTTAAAGTTCTTCAAGACAAGGAGGAAGAAAGGTTGAACAACCTTTTGGAAATAACTATCAGTTATCTTAGGATACTGAAGTAAGCTTTAATCCTTGTACATTTTGTAATTGGTTTTGGCATCATTGAGGATGGAATTTGTGCTTCCTTACATTAAGCATAAATTGGGGGAGATTGTTACGTGCTGATTCTCAATGATCAGAAGAAGCTCAGGATCTAACTGCGTTTTGGATGTCATCAGTATTTGATGTGTCGTCAGGATTTGAGGCATCATCAGTATTTGCATGTCATCAGCATCTGAAGGCAGTCTGTTATGAAGATTGATTCTGTTCCTTATTTTGAGGGATGGATATTTGTTACGTTCTAAGTGATAGGACTTTATGTATTCAGTTAAAGATATGTATCATTTTCAGTTAGTAATTGATAATGCATATCTTAGATTGATTTGTAGCAGCTGTGTATTATATAAACACAGTTTAGGTCATCACATAGTGATTAACTCGAATATTATATGACCTAGCAGCTCTCAAGAACATAATTATTTTTGAGAGAGTTTGTAACAATTTTTTATCAGAAATATAAAGAACTGTTATATTTTTATACTTGTTCAAAATATCTATACAATTGTATCCAACCCCCCTTAAACAATTGTATTATTACTGGGTAACATAAAACATGTATGTAATATCGAGGAAGATGACATAGGTATTTCAATGAAGGCGCTCCTTAAGAGAGACAGCCTTGGGAAGTTTACTTATAAATGTTGAGGGACATAACATTACATCCTTAGATGGAGGAGCTCATTCATGTCCTGGGGCCTTACCTTGATAGTCAAGGGGCGCATCCTAGGATTCATGGTTCCTCTATTCTGATAGCTTTTTTTCTTCTAAATTTCCAATATTAAGATTCCCTCTGTAGTTAATAAAGTTCACCTCACCATCCATATTTTTTTTGAGGGTGCGCCTTAAAGAAAGGGCGCGTCTTGAAAGATGAGGAATTAGTTCCAGTCGAGCCATTCTTCAAGTAGTGACTATAACTCATCTGATCATCAAGACATCTTCTTTGAAAACTTCTATATCTTTTTTCTTCTGAGGGCGCTCCCTGGGAGGGCAATTATCCACTGAATGTCTCACATACAGAGGGCGCGCCTTAATAGATTATGACGTAGCACTTGGTAACTCATAAGATATTTTCCAGATTAAATTTCTACCTGCAAGATACACAATTAATATGGAACCTGGAATGTTACCTGGAGGACGCGACCTAGAGGGACAGACATGTCCAGTTGGTAAACTCTCCTGGAATTTATTGGAAGTCGTCTGGGCCTCAAATTTCTTCATCAAGGTGCTTTCTAAGAGTTTGTGGGGATCTCCTCCGTGCCAAGTCTCTTTCACATTCCTCTTCCTACACGTCCCAAAAATAAGTAACGGAAAATACAACGCCACCAGTTGAGTGTTACCTTGAGGGATCGTCTTAAAGGCAAAGATTAGCTCATGGTAATAATGCCTTCTTCTTAGAATGTTATCCTCTTGATCGTCCTCAGACTTCCCCTAGTTAAGTCCCCTGAACTGAATAGTGTTCTCAAATCTTCTAAATCAAATAGAATTTTTTAGTCTTCTTGTTGGAATAAGATTCTTCAATATTCTAATTATAATAGGTTTCTCCCAATCTTTTAAACCAAATAGATTTCTCCCAATCTTCTAAACCAAATAGGTTGCTTACAATTTTCTAAACCAAATAGGATTTTTTGGTAAAAACTCACAGCTGTTATTTTCCTCTATTTTCAGACTGCTCAACTTGGATTCTCGTAACCATATTATCTCTGAATTAAAGAGAAATTCAATAAGCTTTATGTAGGCTATAAGATTGTCCAAATCTGACTTATAGAACTCGAGATAAGGCCCAAACAGTGTTAGAAAATTGTTTAACCCACCAAATCCGAATTTTGCATCCAACTTCGCTCCTTCGTGGCCATGGCTATAACCTTCAACCCCCATGGCTGAAAAATCATCATCCATGGATCTCTTGCATGGCCACGGATATTACATTCAAATATCCTTCGACCCCCCGGGAGAAAATAGTTATTCATGGATCTCCTTCGTCGCCGTTTTTGCAACCTCCTCTGCGGATATCCTTCAATTCTTGCGTTAAAGAACCTTCATCATGATGAGACATCTTTTCCTCCTGAGATTATGATCTTGATCAACACCCCTCCTTCTAGCATCAATTTGTTGATGGAGGAATTTGGTAATAACAAAATTTGAGGTTCGTCGCCAGAATCAAGATCTATGATGATGGTTCTTTGCCTGAAAAGTGAGCGTAGTGTGGTGGTTATGATGAATTGGAGGCTGAGATTGCTTAGGGTTGGTTGTGGCTCCTTAAGGCTCTCACTTCCAACCCCTTGAAATTTGCCTATGTATCCCTATTTATAAGGAATCAAGCCAACATAGTTCTTGGGGAATAAGAAACCTAATGGGCTTGGATCTCTTGTCCCAAGGCCTAGTAGGAAACCTACTAGAAAGCATCTTCTACTAGCTTTAGGAATGTCTGCCGATGCGGCCCAACCACAAAGGCCCAAGGCTTGTTCACGGCCTCAAGACTTTACGGATAAGGCATCTCCCTGGCAAAGGATAACCTTCCGCTACCACCTGATTCTCTAATCCGTGGATGCAGGTATAGCCGTGGTTCACCCCAAATGTTGGACGCATTCTTGTCCCCCGGATAAGGAGCCCCTACCAGATTGCAGGATAATAGATCCCAAGCTTTTGGGTGAAAAGTGCAAGATACTCCGAAGTCTCCCAACGAGGACACCCGTTGACTACAGAGACAGAGCTCCCAAAGCACACAATATATTTTACCCCACATCCCCACTTAGGACACCCATTGACTACACGAGGAGGCCTTCCATCCAGGAATACCCCTGGAGGTCTCTGACCACGGACACCGCATTTCTGTGGTTGCATTACAGGAAGAAGTTATTTAATAGAGTACCTGCAGCAAATATGTTAGAAATAATAACATACTTCCTCCTTGATGCATCAATAGAACTCGTCCAAGTAACATGTTGAAGTTCACTTCCAAGCTACTTTCTTTAATAAAGGTGCGCCCTAACACTTCTATGGGTTACGGGCCAGCCCAAGAAATCATTCAAAATCCCCTCTTTATACAATTGTAGGGTGCGCCTTCTCATATCAGTGGAGGGCACGCCTTGAACGTTCAAGGCATCAGTCAATAAACTCTTTTTGTATTTCATGATGGGACCGCATTTTATATTTATATGGCGCTTCCTCAAGCTTCCGTCTTTCTTTTCTTCTCATTAATATGAAGGCTCTTTTTTCCTGCTAAAGCATTATCTGGGCGCGCCTTCAAGTCTTAGGGCTTTTGCAATTCTTACCATTTTGAGGGCGCACCTAGAGTTTTTAAAGTGTTCTTGATCCTTACTGAGAAACAGGGCGCGCCCTTACCTTTTAAGGAAAGAGGGCTTTGCCATATCTTTATTTGAACTTGGTTTTCTTGCCCTAATTTCATCCAATTGACTCGAGTTTAACCCGAATATTGCTTGTACCAAATTTTGGGTATAACAGTAAGTCTGTATTATTTTTTCTTCAGCGGCTGACATTATTGTGCTCAGAATCTTGTATGGATAGATTTAAGACCCATAAATGGATTGGGTCCGATTAGTATGGAATAATGAAGGATTTTATGAGGTTCTTGGCTCAAAAAATTATGGTTATGAATGTATCTATATCAAGGGGTAGGGATCTGGAGCTAACAGTAGTTAATAAAGAGGTTCGGTTTTGCTGTTGACAGGTTTGTGTGGTTAGAGAAGATATTGAGACACATCAAAAACATTTCCTTGTAGGCTAATGAGGTGCTGGAAGCACCTCGATAGGTGGAAGGTGTAAGCACTTAAGGCTAAAGTCGGATTTGGCTTGGCGGTGATAGATCCCAACGCCGCCAAGGCCAGGCGCTAGGTGCTAAACTGGGCGACTACATGGAGCTTGATTGATGCTTGATAGTGGGATGATTTATACTTGGTTTCTAGGATGGTTGGCTTGAAAATAATCAGATTATGTTGGGATGAATCTGTGGCGGGATAGGCATCCAAGATGCATTATATTATTGGGCCCAAAGGCTGGGTTAATTATTGGGCTCATATGGGGGAAATAAATTCCGGGCTACAAGTGGTATGGCTTTGAGACAACAAAAATGTGGGTGATAGTTGGGCTGCATATATATATGTGTCTATATATATTGATGGGTGTCTAGAGATTGCTAGTAACTGCTCAACAGATTGCAAAGCGAATGGTTGGTTGCCAGGTGTCGCTGTAACCGCTGGAAACTACTTGGCTGAGAGTAACTGCCCATGCAACTGCTCATCAAGGAAGAAAAATGTGGGAAGATATAGATAGGCATATATTTGACGTAATTTTTAGTCTTGGCTTATATTCTCTTATTTTCTTTTGGGTTGTGATGGTAACAAAAAGGTTGGGAGTGTGCCTCCTGTAAATTCTGTTGTATGCTTACATTTACTGTGGCTATAATTAGATTAGCATAAGTATCAACGAAGGGTGTTGGCTGCTATTCTTGTGGCACTTGTCCAGACTAGGCACCTGGGGCTTTGTATGTTGTTGGGGGTGAATGAAACTGGTGAGCGACTGAGAACAGGCCGCACGAGCGACTTTAAGGAAAAAATAGGCCCATGACAGAAGGAAAGGTAAGGTACTGGTACAGGAGCATCAAAATACCTAAACAGGTTGGAATAGTTAACCTTGACTAGAAGAGGTAGAGTTCAGCTAGGACTGTACATCTTATAATAAAGGAGAACAACTTCTATCTGCATGGGATGCACTTTTAATGAAATTCTATCACTATAAAATGTGATAAACATGAATAATTACAGGATAAACACATAAATACATGGGAACCATGTATTGGTAATGGATAGAAACATGATTCGAGGTGTCCAGCCGCACCTGGACACTGCACCTCTTTTGGAAATAGTTGAATTAACTGTGGTAACTTGTTTGGCTTATCAAAAGGTTGGATTATTGTCCAAGGAATAGAGTCCAACCCTAGAGAACTACATTGAACCTGATCCCTATATATAGGGTATGTAGGTAATTGGCAAAGAGGTTCGATGATTCATATTTACACACATTGGCACGTGTAACCATTGTGATTATCTTCCAGGTACATTTGGTAGGATCCGAAAAGGCATTTCTCGCCTATTTTACTTGGTTCTTTGTCAACTCAGTTTGAATTTCATACTCAAAAATAACATTTTCTTAGTTGTTGAACCTTTATTCAGCAGCTACCATAGCTTCATTTTATCCAAAAATGACAGTTAATCAAGCACGATTAATTCGAGGTGTTATAATCAGTTTTCTCTCATAACATTTTTGGCGCTAGAAGGAGGGGAATCCAAAATCTTTTTTGAGAGAGAAAAATGTCAGACAATTCTGACAAGTAATGAACACCGAGAAGGGGTAAAAATGGCAACAATGGTGATCCCAGTGAAGAGATTACTAACAAGGATATCCTGAATCACCTGTGATAGATGAGCACTAGGTTAGATTCCTTAGAGAAGAAGTTCACGAGGCTAAGCAAACAGATAAGGAAGTAGAAAACCATGGAAAAGAAAGATGTTACTCCCATACAGCTGGACTTCGAAGGTGAAAATGAGGAGGATAAATCTGAGCTAAAGAAGCCTACCTTTTCTGATGTGGACACTAAATAGAAGAATGCATATTGGGATCCTAAGAAAAAGCTCGAGGATGAGGTTGAACCTTCAGCTACGTATAATATAATTGTCTTTGATCGCGTGGGTAAGAAGCTGACCAATAAAGTTCTCAGGTCAGAGCTGGATAAAAAGAAGGAGAAGGTGGCGGTCAAGGTGGATGTCGAAGGCTCAGTATCTAAAGGTTCAAAGGGCAAAAAGAAGGAGAAGTAACCCTTTGAGGTGAAGACATGAAAAATTAAGGTTGCACCTGAAGCTCCTGTAGCTGAAGAAGATGGAGGTTCCAGTTTCACTCAAAGTTCAGCATAAAATACTAATGGAGGTTCCAGTGCATAGAAGAAAAGTGATGAGCGGCTGTCTGATGAGGAAGGAGGCACATATAGGTTTAAGGACCTCCCTAAAGCTTTGGAAAAGATTAAAGAAGAATAGAGGGGCATCTTGAAGCTAGTTGTGGCTTCTCCCTTTCATAAGAAGATCAGAGACTAACCCCTTCCACGGTCATACAGGAGGGTAGAAGACTTGAAGTTTGATGGTGCTACTAACCCATTGGAGTATTTGAGTCAGTTCAATACTAAGATGGAGGTTTACCAGTTTAAAGACCTAACCAAATATAGGTTTCTAGATTCTACATTGAGGGAGAATGCATATCAGTGGTTTAAGAGGCGTCCAGCAAACTCTATTCATTCTTGAAGTCAGATGTGTCAAGTTTTTATCACCCAATTTCAAGCACCAGTTGCCTATACACCACCTGCTAATACTTTGGCTAACATTATGCAGCGAGAAGATGAATCATTGAGGGAATACTTTAAGTATTTTAATATTGAGGTATCAAAGGTAAGGAGAGCTCCGGATGAAACCTACAAGAACTTCCTGATAGCTGGGGTGAGACCAGGAACATAATTCTGGAAGGTGCTTCAACGTGAGGAACCTAAAACCCTCGATGACTTCTATAACAAGGCAGAATCACACAAGGTGGTGGATGAGTCATTGGCTAACCTTAAGAGAAATTCTTTTGGAAATAATGGGACTTGGAACAAGAATAAAATGACCTGCTTTTGGTGGAGGTTTAAATAAAGAGGCTCCATGAGATAATAAGGCTTCTCCCATCACGATAAATGCGACCTCAAATAGGAAAGGATTGGGATATGTCTATCCACAACATAGGGAATGAGCTAGGTATATAGAGTATACACCTTTGAAAGCTCCAATCAGCCATATCTTTGAGGTGGGAGACAAGGCAGGCATCTTCAAAAAGCCATATAGGTCTGGGCCACCAGGGAAGAGGGATGAAAGAAAGTATTATGCCTTCCATGATGCCAATGGCCATGATACAGCTGACTGTCATCACCTAAAGGATCACATCGAGGATTTGATATGTAATGGTTATTTGACAGAATTTATGGCTCAAGAAGCTAGGAAATACAAGGACGGTGGTTCATAATTTGAATGAAGTGAAGGCGATGGTTGAGACTCTCAATAGAGTTTGTGATAGCAAGTTTACAGACTTGTTCGCAATAAGCGCTGCATCTACTAAATTGACTAGAGATCAAATACAGAAGATGTGTGATGAGATCACTATCTTGAAGAGGGATGTGGCAGGCGGCGCCCAAGTAGTTCAAATGATGGCCACTCTAAGTTTAAAGTTCCAGAACCAAAGGCGTTTGGTGGTAGTCGAAATGCTAAGGAACTTGAAAACTTCTTATGGGATATGAAAAATACTTTAAGGCTACCCATATTGGAGAAAATGAGAAGGTAATGGTCACAAGTATGTACTTAAGGATGCAAAATTATGGTGGCGTACACAGATGGATAATGATGATGATTCGTCGAGGCCTCGAATTGATAGTTAGGAAATGCTGAAGAAAGAGTTGAAGGATCAATTCTTGCCCAATAATGTTGCATGGTTGGCTAGAGAAAGCATGAAAAATCTAAGGAAAATGGGTAATGTTCATGATTACGTGAAGGAGTTCAGTTCATTGTTGTTGGATATTAAGAATATGTCAGATGAGGACAAGTTGTTCAACTTTGTGTCGGAACTTAAGCAATAGGCACAATTAGAATTGAGAAGGCATAATGTGAAAGATCTGAATACTGCAATTGATGTCGCTGATGGGCTGGTTGATTACAAAGTTGGGAATTCTGATGGTGATGCTGGGAAAAATAAGGGTGTCGCTGGAAAAGGTAAAGGGCTGAAAGATAAGAAGAAGTTCAAAAAGAAAGATGGTGACGCCCAAGCCAAACCCAAGAATGCTGGCCAGTCTAAGAAAAAGAGCAAGGGCTGCTACATTGGTGGGGGTCCTCATATGATGAAGCAATGTCCTAGAAAAGAGAAGCTGAATGCCATAATTGAAACTGAAGAGAATAAGGCGCAGCATGAAGCACCTAAGCATGTTAACCGAATCAGGATGGTGAATCCCTACGAACTGAGGAAATGGTGAAGACTCATGGGTTGTTGTATGTGAATGTTATCATTAATAGTCAGAGTGTGATGGCCATGGTAGACACTGATGCTACTAATAGCTTTGTGGCTGAGAAAAATGTTAAGTTGCTGGGTCTTGAGTTGCAGCCTAGTACAAGTCAATTTAAATCTGTGAATGCAAATGCTCAACAAATGAGGTGTGGCTTGTGTGAGTGTAAATATTAGACCGTGGGAAGGGAAGTGCAAGTTGTTGGGGATGCCCCTTGATGATTTTGACATTATATTAGGAATGGATTTCCTATTGGCAGAGAATGTTTCGGTGATGCCTCGTTATGGGGGAATATTCATAGGCGATGAGAAATAACCTTGTTTTGTGAAAGGTATTCTAGAGAAGTGGGATAAGAGAAAAGCAGATAATGGGTTATTATCATCCTTGCAGGTTGAAGCTGGGTTGAAACGAGGTGAAGTAATATATCTTGTAGCCTTGGTTGAAGTGAAGCCGGATCAAATGGTTGAAGTTCCAGATTCTGTTGCTGAAATACTAAAGGAAATTGATGATGTTATGCCCCCTGAGTTACCTAAGTCCTTTCCGCCTAGACGTGTCGTTGATCACAAAATTGAATTGGAGCTTGGTGCAAGGCTTCCTGCACAAGCCCCTTACAAAGGGGTCCATTCGAACTTGGGGAACTAAGGAAGTAGTTGAATGGTTTGCTGGAATCAGGGTCACTGCATCCCTCCAAGGCTCCTTAAGGTGCTCTAGTTTTATTTCAGAAGAAGGCTGATGGGTCTTTGAGAATGTGTGTAGATTACTGGGTGCTAAATAAAGTGACAATCAAGAATAATTATCCCGTTCCAAATGTTGTTGAGCTCTTTGACAGACTTTCACGGGAAAAGTACTTCACAAAGTTGGTTCTAAGGTCAGGCTATTGGCAATTTCGGATTGCAGTAGGAGATAAGTCCAAAACAACAGGCGTTACTAGGTATGGGTCATTTAAATTCCTAGTAATGCCTTTCGGTTTAACAAATGCTCCTCCCACATTTCGCAATCTTACGAATGATGTGCTATATGACTACTTAGACAAATTTGTAGTAATATATCTTGATGATATTGTCATATATAATGAAAGTCTAGATGGACACCTAGAACATTTGAAATGTGTATTCTTGAAACTGCGTGAATATAGTCTCTATGTGAAGAAGGAGAAGTGTGAATTCTGCACTACATAAATTATATTCCTTGGGCATGTGATTAGTCAAGGACTTGTGAAGATGGATTCGAGAAAAGTTAAGGCCATTGTTGATCGGCTTGCCTCTACTAAAGTTGCTGAACTTTGGTCCTTTCTTGGGTTAGCGAACTACTACAGAAATTTTATTTTGGAGTATTCAAAAATCATCCAAAGCCTCACTGATTTGTTGAAGAAAGATAGTAAGTGGGAGTGGTCCGGGAGCTGCATGAAAGCCTTTGAAAAGTTGAAGCAGATTATGGAGACTGAGCCGGTACTTAGACTTTCTGATTTTGAGAAGATATTTGAGGTGCACACTAATGCTTCTGATAAAGCTATTGGTGTTGTGTTGGTTCAAGAGGGTCATCCGATTGCATATGAAAGTAGAAAGTTGAAAGATGCTGAGCAGAGGTGTACTACTCACGAGAAAGAAATGACTGCTGTGATTCATTTCTTAGAAGTGTGGAGACATTACTTGTTGGTACAAAGTTCGTGGTGTGTATAGATAATGTGGCTAATACTTACTTCAAAACTCAGAAGAAATTGACTCCAAAGCAAGCTCGCTAGCAGGAATACTTGGTAGAATTTGATTTCACCTGGGTGCATAAGCTGGGAGCCTGGAACCATGTGGCTGATGCTTTGAGTAGAAAGGTGGTTGTGAAAGAATTTGTTAATGCTCTAACAGTCATAAACTCAGATTTTGTGGGATAAATCAGGGTGCTTTCAGGAAGAGATGAGGCATATAATCGACTTATAAAGGAAGTGCTTGAAGGCATTCTTCATAATTATTGGATTCAAGATGGGCTGTTGCATGCCAAAGGCAATATGATCTATGTTCCTTGTGGTGGGAGTTTGAGACTACATATTTTGAGAGAGTCGCATGACTTTAAGTGGGCCGGACATCTGGGTGTTGAAAGGATGCATGCTTTGCTATGTAGAACATATATTTAGCCCAAGATGTTAGAAGACATATAAGAGTATGTGAAGTCATGTTTGGTTTGTCAACTTGGCAAGAAAGAAAAAGAAGAAGGATGCAGGTTTGTTGTAGCCTCTTCCAATCCCTAGCAGGACATGGAAGTCTATATCATTAGATTTTATTTCAGGGCTGCCTAGTGTTGATGGGATGTGATCTATACTTGTGATTATGAATAGATTCTCTAAGTATGCTGTATTTGTCCCTGTACTGCATCTTGTCCAGCTGATGTAGATGCTGGGCTGTTTTTCAAGAACGTGGTAAAGTACTTTGGGTTGCCTGAAGATGTGGTTAGTGATAGAGATGCAAGATTCACTGGAAGATTCTGGACAGTTTTGTTTGGGTTGCTGGGGTCTAAACAGAAATTTTCTACAGCGAATCATCCTCAAACGGATGGCCAAACGGAAAGGTTGAATGCTTTGTTAAAGGAATACTTGAGGCACTTTGTTACTGCGAGTCAGAAAAATTGGTTACACTTGATGGACACTGCACATTCTGCTATAACTTGCAGTGTTCGTCATCAACAGGCAAGAGTCCTTTTGAGATGGTTTTGGGAGTGCAGCCTAGAACTCCAAATGAGGTAGCGAATCAGAGAACGGGTGGAAACTGTCCTGCTGCTTATAGATACGCTGTTGGGAGACGGTAAATATTTGAAAATGCTCATGACAGCCTTAGTAAAGAGCATAGGCCTTTGGAATTTCAGGTTGGGGACAAGGTGTTGCTGAAATTGTCACCGCAAATTTGGAAGAAGATTAGTTCAAAGTCAGTTCATCGTAGGTTGGTTCAGAAATATGATGGGCCATTTGAAGTTATCAAGAAAGTTGGTGTTGTTTCCTATCGATTGAATCTGCCAGCTATGATGAATATTCATCCAACATTCTATGTGAGTTTTCTAAAGCCTTTTCATGAAAGTTTATTGGGTCAAAGGCAACAATTAAAGTGGGCGCCTCCTACCATTCAGAAATAGTTTGACAAGATGGTTGATAAAATTCTTGATCATCGAACTATGGGGATGGGTAGGTAAAATAGAAGGACTGATTACTTGGTGAAGTGGAAAGGTGAATCAGAAGTGGATGCTACATGGGAAAGGGATGTGACTTTGTGGCAATTTGAAGATCAGATTAGGGAGTAATTGGAAAACCCTCCAATGAGGACACTGGACTCTTCAATTGGGGGAGAGTTTGTAAGAACTTAAGGCTGAAGTCGGATTCGGCTTAGCGGTGACTGATCCCAACGCCGCCAAGGCCAGGCGCTAGGTGTCAAACTGGGCGACTACAAGGAGCTTGATTAACGCTTGATGGGGGGATGATTTACACTTGGTTGCTAGGATAGTTGGCTTGACAATAATCAGATTGTGTTGGGATGAATATGTGGCTGGCTGAGCAGCCAAAATGCATTATATTATTGGGACCAAAGGCTGGGTTAATTATTGGGCTCATATGGGGAAATAATATCTGGGCTACAACTGGCATGGTTGTGAGACAAAAAAAATATGGGTGATAGTTTGGTTGCATATATATGTATATACATATATTGATGGGTGTCTAGAGATTGCTAGTAACTGCTCAAAAGATTGCACAAGTAAATGCTTGGCTGCCAGGTTTTGTTGTAACTGCTGGAAACTACTTGGCTGAGAGTAACTGCCCATATAACTACTCAGCAAGGGAGAAAAATGTGGGAAGATATAGATATGCATATATTTGATGTAATTTGTATCTTGTATTCAATATTCTGCACATAGAAAACTGTATAGAGAAAGATAGGCAAACATTGTAGTCTTGACTTATATTCTCTTATATCCTTTTGGGTTGTGATGGCAACGAAAAGGTTCAGAGTGTGTCTCTTGTAAATTCTGCTGTGTGCTTACATTTACTGTGGCTATATTTAGTTTAACATAAGTATAAATGAAGGGTGTTAGCTGATGTTCTTGTGGCGCTTGTCCAGACTAGGCGCCTGGGGCTTTGTATGCAATTGGGGGCGAATGAAATTGGTGGGCGACTGAGAACGGGCCGCACGGGCGACTTTAAGGAGAGAAATAGGCCTATGACATAAGGAATGGTAAGGTACTCATACAGAAGCATCAGTATACCTTAACAGGTTGGAATAGTAAACCTCGACTAGAAGAGGTAGAGTTCAGCTAGGACCATACCTCCTATAATAAAGGAGAACAACTTCTATCTGCATGGGATGGACTTTTAATGAAATTCTATCACTATAAAATATGGTAAACATGAATAATTATAGGATAAATACATAAATACATGGGAACCATGTATTGGTAATGGATAGGAACATGATTCTAGGTGTCCAGCCGCACTTGGACACTACACCTCTTTTAGAAACAGTTGAATTAATTGTGGTAACTTGTTTGGCTGATCAAAAGGGTGGATTATTTTCCAATGAATGGAGTCCAATCTTAGAGAACTACATTGAACTTGATCCCTATATATAGGGTATGTAGGCAATTGGAAAAGGGGTTCGATGATTCACATTTACACACACTGGCACGTGTAACCATTGTGATTATCTTCCAAGTACATTTGGTAGGATCCGAGAAGGCATTTCTCGTCCATTTTACTTGGTTCTTTATCAACTCAGTTCGAATTTCATACACAAAAATAGCATTTTCTTAGCTGTTGAACCTCTATTCAGCAGCTACCATAACTTCATTTCATCCGAAAATCAAGGGTGATTTAGTTAATCAAGCACGATTAATTGGGGGTGTTATAATTAGTTTTCTCTGATAACATTTTTGGAGCTAGAAGGAGGGGAATCCAATATCTTTTTTGAGAGAGAAAGATGTCAGACAATTCTGACAAGGAACAAACATCGAGAAGGGGTTAAAAGGGCAACAATGGTGATCCCAGTGAAGAGGTTACTAACAAGGATATCCTAAATCACCTGTGACAGATGAGCACTAGGATTGATTCCTTAGAGAAGAAGTCCACGAGTCTAAGTATGCAGATGATGAAATAGAAAACTGTGGGGAAGAAAGATGTTACTCCCATACAGCTGGACTTCGAAGGTGAAAAGGAGGAGGATGATGCTGAGCCAAAGAAGCCTACCTTTTCTGATGTAGACACTAACCAGGAGAATGCAGATTGGGATCCTAAGAAAAAGCTCAAAGATGAGGCTGAACCTTCAGCTATGTACAATATAAGTGTCTTTAATCGCGTGGGTAAAAAGCTGACCAATAAAGATCTCAGGTTGGATCTGGATAAAAAGAAGGAGAAGGTGGTGGTCAAGGTGGATGCATAAGGCTCAGTATCTTAAGGTATAAAAGGGAAAAAAGAATGAGAAGTAACCCTCTCTGGTGAAGGCAGGCAAAAGTAAGGCTGCACCTGAAGCTCCTGTAGCAGAAGAAGATGGAGGTTCTAGTTTCACTCAATGTTCAGCACACAATACTAATGGAGGTTCCAGTGCATAGAAGAAAAGTGATGAGCAGCTGTCTGATGGGAAAGGAGCCACATATAGATTTAAGGACCCCTGTAAAGCATTGGAAAAATTAAAGTAGTAAAGAGGGGCATCTTGAAGCTAGATGTGGCTTCTCCCTTTACCAAGAAGATCAAAGATTCACCCATTCCACGGTCATACAGGAGGGTAGGAGACTTGAAGTTTGAAGGTGCTACTGACCCAGTGGAGTATCTTACTCGGTTCAATAATGAGATGGAGATTTACCAGTTTAAAGACCTAATCAAATGTAGGTTTCTAGGCTCTACATTGAGAGATAATGCTCATTAGTGGTTCAAAAGGCTTCCAGCAAACTCTATTCGTTCTTGGAGTCCGATGTGTCAAGTTTTTGTCACCTAATTTCAAGCATCAACTGCCTATGCACCACCTACTAATACTTTGGCTAACATTAAGCAACGATGTTATTCCCAAATAATCTAACAATTAGAATTATAGAAGGGGGGTTGAATTTAATTCTTGGTTTCTTTTCAATTATAAGAACTCCTCAAAAATATAAATATATCAGTGTTTGAATATGTAATATGATGGACCCACAATACTAACTAGAAGGAATATGCATAATTTAGATTAAACAGTAAATTACTACAAAAGATAGATTATTAAGGCTACAACCCATAACCACAATCCCCAAATCCACATAAATGAGTTTGAACAACATCTAACATCTTAATTATTACAGACCAAGAAATCTTAAGCCAAATTACTACCAAATTTTAAACCCAAGTTTACAACCCTTAGGGAACTACTAGTTCCCTACCTGCTCCAACATCTGACGGTAAGCATATCCCGAGTCCCCAGAAGTCTTACGCGCGGTTTGCTTGAAACGAACTGTAATATCCGGGAAAATTATGTGAATATTATATGTTAAATAAATAAATATTAAGTGTTTTATAAATTTAAAGTGATAAATGCCATCATATGAGATGTTATAACTGTTATGTGTGTTTCGCGCGGGCCAGAAAATTTTTCAATTGATTAAAAATATGTTTAAATTGCAATTATATGAACTTATCTGCAACCGAGACGCGTAATTATTAGTGTCTTTATTAAGATACCCGTTTTATTTGATTTTATGTGCGTTTAAATATATTTTACGTGTTTTCGGGATTTTTTGGTAATTTAGAGATCGTTTCCGTTTTTCAAAAATCAACGGACCGGGACCCCACCGGGACGACAAATCCCACAAAATCGATGTTTTTATTTTTATAAAATTATTCGTATTTCAAATATCCTTTATTTTTTTTTGCATTTTTACATTATTCGCAATTTTTGGGAAATTTTGAAATAAATTTTGTATTTAATCGTTTTTAAAATTATTCCCCCGTAATTATTGTTTTTGGGCTTAATTATTGTAATTTAGGGATAAAAACACCCTTAATTTATTTTGGGGATATAATTTCATGATTAATATAAATAGCTGAACATGATTAATTTATTCATTTAATTTTATTAAAAAAATCAGAAAAT
Organism: Apium graveolens; assembly: GCF_009905375.1. Taxonomy (NCBI): domain Eukaryota; kingdom Viridiplantae; phylum Streptophyta; class Magnoliopsida; order Apiales; family Apiaceae; genus Apium; species Apium graveolens. Next base: position 79,627,460 of record NC_133652.1, read on the forward strand.
AGAATTAGGCAAGAACAAAATTTGGGGGTATAATTGTGTTCATGACAAAGAATTGATGATATTGGGAGTTCTAGGAATCCTCTGTTGATGCTCTTGTAACCAAAACGATCCTTGTTTCAAGCCCGATCTTTTGATACCAGAATCACGATCTGAGGTTAGGTAAAGTGAAAAATCGATTTTGTGTTCTTGAGGCTTGAATTCGTTTTTGAATTAGAATGATTTTTGATTGATTCTGATGTTATAGATAGCTTTAGATGATGTTTTCCAGTCGTTTTGATCATAAATATGTGTTGTTTGGTTCCGGAGTGCTAAAGTCGAGTTCTAAACTTTTATGGATTTTTCAAATCGATTTTCTGGATTATAAAGATGTTCTTGGTTATGTTTGATGCTTAGGATAGTTTATAATTAATCTTAGCTTTATTTTCGTACTGAAATCGTAATTTTTGGTTCCGATTTGCGTGAAATCGAGTTTTCCGGTGGTTCGCCGGAGTTGAGTTCGAATTTTGGCCGGGATTCATTTCCGTTGTAGATTTGAGGTTGATGCTGTGTTTTCTGGACTGTAGAACTGATATGGAGTGAATTGGGGCCAAAAACGGGGGGGTTTCGGTGTGGTTTCGGGGCGGGTTGGTGTTGCCGGAAAGTGCCAGAATCCGGCACCGGTTTCTGGGTTTTCCAGATTCCGGTGGCCGTGTTCTTCACAGTCCGGCCACCCACCACCCTCCTGTGCCGCCTGTTGATTCAGTAGAAGAGAAGACAGAAATACAAAACCTGTTTTTGTATTTTTGTTTTCCTTTTTCTTTTTCTTTCAAAATTCATTTTATTTTTTCTAAAATTCATTTCTTTTAATTTCAAAATTATTCATTTATTATTTGTAAATTTTAAAAATCATTTAATTATTTATTTTAAATCCTAAAAATTATTTTCTTTTATTATTTTCAAAAATCTAATTTGACTTAATTATTTATAATTTATTTTGGTTAATTATCTATGAATTCAATTAATTGATTAAAAATCATTTAATTAATTAATTTTATTTATAAATAGTTAAATAAATGTAAATTATTTATAATTAATTCAAATAATTTCTAAAAATTATTTTTGGGTTTTAAAAGTTATATTTTGGTATTTAAAAATCAATTAATATTTTTATTAATTGATTTAAATCTATTTATTTCTTATTTTATTCATAATAATTAAACCGTTCGTCCGTTTAATACGAAATGAACGCGTATAGACTCAGAAAAATATTGCGCTTTCAATAAAAATACTTTTGAGTCCTAATTTCTTTTGTATTGCAATGTCATTTGATTTGTGCATCAGTTTGAGTCGGTATTTGATCGATAAATGCTAATATTGATCTGAATTTCATTTTAAATGCCCTAGGACCTATCTTTTAATGATCTGACTTATGTGTTACATGAAATACGTAATTACGTGTTATACAAATGTCATGATTATGTGTTATATGATATGTGTGCTATTTGTTTACAGTTTTAAAATGCCATGTTGGTTATATACGATCGGGTAGATGTTAAGACGTATAGTTACGTCAATTGAGTTTGGTCTATCAATTAAGATAGTTCTTTTGTTTATAGAATCGAGTAGCAAGGAGTGCAGTCAAGTGTTAGACGGAGATAGTAGCCAGCAGTTATAAGCAGAGTTATAGTAAGAAGTTGTCGAGCATACCAGGCAAGTACCCTAACTTCACTTATCGTTCAAGTGATGTTCATTTCAAACTATATTATGCAAGTATTCTCCCCTATTCTAAATTCAGAATAGCTTATTGTTTTACATATTCAAATATAAGAACTGGTTATAAATACTTTGATAGCATATTGAATATCAATATTCCTATATTTATTGACATTCTCGTTTTCTAGCAATGATTCTGCTAGAACCAACCTTTTGATTCGATAGATAGTGAATAACTATACTATCCAGAGATACTCTATACAGTGAGACTTTGAATTGAGATTAGAAAATAACTAATTGTTCTAGTTATTTCGCCATCAGTTGTTGAGATAACTCCGGACCATGTGACATGGGGAGTTGAATAGATAAGGATGTCATTGATCCGACTCCTTTAATCAAAATTGTTTTGTGAATTGATTCTTGGTTAGCACAAGAGACCGAGGCACCGGTCCAGCGTGAGTTATTATATGAAAGTGTAATATCTTGCTAGGCGAATATATGCCTTCTTCATGGATATCCAATAGGTACGGTATGGCTGCGGGATATCGATACCTATATTTACGGTATGGCTGCGGGATACCGGTGTTGTTTCATGACTGATCATCAGGAACAGCATAGTGCATAATTGTGTTTTATTAAACTGTCGCTTAAACTTTTAAGTTTATATCAGCTTCTGATTTTACTCAGATATTGTTATTGTTGTTCATTTACAAACTTTATACTGCTTGCTGAGCATTTCTTTCACTCATACTTGTTTATTATTCTAATATTTCAGCTAAGCCAGAGCAGGCTTGAGTCCCAAGTTTGACCAGAAGTCGAGTGCTTGTAAATAGTTTGGTGTGTTTTCCAGGTAGACAGTTTGGGACGCTTGAATAGTATAAAGGTTTGTAATAAAATTTGAATAAGTTGTAAAACTAATTAGACTCATGGTTTGTAATAACAGTTGGTTTGTATTAGTGCCTGTTCCATACTATAACCTGTGATCGATCCAGTTACATGCAAGGGGTCATATTTATTATATTATTCCGCTGTGATTATTTTATTATAGTTTATTGGCTAGTGACCCCCAAATCTAGACCCCGGGTTTGGAGGGCGTCACACGAACCATCTTCGGGTTTCACTGAAGGGCTAACATCAATAACAATATTAATGAGCAAAATGCTCAGCAAGTGATTAACAATATATAACAATGCATCATAAACTCGATAAACAGTAATAGAGGATAATTTAACAATATAAAATCTCAAATAGAAGATCAAGTTATAATGAGTGAATGGAATTGGAAATCACACATCGCTATGAGCAATGAGGGGTGATCAGCCCACATCAAAGCTCCGAACCACATAACAAGTGATTCAAAACCTTTGAGGATCCTCGACACACAGTGGCCATATAAAAACCATCAGGCTCCCTGGTACTGAGGTTTTAACAGTGACTGGCGCCTCAGTCTTATCAAAACATACTATCCAATTCCATTTAATCAATTCATTTTTTTTAAAAAGGTCTTGATCAAGGACAAGATAACAAAGGTTGGTATTGTCAAAGTTCAAATGAAGGAAACAATACTAGTGTTTGGGTTTCCAAAGGATATGATTCTAGGTTTTGAGGGTATTAGGATTCACATGATTTATTAAGGAACTATTGTATGGTATTCACATGGATATGAGGTAATATGTGAGGAAAAGAATCAATTCAAGTATGAAAGAGATTGACTAGATTCAAGACTTAATTATTGGGTGATGTCAGGGACTAATTAATCTTATTAAAACTGTAATCATGCATTCACAGGGATTTTAACCACAAGCAACAAAATTATACAGGTAAGTTGAGAGTTCACTTGCCTGGACTATGCTTACTGAGTACTTGAATGGAATCGTCTAAGGGCTCCTTCCCTGGCCTCCTACTTGAACCTATGATAAAATAGTATCCTCATCACAACTCTTGCTAACTACCCTTTCGCGTATACTATAAATATGCATATACACATATACACACACTTATATATATATAATTAAACACAATTAATTTCAAGTAATATACGCTTCACATAATCCATATAACACATAGCAAGAAATGGAATGGCAATAGTACACCTAGATCCTAATCACTCAAGCAATTATTCATTTAACAAGTAATTATCAAGACTATTACTCCTAATTCTCCTTTACAGACCTCAACACAACCTAGATTAAGTAAGGCACACTTGTGCCTCACCTTACAAGACTTATAAATGCAATGCACCCTACTTAGCTTACCCGAATGCATACCTTGTCACCAAATGTGTGCCTTAGTAAAATTATGAATTTCTACCTTGGGCCTTTGCTATATTCTGACTCCTATGACTTCTTATGAACTTAATCTGACTTTAGCAATTGTTTTGACATCAAGGCCTCACTTAAAAGACACACAAATGCAATGCACTTCTCTAATGTCCCCAAAGGCAACTCTAATGGTGACTCTCGGGTGCTTTGGTGGGAATAAGGTATCTCCACCTTGGGACTTCACTCCAAACCAACTCTCAAAGGTTATTCAGACTCTAAAATGACTCTCAAATTTTTAATGACTCAAAGGCCTCACTCAGGCCTTCCTAGGCCTCGAGTGGAAGTTGACAAAAAACTGCCTTCCCTTATTTTCAAACTTCCTTGATTTTATCAACTTAAAACTCATTTATCTAGTTCAATTATTGGTTTTAATGAGTTTTTAAGCTTCCTAAGACTTTATTCTATCTATTTATACCAAGGCCCCATGAAGGCCTAACCTATGACATGATAATAATCAACCAAAAGTCAAGCTTTCTCAAATATGCCCTGTTTTGAGTTGCTCTCGGGTTAGTGTGTGTGCGCCTAACCAAATGAAAGTTTTTATGCAATCTAAAGCTACTGGACTCAAGTATGAACCAAATACCAACTCTCTTGAACTCAGGCCTACCAAGGACTTGCTAAAACTTACCTCAAATAATCCAACTTCTAGTACAAAAATCTATCCAATTATAACCAATGCAACTCCTTCCACTTAACTCCCTTCATTACACCAAAACCAAACATCAACCAACCAAGGTAAGTCCTAACATACACTATACCTACTTACTATCAACATATATGGCTCATTTACAATGTACTTAGCATGCAAATTAATTATAAGGGAAAGCAAGATAACACATCTCAAGACAAACCATCACTTAGCATTTTAAAGCAAAAATTTGAAGCAATCATGCATGGTAACATCATGACACCTACTGACCTTAAGCTCATATCATCATGTATAATCTAAAATAGCATTTTATCAAAGGAATCATGACATGCAACTCACAAAAATCAAGTGTCAAGAGGTTAAAAGAACAACTACACTAACAATATCTTGTCCATGAGTTTTAAGCAAAAATTTGAACCATATTTCCAAAAAAATAACTTGATATCTACTGAATATAATCACTCATCATCATGAAATACTTCATCTAGCATTTTATAACCAAAAACCACAACATGCATCTCATACAAGTCAAACACCAAAGCACAAAATTAACAAGTATAGTCTATACTTAAAAAATCACTTGTAAATCAATATGGAAACACTATATTCAACATGCAAGTACTAAAATTAAGGTATCTTGATGGAAAAATAGCATGCAAGGGTCTAATCTTTAACAAAACAATATTTATAAGGAGCAAGACTTTAAAATCAACATGCATGGTCATTTTTCATAAAAACTTCCCAAAATCAACACTGTTAGGAATATGTGTATTAGTTTGATGATAAGTTAAGCAAAACACTTAAGTAGAAATCTAGTGTTTCTAGCCTCAACGGATAAGACCATTCTGGCTATCCGTTGATGGAGTAGCTTTACTTAGAAATAAGTTTAGTATTGTAGCACATTTCAGTTTCTGTATTTAAGTTATAATTCTTAGAAGTTATGGGAAATTATAAGTCATGTTGACTACTAGTGGATATGCAAATAGGAGGGCTCATTGTAAATATTTCATGCCTTGTAATTTTGTATAAATGAAGTAGTATCAACTGATAGATTAAAGGCCTTCAACGGATGAGAAACAAAGCTTCAACGGATGTCTCTAAAGTTTCAACGGATGAGTGCATCAACGGGTAAAGCTTCAACTGATAAAGCATCAACAGATAAAGCCATCAACGGATGAAAGCTTCAACGGATGCTCAGTTCAATAGCATTTGACAGTGACAATTCATAAGCTGACAGAGGCACATGGGTTGACAGAGATAATTGGAATATGGTAGCCTCTTGGATGAATCAAGAAAATGCAGCATTCCCATTCTGGTGCAAACAAGGAAGTATTCAAAGATTCACAGATTATCCTAGATTGCATTGGATAGAGAAATGAAGAAGAAACATGTGAAGAACTATTTTAAAAATTGTATTTTATTTTTGTCTTCACTTGTAAACTTGGTGATATATAAACCAAGTTGCAGCTAGTAATTAGATGATGAATTTTCCCGAGCTGTTTAGAAAATTATAGAGAGAAAATCATCTAGTTTGTACTAGGACGCAACTGTGATCAATTCTTTGAATCATAGATTTTCTGAAATACACATCTCTGGTGGAACAACGAATCCACCAGAAAAGTTTTTAAAGCCTTTGTGTTCTTTACATTTGTATCTTGAATATATATCTGTCTGCACCTGCTCAAAGCAATTCACACACAACTGTTCATCAAAACACTTAGCTTTTGAAACTGCTCAAAACTTGAAAAAGTTTTGAGATTTACATTCAACCCCCCTTCTGTAAATCTCATTGTTAGTTCCTTGGGAATATCAAACACTTTACATTCGGATCCTAAGAAATCATTGCCAAATGTTGATGAACAATGAGTATGACTTGGTGCAATAGAAACACCTCTCCAAGATCATATCTTGCTCATTTCTAAAAGCCACCGTGGTTGCAACCTTGAGTTCATAAGAATCAAGGCCTCAACCTCGCCTTTATTAACATGCACACACAAAACTCACCTTAAAATGATGCTACTCCACTAATGATGAAGATATTGGCTTGACTAAGTTGAGAAGTGAAAGAAGATGAAGCAAAAGTGAAGAAAATGGCAAGAATGGGGGTGGGGAGGGAGTTCGGCCGAGAGGGAGAGAGGAGAGGGGAAGAGAGGGAGTTTGAGTGGGTGAGTGTGATGAAAATGAGGCACTCACATGGTTTTTGTTTGATTAAAGAGATAGTGGAATGAGGAATGTACATGAATGCTGTTAGGTCACACTTTCACTGTAGAGGGGGTGAATATAGTGTTTATTACAATCAAATCAAACTTCAAGAACTTATGTAACAGAAAACAAACTTTATTGAAACAATAAACTCTGTTACAATCTGGAACTGTTATCTCTCAGTGATGAACAAAATATCACGAGAGCTGCTAGGGTTATAGTAAATAATATTCTCGATAATGATAACACTTATAGTGTAAACCCTATGTCTGTGTTTATATACTACACAGTTACAAGATAATCGCTAATTGATATTGAATATAATTCTGCTTCCTAAAATATATCAATCAGATATCTTCTATTCCAAGTATTCCATTCTTCACGGAATTCCTTCTTCATGCATATCTCTTCTTATGTTTATCTTGATCTTCTTAACTTTAATCAGCTACTGTCCTTATCTGATCGTTCTTCAGCACTTAAGTTCTGATATCTATCTCCTGATGCTTATCTCCTGATAACATAAGTACTGATATCCCTTAAGTTCTGTCGTCCAGTATAAGTACTAATCAGTTAAGTACTGATTTGTTCTGTTCAAATAAGATCTGAAATCTAAACATAAAACATATTAGCCATGACATTATCAAATATATCTAACAATCTCCCCCAACTTGTAAATTAGCAAAATATACAAGTTTAACAGATATTTGATGATGTCAAAAACATTAAGTACAAATGCATGAGAAATAGACAAGATAACTACAACTTATAGTCCTTAAAGCTTTTACCAATTCAACTTCTGATAACAACTTTGGTCTGTATACACATCAGAATTTAAGTAGTTGTAGATCTTTGACTTGGCTTCATCATTTTCTGATCTCTCTGATGTCAGGAGTTGTTCTGAGATAATTCTTCAACAAACATTTCTCAGCATATCTGAGTTCATCAATCATTCTCCGTTTGACATCTTTAAGCTCTGCAGTATCTTCACCAGTTTGAAATATTGCAGCTCTGAGATCATTAATCTTTTCTTTTCTCAACTCCCGATCTAGTCTTATGATATAAGCTTTGTTAGACTCTAGATTGAATTCAAGCCCCTTAATACCAAGATATGTTCTGATCTGTGCAGTATTAGGCTTCATATCAACAATATCACCATTGTGATTTCTGTACTTTGGAACATATCTGCTGTCAGACTTAACAGAATAAAGCCTTTTCTGTCTCTAAATCTGTTCTTTTAAGTAGTTTGCAGCAGTCTCTGTTATTCTGTCATCCACTTGAAGTAAGAAAAGTACATGCTCCAATTCTTCAAAATACTTCAAAGGAATGGCATTTTGTCTTATATGATAAACCCTACCATCTGTCATGAAATACAACATGATGTATTCTTTCAAGTAGGTATGGTAAACCATCTGTACAGATTCTAGTTGATTCAATCTCTCAGGAGTTGCTCCAATACCTGGTTCACTCAAGGAAGTTGGATCATCGGTAGTGTTGTGTACTCTTCTTTCATCAGCACTTCCCAATCCAGTTTTATCTCTAGCTTCCTTTCCAGTAACTACTCTTGCTTCAAAACCACTTGGAGTAGTCTTCAAAGATTGAGTCTGTTTTGCTTTAGTGAATCCTGGTAGGAGTGTTTTAGATTTATTTTCTGATATCAAGTTAACTTGAGCACTGTCAGAGGTTACTTGCTTCTTCTGAATATCAGAACTTACAATTTCTTGACTCTGAACAACTTGAGCCATGTCAGAGGTTGTTTTAAGAACTTTTCTTGAAGTCAGAGCAAGATCATCTTTTTCATCAGTAATTTCTTCTTCCTCAGGAGGTACATAAGGCTTGATAGGTTCACCAACCTTTTCTTTACCCTTGGATCTTGGATCTATCTGTGGTTGTGATCTAGCCAAAGTTTCTTCAGTATGTATCCTTTCTTTGATCACTATGCCTTTAGGTTTTGGAAGTAACTTTTTACCAGAAGCTTCAGATTTAGATGTGACTTTCTCTGATTTAAGTCTGGCTTCTTCTTCCTTTAAACTTTCCAAGTCCATCCCTGGATTTTCTTGAAGAAATAACTGTCTTGACATTTCCTCATCAAGATCTAGAAGTTCATCAGAACTTATCCTTTTACCAGCAGCAGAACTTATTCTTTTCCCAGTATCAGAACTTGTTCTGTGACTAGCTTGTCTTGATGTAAACCTTCTACCTTGACTATGACCACTACGCATTCCAGAGTTTCCTTGGTCATCTTTTCCATCATCCTTTCCTTGCAGTGACTTGTTGGTTTTGCATTTGGACTTAATTACCTTCTCCCCCTTTTTGGCATCAGCAGGTAATAAAAGAGAGATAAGTAGTTCCACTGAGGTCTGGATTTCAGTAAGTTGCGATTGCTGAGAAGCTTGATTTCTCAGAATTTGATCAATCTGAGCTTGTTGCTTCTCTTGAGTTTTCTCAATATAAGCAACCCTGTCAATGGTAGGTTGGAAGAACTTTTTCTTATCAATTTTCCAAACTTGTTCCTGTTTGATAAAGTTCTCCTGAATCTTGTGTAGCTCTGCATGAGTGTTGGAATGAAGACCTTGTAGATGTTTAGTACTCAATGCAGTGACTCTAAGCTGGGTTTTAAAATCATCAGAATATAACATTTCATCAGCTTTAGTCAAGTGCTCAGCAAGATGTAAAGCATTTGGAACACATGAAACTGAGTTCCATTCCTTAGTCCACTCCTGACCTGCAGGAGTTTCACTCCAAGGTACTGGTGCATCCCTGATAACAAACTCCTTTACCAGTTCAGACTTAGGAAGAGTCAGTGGAGGAGTATGTCCTGAAGGACCTGCTTCATCAGCATCTACAGTTGTAGCAGCCTCACCAGTATCTCCAACATTTACAGCATCAGAACTTAGAGAATCAGTATCTTCTGATAAGACAACTGTGTGAGTAGCAATGGAGGCTTCAACATCCTCTAATTGCTGATCTGATACTAAGTTCTGATCAACAGCCATATCCTGATGCTCACCTAAAATCTGATCATCAGCATCTTGATGCAGAGAAGGTGTTAGTGATAACTCAGGAGTTTGAACAGCATCAGTAACAGGTGTTGTGGAAGGATTATTTGCTGTTGGAGCTTCTAAGAAAAGTATTTCAGGCACAACCAGGTTCTGAATATCAATTTCAGCACTTGTGCCTGGATCAACAAGAGACATAGAAGGTGAATTAGCCTTGTCAGATACAGGTTCCTGAGATGGAGTTGATGGAGAAGAAGTGACTGGAGCAAATTCCTTGTCTTGTGAGATCAGAGATTCCTGATCCCCTTCCTTAGCTGCTTCCTCCTCATCATCTGAAACTGGCCTTTGTGCCCTCTGTTTCTTGTACTTCCTTGTTGATTTGGATTCCTTGGAAGTTTCAGGAACCGTCATACGTCTAAGCCTCTTGAGAAGCCTAGAACCCCCAATTGCAGAATCCTTCTGAGAAGTTGCCTTCTCAGCTTCATTTACCACAGGTTCTGAAGAGGGAATCTGATCCTCAGAATCTGATTCATCTCTCAAAGTAATGCTTCTCCTCTTTTGAGGTGTTTGAGGAACAGTCTTTGTTCTCTTTGGCTTAGAGGATGTAGGCTTCACAGTAGGTGCTGAAGAAGAAGGTGGAGCAGTCTGTGAAGTGGAGAGATAGGATTTGAGATAAGTTCTGAGGGTAGGTTGAGTAGAATGAGAGGTAGGTACTGAGGTTGATGGATTTTGGTTATGGGGAGTTGGTTGAACATTTGAGTAAACAGATTTGTAAGTAGCAGGATCAGCATTTACCAGAATCTGTTTCACAGACTGAGGAATCTGTAATTATCTCACCATTGATTTCTTTGTGTCAGCATTTATCAGGTCGTTAAAGTATCTTTTTGCAACCTTAAAAGGTGGGGTTTGAGTGCTGACTAACTGGGGTTCAGCAGTACAATACGTATAAATAAGTTGACAGAATCTAGCAAAATAAACAACATCTCGATCCTCTGTCATCCTATCCCCAATAAAACCAATTATTCCAGTTGCAAAATCAAAATGAGTTTGATGGATAATAGCATACCCGATGTGCTGACTCAGAATTGGGTTGGCATCAAAATTTGAACACTTGTTGCCAAAAGCCTTGGTGATGCAATCGAAGAAGAAACTCCATTCTCTTCTGATATTAGCCCGTTTCAACTGTCCAAGTTTCGTCAGACTCTTTTCATATCCCAAATCAGTCATTAACCCCCGAAGTTCTGATTCCTCTGGTATAGAGAAGGTACAATCTTCTGGAAGATGTAATGCTCTTCGTACTGTACCAGGAGTGACTACATAGGATGAATCACCCACTTGGAAGATAATACTGGGAGTTCCTCATTTACCACCGTCATCAAAAACTCCAGTCCTCCAGAACCGCAGAACTTGTTGACTTGAAAATAATTCAGGCTGAATTAAGGCGTACCCAACCTCACTATGTGCAAGAAGATCTTGCACAAAATGCAATTCAGATGGAGCTTCAGCATGATCAAGAATTACAGCATAGTTGTTTGGAACAAACTTTGCTCCATCAATGATTAAATCCTTTGGTGCCATGTGAAAAAATATTGAAATTCAAGTATGCCTGTTAGGTGTTTGAGATAATGTCTGTATGAAAAACCAACGTGAGAAAGAATGAGAAAGAGAGTAAAAGTAAGAAGAGAGATAAAGTATAAAGAAAATAAAAGATTAAAGAAATCTTCTCTCTGTTGTTCTTATACTCTGAAAAAAAATGTTACCGTTGGACACCTGTTAGACATGCAGTAATAACGGATAGTTACTGGGCTCGAGAAAACAGTAATGATTACTTACCCAGTTGCCTTGTTTCAAGGAAAAACCATTTCATTTATCAAGAGACACAGTTTTAATTCAAAATTTAAACCGTTAGCACTGATTGAATTATTTTTCACTGCAACATTAATATTCTGAAAATGAATCATGTGAAAAATGACCGAGATAATTTCGATGAATAAGTGCTGACAAAGAATCAGAACTTAAATAAAGACAAAATTTAAATGGTCATCAGAATATCAAGCAGGATTTAACAACACACGATAAAATAACTCAGAGACAAAATCTTGAAGTAAAAACAGTTTTCATTAATATATCAAGTCAATACATATATGAAATAGAAATTACATCAATACAAGATTTTCCCTAAGCTTCTAATCCTAACGTCAACAGCTTTAGTCCTAGCTAAGAAGCCTGACAACGCTGAGGATGAAGAAGAACAGGAAGAAGACGAGATTAAGTCATCTTCCTCTTCCTATCTTCGACAAACAAGATAGCGAGTCGAATGATTCGCTCTTGCTGACGGATAGCTTCCCGCCGTTCCTCCTCCAATCGATCAAGATGAAGCTGGTAGTCCATCTCGAAGAAAAGAAGTTGGTTCAGCACCGCCTGTGGGACAGAGCCCCATATCTCTTCAGGAATGGCAGTTACATGCCACTCCTGCTGCCAGTCGGCGCAGCTAAGCTCCATATGAAAATTTTGGTAATTGAAAAACATGTTGTATCGAACCATGATGCTTTTGAAAAAGAATATGAAGTTACGATTGTGAGAAAAATTGATGAAAGGGCTACAGTGAAGTGGCTGATTATATAGGCAAGAGAATGCCAGGAGACGCAAAGATATTTAATGCTGACAGGTAGAATTAATTCTACCTCGTCTCCCTAGACTTTGAGAAAGAATAACAGTCATTGGAAAGAGGAATCATGGTCTAGACCGCACAAGACACAAGAAACAGTGGACTGTTCAAGTACAAAACCATTAATCCTAATCATAGTGACTATTAAGCTTCCACTTCAACATATGCGAGTACAAACTGAGACTGTTATTAAATTTCATTCAAAGATAAGCTAAGTAAAGGATTAGACTGAGAAATCAGAACTTAGACCTATACCAGAACTTAACAGTCATCAGAACATAATTTCTTAACTCGAAAAAGGAATGTTCATCTTAGTAAATACTCATACAAGTTCTTAGTTATGAATGTCAGAACTTAATCATCAGAACGTGTAACTAGAACTTGTCCTCAGAATTTGTGCAAAAATGACACAATGACTGTTTATCTAAAATAACATAGACCACCACAGAAATTTTCATCATTCAGATGGAGTGATTAGTGTGTGCATTAAGCTAAATAACAGACAAAGAGTAAAGTCTGATCTACTTCAGTACATCTTAGAAATAAGTCATAATTAAAATTTTGCTAAAGAGCTGTCATTATCCTGAAACCTACTGATAAATGAGTTCATGCATGAGTCCACCTCAACTGTTTTTGTGCTAATTTTATGCATCTTTAAAATTCTCTTCTACAGTGGCTTCTCAGTGTAAGTGAGTCACGACTGCTTATCAGAATTTATGCTTTTATCAGTGTATTTCTCCAGTAATCATAGAGTGTGAAAAGTCACCAAGAAAATATTTTGCTTTTCTAATGCATATTTACTTAATACCAGCAATGCACTTGGGTCGTCCCATTCACATTTTTACTCTAGATCTCAAAGGAGTACCTGATATTATTCTTTGATTCATGTTCTTCTTCTTTTGATAAGTGAGGTTTATCAGCACTTAGTACATTCAACAGTTTTACTAGAATCAGAACTTAAACAGATGAGTAGCATTATTCTAATTTGGGACTTAGTAATAAGATGAATAAAGTAAACTAAACTAAGCTCAAGTATCAGAATTTGCTTGTGTCATAAGATTTCCACAGAAATAATTACTTCTTTCATGGGATCATTTGTTTATTGAAGACTAGTAGGTCAGTATCTAGCACAGTTATCCTAATAGGATTGAATAGTTACTGAAACAGACATATCACTTATCAGAGTTTAGAAACATATATCAGACAACAGTCAGTACTTAAAGACATTTATCAATTAATGCACAGAATATACAAAAAGATTAATTCTGTAAATACTGATCATAAAGTCTGATAACATAGAACAAGTTTAAGCAGATTTAGAGAAAGAACCTGAAATCATTCCAAGTTCATTTACCAATTTTGAAAAGGTAGCTTGACACAGTGGTTTTGTGAAGATATCTGCTACTTGTTGATCTGTGGGAACAAAATGCAATTCCACTATACCTTCATCCACATGTTCCCTGATGAAATGGTACCTGATGCTGATGTGCTTTGTCATAGAGTGTTGAACTGGATTACCTGTCATAGCAATAGCACTTTGATTATCACAGTAAATAGGGATTTTGAAATATGTTAACCCATAATCCAGTAACTGATTCTTTATCCAGAGAATCTGTGCACAGCAGCTTCCTGCAGCAATATACTCTGCTTCTGCAGTTGATGTGGAAATTGACTTTTGTTTCTTGCTATACCAAGAAACCAACCTGCCTCCAAGAAATTGGCAGCTTCCACTTGTGCTTTTCCTGTCAATTTTGCAACCTGCAAAATCTGCATCTGAGTAACCTATTAATTTAAAATCTGATTCTCTAGGATACCATAATCCTAGATCAGCTGTTCCTTTAAGATACTTAAAGATTCTTTTTACAGCTGTTAAGTGAGGTTCTCTTGGATCTGCTTGAAATCTTGCACAAAGACAGGTAGCAAACATGATATCTGGTCTACTAGCAGTTAGATAGAGAAGTGAGCCAATCATACCTCTGTAATCAGTAATATCTACTGAATTACCAGTATCCTTATCCAGTTTTGTTGCAGTGGCCATGGGAGTGGATGCACTTGAACAGTCTTGCATTCCAAATTTCTTCAGCAAGTTTCTGGTGTACTTAGATTGACAAATAAAAGTTCCTTCTTCACTCTGTTTGACTTGAAGGCCCAGAAAATAACTGAGTTCTCCCATCATACTCATCTGATATCTTGACTGCATTAGTTTGGCAAACTTTTTGCAAAGTTTGTCATTTGGAGACCCAAAAATAATATCATCAACATAAATCTGGATCAAAAGTAAGTCCTTGCCATGGTTGAGATAGAACAGTGTTTTGTCAATAGTTCCTCTGTTGAATCCACTTTCCAGAAGAAACTGAGCTAAAGTCTCATACCATGCTCTAGGAGCTTGCTTAAGTCCATAAAGTGCTTTATCAAGCCTGTAGACATAATCTGGATGTTTGGAATCTACAAAGCCTGGAGGTTGTTCAACATATACTTCCTCTTCCAATTCTCCATTGAGAAAAGCACTTTTCACATCCATTTGAAAGACAATATACTTTTTGTGAGCAGCATAAGCCATGAATATCCTTATGGCTTCTAACCTAGCAACTGGAGCAAATGTTTCATCATAGTCAATTCCCTCCTGTTGAGAATATCCTTTTGCAACCAGCCTTGCCTTGTTCCTTACAATTATGCCATCACTGTCAGTTTTGTTTCTGAATACCCACTTTGTACCAACAACCGATCTATTCTTGGGTCTTGGCACTAAGGTCCAGACTTTGTTTCTTTCAAATTCATTCAACTCTTCCTGCATTGCTTGCACCCAATCAGCATCTTGAAGAGCTTCTTCCACTTTCTTTGGCTCAGACTGAGAGAGAAAAGAATTGTAAAGACATTCATTCGAAGTACCTGTTCTAGTTCTGACACCTGCCTCAGGATTTCCAATTATCAAATCAGGTGTATGTGATTTTGTCCACTTCCTTGCAGATGGAAGATTTTCTCTAGAACTAGATGCTCCCCCATGATTCATGCTGTCTTCGGTTTCATTTTCTGATGCTCCCCCTGAAACTATGCTCTCTGAGTTGGATCCTTCAGTATTTAGATTTTCAGTACTTGGCTTATCAGAACTTGACGAATCAGAATTTGAAGAGCCAGATGTATTTTCTGATGCTTCTTGAGATGTGATAATATCTTGAGTATGCTCCCCCTGCATTGGTGCATCTTCCTTTGACGTAGTCACCACAGTTTCAATAACATCAGAGTTTAATCCATCAGAATTTACAGTATCAGGACTTAGACTGTCAGGACTTCAGGTATCAGAATACGAATCTTCATTTTCAAATCTCAGCTGATCATGATCAATGCAATCTTCAAGTCCAGTGATCTTCTTTCATCAAAAGAGACATTGATAGATTCCATGACCACTTTTATTCTCAAATTATAGACTCTGAAGGCTTTTGTAGAAAGTGGATATCCAATAAAGATTCCCTCATTAGCTTTTAGATCAAACTTGGATAGCTGTTCAGGATGAGTCTTGAGAACAAAACACTTACATCCAAATACATGAAAGTATTTGAGATTTGGCTTCTTGTTCTTCACCATCTCATATGGTGTTTTTCCATGCTTGTTAATGAGTGTTGCATTTTGAGTAAAACAAGCAGTCTGCACAGCTTCATCCCAGAAATAGGTTGGAAGCTTTGCTTCTTCAAGCATTGTTCGTGCAGCTTCAATGAGAGTTCTATTCTTCCTTTCAACAACTCCATTTTGCTGTGGAGTTCCAGGAGCAGAAAATTCCTGCTTTATTCCATGATTTTTGCAGAACTCTTCCATTATCAGATTCTTGAATTCAGTGCCATTATCACTCCTCAAAATTTTCACAGAATCTTTGATCAATTTATCCAGATGTTTGACATGATCAATCAGGATAGATGCAGTTTCACTTTTTGTGTGCAAGAAATACACCCATGTGTATCTGGTGAACTCATCTACTATGGCCAACGCATATTTCTTCTTTGCAATAGACATGACTTACACTGGACCAAATAGATCAACATGAAGCAGATAATAAGGCTCAAGAATTGATGATTCAGTCTTGCTCTTGAACGAAGATTTTCTTTGTTTAGCCTTCTGACATGAGTCACAAAGACCATCAGGAACAAACACGGATTTTGGCAGTCCTCTCACAAGATCTTTCTTGATCAGTTCATTTATCTTGTTGAAGTTTAAATGAGAGAGTTTCTTGTGCCAATTCCAGCTTTCTTCAGTTGAGGCTCTACTCACTAAACAGATTGCAGAACCATCAGAACTTGTTGAAAGCTTAGCTTTATAAATGTTACCACGCCTGAATCCCTTCAGAACAATTTTTTCTTTAGATTTACTAACTATTTCACAATGTTCTGCAAAGAAATCAACATGATAACCTCTGTCACAGATTTGACTTATACTCAGTAAGTTGTGTTTAAGTCCTGAGACCAGAGCTACATCTTTAATGATGACATTCCCAGGATTGATATTACCATATCCCAAAGTTTTTCCAATGTTGCCATCTCCATAAGAAACACTTGGGCCAGCTTTCTCCACAAAGTCTGATAGCAGGGCCTTATTTCCAGTCATATGTCCTGAACATCCACTGTCCAGAACTAAAATATTTTTCCTGTTGCCCTGCAATCAAAAAGACCACTAATTATTAGTTTTAAGGACCTAGACTTGCTTGGATCCTTTGGCCTTTTTAGGTTTGTTAACATTTGCAGCTTTAGCATCAGATTTTATGTTAACAGTTTTCTCATCAGAACTTATACTACCAGACTTTGAATCAGAACTTACACTAGAAGGAACAACAGAAACTTTCTTTAAAGAAGGTTTTATTTGATAATAATCATAGTACAAACTATGATATTCCTTACAAGTATAAATGGAATGCCATAAACTACCACAATGAAAACAAGGATTTTGTGGTTTGTATCTAACAGACTGACTCTTAACTCCTGATTTTGAAGATAAGGAGTTAATATTCTTATTTTTCCTGCAAAAAGAAGCCAGATGGTTAGAACTTCCACAGTTATGACACGCTTTCCTAGGAGCATCAGGAACAGATTTATAGTTATTGCTTTTATTCACACCTTCCTTTCCATTCCTGTTTTTCCTAGGTGATTTTACCTTGTTTGCATTCTTAACATCTTTCAGCTTATGCTTAAGCTGCTTCTTTGTCATTAAGCCTATGTTAACTTCAGCTGTCTTTTCCTGTTTTAGTTTGTCAGAAGCTAATTCCTTTTTAACTTCTGATTTCTCATTTTCAGATTTTTCAGTTACAAACTTAACAGGTTTTAACTTCGGCTTTTGCTTATCAACAGGCTTAATTTCTACAGTTCCTTTTTCATTTTTATTTTCTCCATAACCTAAGCCCTCTTTGCAGTTTCCACTACTTAGCAAATTTTGAGTTGTTTTGCCAGAGTTAGTCCAAGTTCTGATAATCTCTCTCTCCTTTTCTAACTCAGTTTTTAGAGATTCATTCATTTTTAGCACTTCATCCCTAACATAAAAAGCATCATCTCTATCCTGCTGAGTTTGATGGAACATGACTAACTCTTTTTCTAAGAAATCATTTCTTTTCCTAAAAGCAAGATTTTCAGAAGTTAATCTTTCACATGTTAAAGTTTGATCTCTATAGCTAACAAACATGGTTTTAAGATATCTTCTCAACTCATTAATATCATCAGTATGAAAAGCATAAGTAGTCTGAGGTACCTTTGTTTCAGCAGCTTCAGAACTGCTCTCAGAACTTGATTTATCAGCATTTGCCATCAATGCATAGTTCTCCTCACTTTCAGAGTCTGAGGTGTCTGTCCAGCTTTTCTGCTTTGTCACAAGAGCTTTGCCTTTGTCACTCTTGGTCTTCTTGCAATCAGGAGATATGTGGCCTTTCTCACCACAATTATAACATTTAACATTAGCGTAATCTCCTCTGTCAGACTTTCCTCCTCTTCCTTCAGATCTTCTGAAATTCTTCTTATCAGAACTTATGCCTTTCCTGGAAAACTTCTTTCCCTTCCTGAACTTCCTGTATGCAATCTTTGTGATTCCTTTCACCATAAGAGCACACAGCTTCATCATCTCCTCATCAGCATCAGTTTCAGGCAAGCTTTCAGAATCTGAGTCATCATCACTCTCAGAACTTGATGACTCAGTATCAGACTTTATGATAAGAGCTTTACCCTTGTCTTTCTTTGAGGAAGGTGGTTTGGGGGATTCCTCTTCAGCCTTGAGAGCAACTGTCCTTGACTTTCCTCCTTTCCTCTTGCTTCTTTGTTCCATCTCAAGTTCATGAGTCTTGAGCATTCCATAGATTTCATCAAGAGTTGTTTCATCAAGATTGTAGTTGTCTCTTATTGTTGTTGCCTTCAAATCCCAACATTCAGGAAGAGCTAACAGGAATTTAAGGTTTGTATCTTCAAGATCATACTCCTTATTAACCAATGACAAGTCATTCAAGAGTTTGACAAATCTATCATATACATCAGTCAATGACTCATTAGTCCTAGAGTCAAAGTGTTCATACTCTTGAGTGAGTATTGTCTTCCTGTTCTTCTTAACTGTTTCAGTTCCTTGACACCTTGTCTCCAGTGCATCCCATATCTCCTTAGCAGTCTTGCAGTTGATTACCCTGTTTGACATTACATTATCAATGGCACTATGCAATAAGTGTCGTACCTTGGCATCCTTAGCAATAGATGCTATATCTTCAGCAGTGTAATCACTCTTTTCCTTTGGTACGGTCATTGCTGCTTCACCTGCAACTACAACAGCGAGCTTGGTAGGTTTGTGAGGCCCTTCCTTGATTCTATCAAGGTATTCTGGATCTGTTGCTTCTAGAAACATGGTCATCCTTACCTTCCATATGGGATATTCAGATGGTCTCAATATGGGAACTCTGATAGTCTCATATCGACTCTGAGTTGATGTCTTTGATGATTCCTCAGTTTTGGTAGGCTTAGTTGGAGTTTCTGTGTCAGACATGATTGTGTTTGGATCTTTAACTGTATGTGTGTTAACAGAAGGCTCTGATACCACTTGTTAGGTCACACTTTCACTGTAGAGGGGGTGAATACAGTGTTTATTACAATCAAATCAAACTTCAAGAACTTATGTAACAGAAAACAAACTTTATTGAAACAATAAACTCTGTTACAATCTGGAACTGTTATCTCTCAGTGATGAACAAAATATCACGAGAGCTGCTAGGGTTATAGTAAATAATATTCTCGATAATGATAACACTTATAGTGTAAACCCTATGTCTGTGTTTATATACTACACAGTTACAAGATAATCGCTAATTGATATTGAATATAATTCTGCTTCCTAAAATATATCAATCAAATATCTTCTATTCCAAGTATTCCATTCTTCACGGAATTCCTTCTTCATGCATATCTCTTCTTATGTTTATCTTGATCTTCTTAACTTTAATCAGCTACTGTCCTTATCTGATCGTTCTTCAGCACTTAAGTTCTGATATCTATCTCCTGATGCTTATCTCCTGATAACATAAGTACTGATATCCCTTAAGTTCTGTCGTCCAGTATAAGTACTGATCAGTTAAGTACTGATTTGTTCTGTTCAAATAAGATCTGAAATCTAAACATAAAACATATTAGCCATGACATTATCAAATATATCTAACAAATGCCCTTCATGCTAGTTGTAACAAAATTGCATGCAAGGTTAAAGGAGTAAATCTCATTGTTAGTTCCTTGAGAATATCAATTGGTATCAGAGCAAGCTCTTATCATATAAAGAGTTTAAAGATCTATTGTACTAACATCATGAGTAAGAAGGATATTGGAGTAAAGATTCCAATCCTGGAAAGAGATAATTATCATCACTGGAAAGTGAAGATGCATCTACATCTTCTCTCTTAAGATGAAAGCTACATCAACTGCATTGAAAATGGTCCTCGCATATCTCACAAGGTGGCCACAGCTGCCACTGCCACAGTTGTTGTTGGACAGTCTATTCCCAAGCCAAAAGCAGAATGGACTGATGAAGATATTGAAGAGGTTCACAGGGATAAGAAAGCCATGAACATTCTGTTTAATGGCCTATACCAAGATATGTTTGATAATGTCATTAACAACCAAACTGCTAAGGAAATTTGGGATACTGCGCAACTTATCTGTGAAGGTACTGAACAAGTTAGAGAAAACAAAATGCAGCTACTCATTCAACAGTATGATTATTTTCATTTTGAAGAAGGAGAATCACTAAATGATACCTTCAATAGATTTCAGAAACTGTTGAATGGATTGAAGCTGTATAGCAGAGTGTACCAAGTCAAGGATTCCAACTTAAAATTTCTGAGGTCTCTACCAAAGGAATGGAAACCTATGACCGTTTCACTAAGGAATTCTCAAGATTATAAGGACTTCACACTTGAAAGATTATATGGAATTTTGAGGACATATGAACTTGAGATGGAGCAAGATGAGCTGTTGGAAAAGGGAAAGAGAAAAAGTGGATCAGTTGTACTTGTAGCTGATAATGAGAGAACTGAAGCCAGGAATGAAGAAAAGACAATGCCAAGTCTCAAAACTGGCACAAGCAAATCAGAATCAAGCAAGGGAAAGGAGCAAGTAGCTGAGGTTGAAGACAATTCCAGTCAAGATGACTCTGATGATGTTGATGAACATCTGGCCTTTCTGTCCAGAAGGTTTGCAAAGATGAAATTCAAGAAAAATACTAGATTCACTAAGCCAAACAAGAACATGGTGGATAAATCTAAGTTCAAATGTTATAACTGTGGCATAAGTGGACACTTTACAAATGAGTGCAGAAAGCCAACTTCTGAAAAGAAGAAATTTGAGCAAGTGGATTACAAAAAGAAATATTTTGATTTGTTCAAACAAAAGGAATGAGCTTTTCTGACTCAGGAAAATGACTGGGCAGCTGATGGAGCCAATGAAGATGATGATATGGAGTATGTCAACCTAGCCCTGATGGCTAATTCTGATGAAAATGAAACTAGTTCATCAAGCAACCAGGTAATTACTACTGACCTCTCTCATCTTTCTAAAAATGAATTCAATGAAGCTATAAATGATATGTCCAATGAATTATATCATTTACGTGTTTCCCTTAAATCACTAGCTGAAGAGAACACAAGAATTAAAGAGAATAACTTGTTTTTAAATGATAGGAATGCTTTGTTAGAGGGTAAGGTAATTGAGCTTGAAAAGATTAAAATCAAATGCTTATCTGTTGAGAGTGAACTAGAAGAGTCTGTTAAGAAAGTAGAAATTCTTTCTAAATAACTCGAACGTGAGCAAGAAGTAATCAAGGCCTGGAAAACATCTAGGGATGTTAGTGCTCAGATTGTCAAGGTTCAGGGAATTGAATCACTCTGTGATAATGCTTGGAAGAAAAACAAAAAGGAAGTAGAATTAATTGATGGATTGTCAATAGATGTGGAATCAACAGATGATGAAAGTTATCCGTTGAAGGAAGAAAATGAGCATCCGTTGAAGGCTCATCAATTAAAACATGCAAGTGATTCTAAAAAGGATAATTTGAAAAATCTCAATAAGAAGTTTGGTTCAACTTCCAAGAACTTTGTCAAAGAAGAGGCTAGCACATCCAAAGATGCCAGTAAGGTGAACATAGGACACATGACTTTAGATCAGTTGAAAAATAGGCTTAAGTTGGTTGAGGATAAAAAGGAAACTAAAAGGAAATCTAATAGAAATGGGAAGGTAGAGATTAACAAACACAACAATTACACACCTGATAAGTATGCTCCTAGAAAAAGTTTTGAGCATTGTAAAAGTGTTAATCATCTATCTGCTAACTGCAAGTCTGTTAAGAATGCTCCCATGCCTTTAACTCCTTCCATGCCTAACATGTCTATGTCACCTCTGCATTCTATGCCTGTTATGTCTCAACAGAATCCTCATGCACATTTTGCAAACATGCCATATATTAATAATCCTTATTTTGCTGCATTCAGTATGCCTCAAATGCCATACAACATGCCTATGTGGAATAACATGTTTGCACAATCTATGCCTTATCAAATTCAACCAAATGTGCTAAATGATTCGGTGACTAACCCTACACTTCAACCAACTACATCTGAGACCAAGGTTGATCCAAAGTTACCTAAGTCAAAAGGTGCAGGAAGTATGAAATCTAGGAAAAAGACTAACAAGGCTAGACCCAAGGAAACTTGGGTACCAAAATCAACTTGATTTGATTTTGTTCTGTGCAGGGAAAAAGAAGGAATCTATGGTACTTGGACAGTGGTTGTTCAAGGCACATGATAGGAGATTTCACCCTGCTCACAGAGTTCAAGGAGAGAGCTGGCCCTAACATAACCTTTGGAGATGACAACAAAGGGTTCACTATGGGATATGGCTTGATTTTAAAGGAAAATGTCATCATTGATGAAGTTGCATTAGTTGATGGTCTCAAACATAATCTATTGAGCATCAGTCAACTATGTGACAGAGGGAATACTGTTTCCTTCAATTCTGAAGCCTGTGTTGTCACAAGTAAGAAGGACAACAAAGTGGTTCTAAGTGGATTTAAAAAAGGGATTGTGTACTGGGCTGACTTCAACTCTATAGATGCGGAATCAATTACTTGTCTTTTCAGCAAAACAAGTCAAGATGAAAGTTGGCTATGGCACAAGAAGCTATCCCATTTGAATTTCAAGACAATGAATGATCTAGTCAAAAAGGACTTAGTTAGAGGAATGCCTCTAGTGGAATTCTCAAGGGATGGACTGTGTGATGCTTGTCAGAAAGGAAAACAAAAGAGAGCATCATTCAGTAAGAAGCTTGAATCAGCAATTGATGAACCATTACAACTGCTTCACATGGATCTTTTTGGACCAGTCAATGTATTGTCAATTTCAAGGAAAAGATATTTCCTAGTGATTGTAGATGATTTCCCAAAGTTTTCATGGACCTACTTTCTTCGATCAAAGGATGAAGCTAGTGAAATCATTATCAATCATATCAAGGAAGTCAACAATCATCCAGATTTCAAAGTAAGAAATATCAGGAGTGACAATGGAACTGAGTTCAGGAATTCTATCATGAGGTTGTTCTATGAAGAAAATGGGATCATGCATGGGTTCTCAGCTCCAAGGACTCCACAACAAAATGGTGTGGTGGAAAGAAAGAACAGATCACTAATTAAAGCTGCAAGAACAATGCTTGAAGAGTCAAAACTCCCAACATATTTTTGGGCTGAGGCTGTTAACTGTGCATGTTACACTCAGAATATTTCTCTAATCAATCAGGCAAAAGGCATGACTCCCTATCAATTATTCAAGAGAAGAAAACCAACCTTAAACTTCCTTCATGTTTTTGGTTGCAAATGCTACATTCCTAGGAACCAACCTGATCACAAAGAAAAGTTTGATGCAAAGGCTGATGAAGGAATATTTGTTGGTTATTCTGCTGGAAAATCATATAGGGTCTACAATCTAAGAACCGACATTGTTATGGAATCTGTGCATGTTGTGTTTGATAATAAAAAGATTGATAGACTAACAGACATCATGAAGGACTCAAATTTGACAACATTGAGATATATTGTGATGATAGTGAAGATGAAAATGATGGAGAAGATTGTTAGTCCCTTAACAATATGGCAAGAATTACAGAAGGGGGGTTGAATGAAATTCTTGAACCTTTTTCTTAAAAAAAAATGTTCAAACTCGAATATAAATATAAGTGTATTGATTAGCACAATGCGGAATAAAAACTTAAGTGAACCAAAACACAAGTAATTAAAAACAAGAGTCTTTAAAAACTTTCTGGTGGATTTAAACAATTCCACCAGAGATATATATTATATCGAGAGAACTCTGTGTGCAAGAATGCTCACAGCTACTTACAAATATGAACTACTGAGAATACAGAGAAATGCTAATAATTCTGCTTACAAATGTTTCTCACTTTTTGTATCTCTGATCTATGTTTCTATTTGCTACTTCTTGGTTTATATATTACCAAGATTACAAAGTCAAAAGACAGGATCATTATAAAAACTATCGGGTCTAATGCTTTGCTACTTTGTTCTCTATTACCCAGTTAATAGGCTTCCTCATTCCATTTGCATACACTTCGACGCATGTGACCAGTTGTCACTGTCAACTGATATTTGAATTTTTTATCCGTTGAGTACATGATCATCCGTCGACTTTATGATCATCCGTTGATGGTTTCATTGATCATCCGTCGACTGCTATATTAAACATCCGTTGATAGCTATTTGAACATCCGTCGATGGCTTTGATAATCATCCGTCGGTAGCTATTTTGGCACTTGACTTCAATTCATTTATGCAGAATTATAAGACATCATCTATGTACAATTAATCAACCTATTTTGCATATCTAGTTAAAGTCAACATGACTTATATGCTACTATAGAATTTATACAAAGGTGTATACAGAAATGTGCTACAGACTTATTATCACATAAGCTACTCACTCGATGGATAATAAGTCATCATCCGTCGAGACTATAATGAGTTATCCGTCGGGAGTATAATTCTTATCCGTCGAGTGCTACATGATTTCACTAAGTAAAATCTACTTGGGTGTTTTGTTTATGTCATCATCAAGTACACAACATATGCACAACAATCTCCCCCAATTTATGTCTACTGGAATTGTAGCCATAAATTAAGAGATACTTGATGATAACAAAACACCCTAAACATATAGCTTTAAAGAAAAGTAGATAATACTGAAAAGTGCTTCAATTAATCAAAATGTACAAAGTTTGGCTCACAGTCATTTTCTAAGATGCTCCTCTAGTCTGAGCAGATTTATCTAGTTCCTTGAAGGTCTGGATCTTCTTCCAAGCTTTCTGTTATTTTCATCAATCTGATTTTGGAGCTGCCTGTGGAATTTCAATTCATCGGATTCTGAGAGATTTAGCTTTCCTTGCATTTCCAAGAGATTCTCATTGCTAGAGATGCTCAATTGGTCTTCTAATCTGAAGAATCTTCTCACACCTTTGTCATCCATGAACTCCATCAGCCAGTAGGGCCTTAGATGCACTCTTCTCCCCGTGTATGGGATGATTAGAGTCTTTGGGAGTGCATCTTTAGCTCTAACACTCCTTAGCTCTTCAATCTTCTTCAATACTAGTCTTCTTACAGTGATATTGAACCCAAAGTTCTTCTTGAAGGATGAATAGACTTTAATCAGTACAACTTGGCTCTCTTGAAGAATCCTGTGAAGTGGCCACTGAATCTCCTTTCCTCCTTTGTACTTGAACACTAACCTTTCAGGTAGGTTCCTGTATGCATCAATACCTCTTATTTCATCTAGTTCATCCAGATAGAGATTTAGATCAGAAAATTCTTTGATATCACACAAGTACAAGTAGTCTCCCTTATTGACTTTGGGCTGAGCTTTGACTATATACATGGATTTGAGAGGTGACAACTTCACTTTCTTGACTGCTCTTGACTTTGTCTTTTTGGCTTGCTAAGGATTGGTAGATTGAAGTCTAGAATTGGTATGTTCTCCCATTCTATTGGCTCATCCTTGGGCACAATAGGTTCACCATGAATATTCCTGCAGGGATCCACCACCTTTATGTCTTCAAATACCACAGAAGGCTTTGTTGCTTGAGTTGTAATTGGTGTGGATTTCTTAGGAAATTGATCTTCCAATTCCTTGTCAACAATATCCAGTTTCCTTTTAGTTCTTTTAGCCAATTCTTTCTTTCTTGGAGATTTCTTCTGTTCTTCAACTTGCTTCCTTGATTCAGTAGCTTCAGATGGTTGAGAGGGAATTTGTTGTGATGTGTTTACAGCATGTAGCTTGGCCAAGATAGCAATCTGCTCTCTCTTTTGTTTAGCCTTTTTAGCATCTAGAGCAGCCTGCTTCTTTTCCTGCTTCAATTTAGCTTTTTCTTCTCTCTTTGCTTGAGCAAATTGAGGGTGTCCAGCCACCACACAATTTTTTTTTTCCATTTCTGACAATTTTAGCAATCCTTCTTTTAGAAACTAAATCAGCTGGATCTTTATAGAAGACAATTGATCTTGACAGAAGCTTCTTTTCATCAAGCTTGGCTGTCTCATACACAGTGTCCAAGGGGTTCTTCAAAGATGATTTTGAGTAGTTTGCCCTTGGTTTAAGAATCATTTCAGCCTTTGGAGACTTGATGCAGGAAGATTGTCCTCTTTCCAGATAGTTCATGCTCATCTCATGCACACTAATTTGCTTGACTTGAGAGTGATGGATGGCTAACTTAACTGGCTCCTTGACAAGTTCAAACTTTTTCTGTATCTCCTCATCAATCTTCTCCCAGTTGACCAAACTCAACTTTTCCTTCTCAGCAACTTTCAAGTTAGCTGCTGCTGCTTGAATCAGATCTATACCATCTGCAACTGGTGGCTTTGAGACAGTAATTGAAGGCACAATTACTTTACTGATTTGTATCTGTAGCTTCTCCCCCTCACTTGGTCCTTTCTCCCCCTTTTTGTTATCATCAAGTTGAGGGGTCAAGCCTTGTGCTTCAGACAATTGCATTAGA
Organism: Apium graveolens; assembly: GCF_009905375.1. Lineage (NCBI taxonomy): Eukaryota > Viridiplantae > Streptophyta > Magnoliopsida > Apiales > Apiaceae > Apium > Apium graveolens. Next base: position 79,654,525 of record NC_133652.1, read on the forward strand.
AGACTGGTCTGAGATTGTTGATTTTGAAGAATAGTGACCACAGAGTTTTCAATAACTTGAACTCTGTCCTCCAATTTGGCCAGCTTCTTTTCAGCATCTGATTCTCTTCTCAGTCTCAGTAGCACATCCTGCATGGTACCATAGGGCATTATTGAATCCAGCTTCTCAGAATTGTAGGTCTTCAAGTTAGCTATATCTTTTTTGAGTTCATCCACACTCAGATTCTGTCTTAATTGCTGTAGCTTCATGAGATGTAGAGAATCTAGGTGGGCTTGAAGAATAGCCTTGGTACCAGCATTTGAGGTGTTCTGAATGGCCTTTTGGATAGAAATGATTTATTTGACTAAGGATACATTGAATTGTCCTGGTGTAGACTCCTTTGTCAATGCCCATTCAGGTAGATCTGGAATAGAACTTGGGCCTTCATCTCCCCCTAAGTTCATGCTTCCATCAAATGAAACAGAGTCATCATCATTAGAATTTACTCCAAATTCTTCAGATGGCTCACCAGCTGTAGGAGGCATCAAATTAACAACAGCTTTATCCCTTTGTAGAGATTCTGAAGTATGTACTAGATTTAAAGTCTTCTCTGCCTCCTCATTGCCCTGAGCAGCCAATAGTTGATAGGCTGACAAAGGATGAGTAAAAGTGTCAGCGTCCAAGGAAATGTTATCAATTACAGCTTTGTAATGTTGCTGAAATTGTCTTTCCTTTTCAGCATCATCCACAATCATTGACTCATGAGCAATGGCTGGATCCACCTTTATACCCTCTGTACCTGCTTTTCTCTCATGTTCTCTCTTTTGTTGCATCAGGGTCTCACCCTGGCTCCCCACCCTCACACCCTCACCTTCACCTACTAAGGTGGGACTCCTCTCACTCCCTTTTGCCAATTCTGAAGAAATGGATTGCAGATTTTTACTCATTTCCTCTCCTTTTGCCTGGGAGCAACCCAGCCTCTCACTCAAAATACTCTGCTCTCTCAATCCTAAGAGTGACTGTACAACCACTAAATCTTCTACACTTGAAATAATTGAAGTTTGAAGTTGTGCAGAGATACTCGACGGATGAGTGATATCCATCGAGTGAGTGGTTTTGCTATCTGACGGATGACTGCTGTTAGGCTTATCCGTCGGGATACAATCACTACTCGACGGATGAGCAATATCCATCAAGAGAGTAGAAATGAATGAGGTGGGAATAGAAACTATTGTTGACTTTGTGCTGATTGAAGATATTTTAGGCACAGATGACACAACAGTTCCTGAAAAAATTGGCAAGTGAGCCAACAAATCATCTAAAAGATGATGCTCATTTGCACTAGATTTTGGCTTCCCCAACAGAGTTAAAGAAGGGGAATCAGGAATTGATGTGTTTATCATATCCACATCCAGAGAATTTGTTGGTGAGTATGGTGTTTGAGGTGCTTCTATAACTAAAGATTTTGGCTATGACTCCACATTTATTGGAGCCACATCAAGCTGAATTTGTGAAGGTGCAGTGACTGTGTTTTTAGCACCAGTTTGCACTGTGTGTGTACCCTGTGCATCCCCAGAGGTTTTTGATTTCTTCTTTCTGGCATAAGTTTGGGGTGAGCTTGTGTCCCTAACCCTCTTGGCATGTGCTCTTGGTTGAGAGCTTTGTTCAATAGCTACATCCTTTTTGGAGGATGCAGCTAGAAGTGAGCTTTTGTCCTTTTTAAGCACTGCAGTTTGTGGCTAGGCTGGGATTCACTCAATTCTCCAACCTTATTCTTGGGGTTTCTTTTATGTTCACCCCTTCCCTCACCTGACTTACCCTCTTTCACACTCCCCTCTTTGGCTTTTGTGGATTTGTCAACTGGCATCTTTTGAGAGATACCAGAGGGGGTTTTCTTTGATTTGGATTTGGAAATAGTAGTAGGTCTAGCAGCTTTGGTAGGCAACTGTTTGGTCATTGGTACAGTTGCTATAGCTACTCCTGAACTCAAAGAAATTGTGGAGGTTGGAATAGTTGTAGGGATGGATGAACTTACCTCACTTACATGAGGTGCCTGCATTATAGGAAAGTAGAACATTGGCACATCCTTGTGATGATTGTCCTTGTTCAAATCTGCAATGAACCTTCTCTCTTGAACCCAACAATCTAGTTTGTTGTTAGGGTTCTCAAGCACAATCTCTTCACAGAGGTGGTTAGCCAATAACATAAGAAATCTAGCATAATACACATTCTTACCTCTTTTAGCTAACTCACCTAATTTAAAACCTAACTCAAACAAAACAAGGTCACTGAAATTATAAAATTTATCTGTAACTAGCATGTATAGCATGGAAATATTCACTGAATCAAAATTACTGATCTTTCCTGAGAAAACCTTTATAATTACAGCACACAAGAAACTCCACTCCTTCCTAAGACCCATTCTCCTAATATCACTCAGTTTAGAAGTAGGAAGTGCATAGTGCAAGGAATTAAGCATGTTGATAATATCAGTGTCATTGTGTGGTGAAGTCACATTGTTATCAGGAATTTTGAAACATGCTTTTATCACATCACTATTGATACAGAATTCTTTACCTTTGATGGTTAGAGTGATGGTCTTGTCAGTAGAGTTGTAGGTAGCAGTGGTCCATATTTCTTCAACAACTACACAGAAGATTGTGGGTGATTCCAGCATGGCATAATTGAGCCTGCAATCCTTCACAAAGTCCATCATCTTGTGATAGTAATCCGATTGCTGAATACCCTTGTTCACTAATGCAGTGAAATTGTTCTTCTCATAAATGAACCCAGTTTGAGACATAATCTTTACTACAGGTGCCATTGTTAGAGTATAAGAGCTTGAAGAGAAGGAGAGTAGGTGCTTGAGAGAGAATGAAATAAGAGCAGTTGAATTTGAGAATGATAAAAGAAAAACAATTGCAATGAAATAAGCTTTTATACTATCTCAAAAATAACTGATAAAAATGATAAAGTAAAATAAAGTAACCAATAGTAATTTCCTAAAAATAGCCGTTTAAAAATAAACTGTAAAAATTCCACCCATTATTCGTCGTGTAATGCTTACAAACTGTAAGTATACTCGATGGATAATGTACAGGGAATTAACGGCTGAGATTAAGACAATTCGACGGATGAGGATAAACTGTTATCCGTCGAGACATAAAATATTCCAGAAAAGTAATTGATTTCTATTAGCAAATTGTATATCGACGGATGACCAAACTCGATGGATAAGGGTCATCCATCGAGATGTAAATTTTGACAGCCAAAATTTCATCCAAGACTGAAAAATCAATTAAATTTTTGGCTGCATATCAACTTGCAAAAGAACTCAGATATATTTAAGAGTAATTAAGCATACCTAACTCACTTACCAACCTTGAAAAGGTGGATTCATCCAGTGGCTTGGTAAAGATATCTGCAAGTTGCTTCTCACTTGGAACAAAATGTAGCTCCACAGTACCATTCATTACATGTTCCCTTATGAAATGGTACTTGATATCTCTGTGCTTTGTCCTTGAATGTTGTACTAGATTTTCAGTGATGGAAATTGTTCTTGTGTTATCACAGAAAATAGGAATCCTCTCAACTTGCAAACCATAGTCTAGCAATTGATTTCTCATCCATAAAATCTGTGCACAGCAACTGCCAGCATCAATATATTCAGCTTCAGTTGTGGTAGTAGAGACTGAATTTTGCTTTTTACTGAACCAGGACACAAGCTTGTTTCCTAGAAATTGACAGGTTCCTGTAGTACTCTTTCTATCAATTCTACAACCTGCATAATCTGCATCTGAATAACCAGTTAGATCAAAACCAGAATCTCTAGGGTACCAAATGCCAAGGTTTGGTGTTCCCTTGAGATATCTAAAAATTCTCTTAATAGCTATTAGGTGAGATTCTCTAGGATCAGCCTAAAATCTAGCATATAAACATGTAGCAAACATTATATCTGGCCTACTAGCTGTTAAGTACAGAAGTGAGCCAACCATGCCTCTATAACTTGAAATATCCACAGACTTTTCAATAGTGTTTAATTCAAGCTTAGTTGCTGTGGCCATGGGAGTTTTTGCAGATGTGCAATCCATTAGATCAAACTTCTTTAAAAGATCAAAAATATATTTAGTTTGACTAATGAATATTCCATCACTAACTTGCTTAACTTGTAAACCAAGAAAGTAAGTTAGTTCTCTCATCATACTCATTTCATACTTACTTTGCATCAATTTGGCAAAATTTTTGCAAAGTTTCTCATTTATAGAGCCAAAAATAATATCATCTACATAATTTTGAACAAGTATACTAGAGCCATTGACATTTCTGAAAAATAAAGTTTTATCTACAGTAGCTCTTGTGAAGTGATTTTCTAAAAGGAACTTTGATAAAGTGTCATACCAGGCTTTAGGTGCTTGCTTCAGTCCATGAAGTACTTTCAAAAGATAATAGACATATTCTGGAAAATTGGATCTTTAAAACCAGGAGGTTGACTGACATAAACTTCTTCCTCCAAATCTCCATTCAGAAAGGCACTTTTGACATCCATTTGATAGACCTTGAAATTGGCTTGGGCTGCATAGGCTAAGAAGATTCTGATGGCTTCAAGTCTTGCAACAGGAGCAAATGTTTCATCAAAATCTATTCCTTCTTATCGAAAGTAGCCTTTGGTAACCAATCTAGCTTTATTCCAGAAAACTATGCCATTTTCATCCATCTTGTTTCTGAATACCCACTTGGTGCCTATTGGATTCTTTCCTTTAGGATTGGGTACCAGCTTCCACACATTATTCCTTTCAAATTGGTTTAGCTCCTCCTACATAGCTAATATCCAATCAGGATCCAACAAAGCTTCTTCTACCTTCTTTGGTTCTTCCTTGGAAAGAAAGCTGCTGTATAGACATTCTTCCTGAGATGCTCTTCTTGTTTGAACTCTAGAAGAAACATCACCAATGATAAGCTCAAAGGGGTGATCTTTTGTCCATTTCCTTTGTTGAGGTAGATTAGCTCTAGATGAAGAAACCTCATTGTTGTCTTGATGTGTAATTGAGTTTTGATTGCTAGAAACTCCCCCTGAGTTTGTGGATCTTTGATTTGAGAAAAGGGAACTTTCTATAGGTGATCTATCTTGACTTCATGCTCCTTTTGATAACCCGACGGATGGTGAATTTTGAGTACCGACGGATGAAGCAGGTTGTCTCCCGACGGATAACGCAGATTGCCTTCCGACGGATGAAGCATTATGCAACTCGACAGATGTTGAGTTTTGTGCTTCATTGGTGGTAGATTTATCTGCATTATCCTTAGATACATTCTCTTGATCACTTTCATCATCACTGTCATCACTAACCATCTCCACATTGTCAAATTCGAGGCTCTCATGGTAATCTCCATCTTTCAGTCCTTCAATCTTTTTATCATCAAACACAACATGTATTGATTCCACAACAATGTTGGTTCTTAGATTTTAGACTCTATATGCTTTACCAACATCATATCCAACAAAAATTCCTTCATCTGCTTTAGCATCAAACTTCCCATTTTGATCAGTTTGATTTCTCAAAATATAGCATTTACAGCCAAAGACATGAAGAAAGTTTAGAATTGGATTGTTGTTCTTGAACAATTGATAGGGAGTCATGCATCTTGCTTGATTAACCAGAGAAATATTCTGAGTGTAGCATGCAGTATTTACAGCTTCAGCCCGGAAATATGTTGGCAGTTTAGATTCTTCAAGCATTGTCCTTGCAGCTTTAATAAGTGATCTGTTCTTCCTTTCCACTACTCCATTCTGTTGTGGAGTCCTTGCTGTTCAAAAACTCATGCAGAATCCCATTTTCCTCACAAAATGCTCTCATGACAGAATTCTTGAACTCAGTTCCATTGTCACTCCTGATTCTTCTAACCTTGAAATCAGGATGATTATTGACTTGCCTTACGTGATTGATGATGATTTCACTAGCCTCATCTTTAGATTTTAGGAAATATGTCCAGGAGAACTTTGAGAAATCATCTACAATTACTAGGCAAAATCTTTTCTTTGAGATTGACATTACATTGACTGGTCCAAACAAATCCATGTGAAGCAGTTGCAAAGGTTCTTCAATTGTTGAATCAAGTTTCTTCTTGAATGATGCTTTAATTTGCTTCCCTTTTTGGCAGGCATCACACAGTCCATCCTTTGAAAACTGCACTAGAGGAATGCCTCTGACCAGTTCTTTCTTTACCAGCTCATTGATGGTCTTGAAGTTTAAATAGGATAGCTTCTTGTGCCATAGCCAACTTTCATCCTGACTTGCTTTACTGAGAAGACAAGTTACAGATTCTGCATTGGATGAGTTGAAATCAGCTAGGTACACATTTCCTTTTCTCACTCCAGTGAGAACCACTTTGTTGCTTCTCTTATTAGTCACAACACAGGCTTCTGAATTGAAGGTTACTGAATTGCCTTTGTCACAAAGCTGGCTGATACTCAACAGATTGTGTTTGAGACCATCCACCAAGGCAACCTCCTCAATGATGACATTGTCCTTTGAAATCAAGCCATATCCCATAGTATAACCCTTGCTGTCATCTCCAAAAGTAATACTTGAGCCAGCTCTCTCCTTAAACTCTGTGAGCAGGGTAGAATCACCAGTCATGTGTCTTGAACAACCACTATCCAAGTACCAAAGATTCTTTCTGTTTCCCTACACACATCAAAATCAAATCAAGTTGATTTTGGTACCCAAGTTTCCTTGGGTCCTGCCTTGTTAGCTTTCTTTTTCTGTTTCTTAGGCTTTATCTCATTTGACTTGGGAATTTTAAATTCATCCTTAGTCATTTGAGTTGGGCCTTTGAAACCATTCATTGCAACAGAATTATCATGCATATTATGATTAACAGGAAATGGCATGTGTCACACCCCAACTTAAACAACAAATTAAATATAACTATTACAACAAATAAATAAACATACCCAAATCCAAGATCTTACAGTTTAGGGTTTGGAAAAGCCCAACACTACCATCTATTACAACTGATTTTAAATACCGAGTCCTCACACAAACTACTATCACTTATTCTACCTGAGCTCGAATATAAGCATCAGCATCACAGGTCTTACGGGTAGTCTACTTGAATCTAACCATAGCTGCTAGCTGTAATATCAGGGTAAAGCAAGGAGTGAGCCAAATGCTCAACAAGTGCTAAACAATACGGTAGAAATCATAAATCGAGATATATATTAAAGAATGTCAATGGGAAGACATAACCAGTGATAACGAGAGATAAAACTTTGGGAGATGGCATCATTTCGTTTGTATCAAAACAATTTCAAAATCATATCTTAATCAAAATCATTTTATGATGCTACGGATTACAGTCGGTGATCAGCCGCGAAGTAATCCCGAACCTCGCTGGGTTCTAAAACATTAATGGGAATCCCTAGGCAACTTTTAAGCCTAATATAAGTATGGAAAGGACTCGCGTATCAGTCCAGATCCACTATTCAAAGAAAACATTTATCCCCCTTTGGGACTGAAAACCCACATGTTATTTATTTCAAAAACTGATGCCGATTTATAACAAAATCTCTTTTACAGTAAACATTTTTTTTCAAGGGATTATAGATCAACTCGAAACAAGAAAAATATGGTACTAAATCTCAGGGCCATGATTCACAAAACTATACTCTATTAAAGTATCTGAATGGTTTTCATATATCAAAGATTAGACAAGGGGATTTAGTGAGGCTATTGGATATTATAAAGGGTAATGCCAAATTGGGCTTAAAACAATGGTTTCTCATCAAGGTTCAAGTGCTGGATCATCAAGAAGATAAGCTTCATGAATACTAAGGGTGTTAAGGTATGCAGAAATGATTTTTAAGTCACGATATATCAGAATTGTCAAGCTTCAGGATAAGAGTATCAATCAATGAGGAATCACTTTGATAAGTATCTGGCTTTTAGGGTTCAAGGTAATGTTCTATAGGGGTTCAAGTATCAGGATGAGATATCAATGCTTATGAATCATCAACATGTTAATCAAGAGAATCAACCAAGAGTTGTAACTACCCTTTCTTTTATCAGGGCATTCAAATTACTTTAATATACTATCATGATAAGACTTTTGAACTACTTACAATACGTACTCGAGGGTTCATGGCATTTCAAGGATAAACATAAGGTACGCTTGACTTAAATATATATATATATATATATATATATATATATATATCAAAATGACTCAGAATAGTTGCATCAATGCATGAACTATTAGTAGTAAATATGAAGGATAAGTTGAATCACTTGCCTTGAGAAAGGCTGATCTGGTCTGACTGGTAGGAGCAACTGGAGCTTCACTCAACCTTTATGGCAAGTTTTCCCTCGTCTCGAGATCCTACATAAATAATAATAATCCTCATTATAATATATTCTCACCAACTTAACCTATTTACAACCCGAACTTAAACACGGATGACACTTAGGCCTATATGCACTTAATTTATATTCACCTTTAATTTATAATTGCACAAACATAGCCACATAATCACATATCATATATTAATACCAAATAACACCATATACACCATAATGCAACACTAGGCTTGGATGATCTCGACTCACAACTTAAGTCACTTGGTCGCTAAACTAGACAAAGTCTTCTAATTTTGGTTTCCTAACTCGATGTGCCTTTACTAAACTATCCAAGACCTATTGATCCTCACTTGTGCCTTTTATTCTACTGACCTTATACTATCTTACAACTGTGGTGGTTAACCAAGACCTCACTCCTAACTGTTCTAAAACTATGTGATGAGTGAAAGTGCTCACTGATGCAAATTTCAGAATGATAACTATGGTTTCTTGAGTGCATTTGACACCCTTAAACTATAGGTTTTCCTTCAAAACTCTTACACAAGACTCTCCTAACTTAAGGGCATCTCCCAAACTTGATGTGGCTGAAGGGTCTGGCTTGGGCCTTCTTGGGCCTAAGCTCAAAGTCCATGGTTCCCCTGTTTTCCTGGGCAGAAAATACCCTAACTTGAATTAACTTGTGACACATGGTTCTAACTTATATCCTATGAAATATGGTTGGAAAAATTTATCTGACACTCCCTCTAACTAAGGCCCAACAGGGCCTAATGAGGGCCTACCCATGACATGGTCAAATCTCCCTATTTCTAAGTTGCAACAAAACTGTCCCCTTCTGGACAGATTTTGTTATTCTACTTGTGCACCTAACCAAATGACATGCAAACCTCCAACCAACACCTAAAACCTTTTATATACTCCCAAGAACCATTCATTCGGCTCCCCTATGGTCATGGCCGAATGAAATGGAAGGGAATGGCCATTTAACATCAAGAGTTTTCTTCTCAAGACTTGACACTTCACCATTCCTTGTAGTCCTCTCAAAAACAACCTTAAACTCACAAGAATCAAGGTTGTACTTTGAGTTTCAACTAAAACCTTAACATGCAACCTTAAAACTTAAACTTCCTACTCAAAACTCTTTAAAATATAAGTGATCATGGTATGGGAAGTAACATTTACTTGTTGTAGAAGGTGGAACTTGATTGAGAAAGAAAGAAAATAGGGAGGGGGTTGATCTCGGCAAAACCCGAGAGTGAGGGGGAGAAAACCGAGAGTGAGAGAGAGGAGGGAGGGAAGAAAGAGTGTGGTGGTGAGTGATGTGTGAAATGATCATGTCTTTACTTGTTTTATGGTTTTTTTTTTGACAATTGTGAGTGGAAATAGGAATTGACATGACCACCCTTCCACTTAAACATGGATCATTTTGCATGCAAGGGTAAAGGAGGAATTTGGCTAGAAAATAAGAGTTAGTGGGGTGGTAATTGTCTCTTTAGCCCTTTTGGATTGAATAGAAATTATTTGCATGCAAGGACAACTATGTAATTTGCTAATTATAACAATTAACATTTATAAAGATTTATTTTTGTAAAATAAAACACAAGTTCAAAAATTATAAAATTTATACCATAAAATAACTTGGATTTTTAGAAATTTTATAAAACTACTTTTGAAATTTGTGAACAAATAACTTTTAAAAAGATATTTATTCAAGGTTTAAAAATATTCCTTATAAATCAAAAATGATAGAAATAAATAAACGTTTGCTTTGAAAATTCATATACCACATAACGAAAATTTAAGACGCAGAAATTCTCATTCACACAAGCATACAATAGTAGCATATTGGCACTCGGCTTTTAAAGTTGTACTAAATTTACAATTAATATTACACAGAAATGCTGAGTGTAATATCCTCTCCCCCTTATGGGATTCTGTCCCCAGAATCTAAGAGAACAGATGAGGATACCGGGAACGCATATCAGACTCTAACTCCCAAGTCGATTCTTCGACCTTAGGGTTCCTCCAAAGTACTTTTACTAACTTTACTGACTTATTTCTAAGACTCTTCTCTTGCCAGTCGAGTATTTTGACCGGTTGCTCCATAAATGACAGGTCTGCCTGAAATTCTACTGGTTCATATTCTATTATATGGCTAGCGCTAGGATTGTACTTCTTAAGCAATGACACATGGAACACATTATGCACGTGCTGATACTGTGGTGGTAAGGCCAACTCGTAGGCCACCTTCCCTACTTGACTCAAAATTTCAAAAGGACCTATGTATCTAGGTGTTAACTTCCCTTTCTTGCCGAATCTAGACAACCCTTTTCTAGGTGACACCTTCAATAAAACAGCTTCGCCAATTTGGAATTGAACATCCTTACGTGCCGGATCCGCATACTTCCTCTGTCTATCTTGAGCAGCAAGTAGCCTTTTCTGAATTAACTTGACTGAGTCATATAATTGTTGTACCAATTCTGAGCCGAGAATCCTTCCTTCTCCTACGTCATGCCAACTTGTTGATGATCTACATTTTCGCCCGTACAAAGCTTCGTATGGTGGCATACCGATACTGGAATGATAGCTATTGTTGTAAGAGAATTCAATCAACGGCAAGTGGTCGTCCCAACTTCCTGCAAAATTGATTGCACAACTGCGCAACATGTCTTCGATTGTTTGAATTGTCCTTTCGCTGTCCATCAGTCTGCGGGTGGTACGCCGTGCTCATATTCAATTTCGTGCCAAGACATTCTTGAAATTGCTTCCAAAATCTCGAGTTAAATTGGGGATCTCTGTCTGAAACTATTGATACAGGTACTCCATGCCTTAGTACGATTTCGCACACATACAGATGAACCAATTTGTCTAATGACGACTTCTCGTTAATTGGAAGGAAATACGCTGACTTTGTAAGACGGTCAACTATAACCCATATAACGTCATGCCCGGATTTCGTTCGCGGTAGTCCTACTATAAAGTCCATAGCGATATTTTCCCATTTCCATTCTGGAATCTTTAGGGGCTGAATTAATCCGCTTGGTCGTTGATGTTCTGCCTTCACTTTCTGACAAGTATAACACTTCGCAACCCATTCCGCTACGTCTCGCTTCATATTTGGCCACCAAAAGTTTTTCTTTAAGTCCCGATACATCTTGGTACTTCCCGGGTGGATTGAAAATTTTGAATTGTGGGCTTTGTGTAGGATCTCATTTTTTATTTCAAGTACATGATGAATCCATATTCTAGAAGAAAACCTTAATATCCTTTGAGTATTAATCTCCTCTCCAGATAACTGATTCTTCTCTTTCTCCATTACTTTTTCTTGACATTTCTTTATCTTTTCCACTAGTGTTGGCTGAAAAGTTATTGCATGACAAACTTCTTCAGCTTTTCCACAATCACAAAGTTCCAGTTCAAATCTCTTGATTTCTTCAGATAATTCCTTTGATGTTGTCATCATATTCAGTCTCTCCTTCCTACTTAGAGCATCGGCCACAACATTCGCCTTTCCAGGATGGTAATTTATTGAACAATCATAGTCCTTGATCAATTCCAGCCATCTCCTCTGCCTCATATTGAGCTCCTTCTGAGTGAAAATGTACTTTAAACTCTTGTGATCCGTGTAGATTTCACACTTTTCTCCGTAGAGGTAATGTCTCCAAATCTTTAGTGCGAACACTATGGAGGCTAGTTCCAAGTCATGCGTCGGGTACTTCAACTCATGTGGTTTTAACTATCTTGACGCATACGCGATCACCTTACTGTGTTGCATTAACACACAACCCAATCCCTTATGTGAAGCGTCGCTGAATATCACAAAGTTTCCTTGGTCATCTGGAAGTACTAACACCGGAGCTGTTACCAATCTCTGCTTCAACTCTTGAAAGCGATCCTCATATTCTGCACTCCATTCAAACTTTTGATTCTTTCTGGTTAACTTGGTCAATGGCGTGGCGACTTTCGAAAAATCCTTGACGAACCTTCTATAGTATCCTGCCAACCCTAGAAAACTTCGCACTTTCGTAGGAGTCTTTGGCCTCTCCCAGCTCATAACTGCCTCAATCTATGCCGGATCCACTTTAACTCCTTCATTTCCAATGACATGCCCCAAAAATTGAACTTCCTTTAACCAAAACTCACATTTAATAAACTTGGCGTACAACTTCTCTTGGCAGAGTATCTCCAATGCTATCCAGAGGTGCTGTTTATGTTCTTCTTCTGACTTAGAATTAATAAGGATGTCATCAATGAACACCATGAAAAACTTGTCCAAATACTTCTTAAATACTCGATTCATCAAATCCATAAATGCGGCCGGGGCGTTGGTCAATCCAAACGGCATTACTAGGAATTCATAATGCCCATATCTGGTCCTAAATGCTGTCTTGTGAATATCTTCTTCTTTGATCTTTAATTGATGGTATCCCGATCTCAAGTCAATCTTTGAAAAACACTTTGCTCCTTTCAGCTGATCAAAAAGGTCATCTATTCTTGGTAGCGGGTAGCGGTTCTTGATCGTTACCTTATTCATCTCCCGATAATCTATGCATAGTCGCATACTCCCATCTTTCTTCTTTACAAACAGAACAGGTGATCCCCATTGCGACGTACTTGGCCGTATAACTCCTTTATTCAACAACTCTTGAAGCTGGCTCGCCAACTCTTTCATTTCTGCTGGCGCCATTCTATATGGGGCCTTTGAAACTGGTTCCGTGCCTAGAGCAAGGTTGATCTCGAACTCGATTTGTTGATCTGGTGGTAAGCCTGGTAGTTCGTCGGGAAACACATCGGGAAACTCGTTAACTGCAGGGATATCTTCTATGTTGGGGTTGCCCTTTTCTGAATCCACTACATACGCTAGGAATGACTCACAACCTTTTCTAAGTAGCTTCTTAGTCTGAATGATTTTGAGAAACAGTTGTTCTTTCCTCTGCCCCTTAAATACTACCTTCTCTCCACTCTTCGCCTTTAAATACACTTTCTTGGTCTAACAATTAATCTGAGCGTTATTTTCTCCTAACCAATCCATGCCTAAAATTACATCAAACTCTCCCAACTTGAAGAGTATCAAGTCGGCTGAGAACTTATACCCTGAAATATCAATCTCACACTTCGGGCAGAATTAATTCACAAGAATCTTCTCTTAGTTCGCAATTACCACATTTACTACCTCACTCATAATCATTTTATCATATTGAAGCTTATCAACAAAAGATTCTGATATGAAAGATCTTGTTGCTCCCGAATCAATCAATACTTTAGCTTTGACATTATTGAGTAAAAGTGTACCTGCTATCACCTCAGAATTCTGAACAGCATCCTTCATCTTCAGATCAAATGTCCTTGCTGTTGCTTGCGGGGTTGGTGTAGGTGGTGGAGGTAATGCCAATACCTCAGCTGGCACGCTCGCACTGGTACTTGCCACGTTCATTAGAGCTTTGACTGGTCCGATTGCCTTCCACTCCCTAGCCATGTGTCCAGTCTTCCCACACTTGTATCACGTAACTCCTGGCTTCGGTATCTTGCACTTATTCGCCAAATGTCCCTTCTGATTGCACCTATAGCAGGTCAGGCTCAACTTATTACACACTCTGAGGTGCCTTCTTCCACAGTGCTTGCATTCCGGTCTCTGGAACCTGTTTTCTCCAACTTGCCCTTGGCTTGCCTGGATGTTTCCCTTTGATTCTTGCCTTTTTCCCAAATTTCCCTTCTTTTGAAAATTTCCGCCCTTATGGAATCCGATCCTCTTTACATTCTGATCTTGTGAACTTCCCGCTTCAGACTTTTCTCCATAAAATGGAACCTTCCTCTTCTTGTTATCCCTTTCCTTCTTGACTGTGTCCCATTATTTTCAATCAGAGCAGCTTTCTGTACTACTCCCGCATAAGTTTCAAGCTCAAACATAGCCACTCTATCTCTGATCCAAGGCTCCAATCCTTGCTAAAATTTCTTCGCTTTTTCCTCCTCGGTGCTGGTATACTTTGTCACAAACCTTGACAACTCAGTGTACTTCTTCTCATACTCCAGTACAGTCATGTTTCCTTGCTTCAGCTCCAAAAATTTAAGCTCCATCTGATTCTGCATGTACTTAGGGTAATACTTGTCCAGAAATAACTTCTTAAATCTCTCCCAAGAAACCTGTTGAGTTGCTTCCATAGCTTTTACTGATTCTCACCAATAGATGACTTCGCCCTTCAAGAAGTAAGTAGCATACGGCTTCTTCTGATCGTCTCCTAACTGTACCAACTCAAAAGCCCTTTCCATCTCCTTGATCCATGTGTTAACTATTACTGGATCAGTGGTATCATGAAATGCAAGTGGATTCACATTCTGAAAAGCCTTGAAAGTGACAATTTGTCTAGGTGGTACTGGTGGTTCAGGTGGTTGGTGTGGTTCACGGTTATCTTGGTTTTCAATTCCGTGTTGAAGAGTTAGTTGTTGTTGGGCTATAGCATTGGTTTGCTGTTGCAAAGTTTCCAGTAGTCGAAGAATATTTGGGTCTGTGGTGGATGTGGTTGTTGGGTTCTTCTTTTTGGGAGGCATGATCCTGAAATAAGAGTTATGTCAAAACATATATGAATAATAAAACAATTCGAGGGTATCGCATGACATTCTTATTTACATGTGAGGTCAGGTTTCAAATTAAGCAGATATGATGATGCATATAAAAGCGTATAATAACAGTTGAGAGCAATTGGAACAATAGAGCATGATTATTGAAATTTAAAGGTCACAATACATGGGATTAGAACAAAGTCTGATTCTAGGATCAACAGGCTTATTTAAAGGAAATAACGGAAACAACTGGGAAATTCCACGGAGTCTGATAGTACAACAACATGAAAGGTAAATGGAAAGAACTAAGGCTCCACTCCATCTGAATGGGGCTTGGTAGTCTTTTCCTCTCGAAGCGTCTTCACAATGCTTTGGAGCTCATCCGCCACCATCTGAATGACATACTGGCTGGTACGGTCCCGGTGCGCTGGCATCTCCTCAAGCTTAGTGTTGACGTACTGAACCAAGGTCTCAAGTCTCGTAGTCATCTGCTCCTTGGGCTTCCCTTCATAGTTTCGGCTGTCCGGGTACACGTTCTTCAGTCGGTTTATCAATCGGTCGTACTTTCCCTGAAGCATATCAAACTCGCGCCTCAACTCAGCATACTCGGTGAAAGCAATAGTGTCGTCCGAACCAGAGGATGACGAGGAATGCGCCCTTTGCTGACAAACCAATAAGAGGAGTATTAATGATAAACTTACTTAACCTATTCTCTCGCATATTATCTATAACCTACACATATACCCTTTAACCTATTTGGGCTGTCCAGGGACTCTAAACCGTAGCTCTGATACCAAAACCTGTCACACCCCAACTTAAACAGCAAATTAAATATAACTATTACAACAAATAAATAAACATACCCAAATCCAAGATCTTACAGTTTAGGGTTTGGAACAGCCCAACACTACCATCTATTACAACTGATTTTAAATACCGAGTCCTCACACAAACTACTATCACTTATTCTACCTGAGCTCGAACATAAGCATCAGCATCACAGGTCTTACGGGCAGTCTGCTTGAATCTAACCATAGCTGCTAGCTGTAATATCAGGGTAAAACAAGGAGTGAGCCAAATGCTCAACAAGTGCTAAACAATACGATACAAATCATAAATCGAGATATATACTGAAGAATGTCAATGGGAAGACATAACCAGTGATAACGAGAGATAAAACTTTGGGAGATGGCATCATTTCGTTTGTATCAAAACAATTTCAAAATCATATCTTAATCAAAATCATTTTATGACGCTACGGATTACAGCCGGTGATCAGCCGCGAAGTAATCCCGAACCTCGCTGGGTTCAAAAACATTAATGGGAATCCCTAGGCAACTTTTAAGCCTAATCTAAGTGTGGAAAGGACTCGCGTCTCAGTCCAGATCCACTATTCAAAGAAAACATTTATCCCCCTTTGGGACTGAAAACCCACATTTTATTTATTTCAAAAACCGATGCCGATTTATAACAAAATCTCTTTTATAGTAAACATTTTTTTTTCAAGGGATTATAGATCAACTCGAAACACGGAAAATATGGTACTAAATCTTAGGGCCATGATTCACAAAACAATACTCTATAAAAGTATTTGAATGGTTTTCATATATCAAAGATTAGACAAGGGGATTTAGTGAGGCTATTGGATATTATAAAGGGTAATGCCAAATTGGGCTTAAAGCAATGGTTTCTCATCAAGGGTCAAGTGATGGATCATCAAAAAGATAAGCTTCATGAATACTAAGGGTGTTAAGGTATGCAGAAATGATCTTTAACTCAGGATATATCAGAATTGTCAAGCTTCAGGATAAGAAAGAGGAGTATCAATTAATGAGGAATCACTTTGATAAGTATCTGGCTTTTAGGGTTCAAGGTAATGTTCTATAGGGGTTCAAGTATCAGGATGAGATATGAATGCTTAGGAATCATCAGCATGTTAATAAAGAGAATCAACCAAGAGTTGTAACTACCCTTTCTTTTATCAGGGCATTCAAATTACTTTAATATACTATCATGATAAGACTTTTGAACTACTTGCAATACGTACTCGAGGGTTCATAGCATTTCAAGGATAAACATAAGGTACGCTTGACTTAAATATATAAATATATATATATATATCAAAATGACTCAGGATAGTTGCAACAATGCATGAACTATTAGCAATAAATATGAAGGACAAGTTGAATCACTTGCCTTGAGAAAGGCTGGTCTGGTCTGACTGGTAGGAGCAACTGGAGCTTCACTTGACCTTTATGCCAAGTTTTCCCTCGTCTCGAGATCCTACATAAATAATAATAATCCTCATTATAATATATTCTCACCAACTTAACCTATTTACAACCCGAACTTAAACACGGATGGCACTTAGGCCTATATGCACTTAATTTATATTCACCATTAATTTATAATTGCACACACATAGCCACATAATCACATATCATATATTAATACCAAATAACACCATATACACCATAATGCAACACTAGGCTTGGATGATCTCGACTCACAACTTAAGTCACTTGGTCGCTAAACTAGACAAAGTCTTCTAATTTTGGTTTCCTAACTCGATGTGCCTTTACTAAACTATCCAAGACCTATTGACCCTCACTTGTGCCTTTTATTCTAATGACCTTATACTATCTTACAACTATGGTGGTTAACCAAGACCTCACTCCTAAGTGTTCTAAAACTATGTGATGAGTGAAAGTGCTCACTGGTGCAAATTTTAGAATGAAAACTATGGTTTCTTGAGTGCATTTGACACCCTTAAACTATAGTTTTTCATTCAAAACTCTTACACAAGACTCTCTTGACCTAAGGGCATCTCCCAAACTTGATATGGCTCAAGGGTTTGGCTTGGGCCTTCTTGGGCCTAAGCTCAAAGTCCATGGTTCCCCTGTTTTCCTGGGCAGAAAACACCTTAACTTGAATTAACTTGTGACACATGGTTCTAACTCATATCCTATGAAATATGGTTGAAAAACCTTCTCTGACACTCCCTCTAACTAAGGCCCAACAGGGCCTAATGAGGGCCTACCCATGACATGGTCAAATCTCCCTATTTCTAAGTTGCAACAAAACTGTCCCCTGCTGGACAGATTTTGTTATTCTACTTGTGCACCTAACCAAATGACATGCAAACCTCCAACCAACACCTAAAACCTTTTATATACTCCCAATACTAACTTCTGGTGGCTTGGGCCTCAAAGTTCACATCAATGACATGGTCAAAACTCACTCTAAACCTCAGGGTACTAAACTGATTTTCCGCAGAAACTATAACTCTCCTTCCTCCAAGGTTTTGACTTGACAAACTCAATCACCAACAACCCAATACCCAAACCAAGACTTAAACATGGTGATCTACTGAACTAACTCCCTTAAACCCAAAATAATCTTGGTGGAGATCTGTTAGATATATTTGATAATGTCATGACTAATATGTTTTATGTTTAGCTTTCAGATCTTACGTGAACAGGATAGATCAGTACTTAACTGTTGATCAGTACTTATACTGGAAGTCAGGACTTAAGGATATCAGTACTTATATTATCAGGAGATAATCATCAGAAGATAGATATCAGAACTTAAGTGCTGGAGGACAATCAGATAAGGACAGTAGCTGATTAAAGGAAAGAAGATCGAGATAAACATAAGAAGAGATATGCATGAAGAAGGAATTCCGTGAAGAATGGAATACTTGGAATAGAAGATATCTGATTGATATATTTTAGGAAGCAGAATTATATTCCATATCAACTAGCGATTATCTTGTAACTGTGTAGTATATAAACACAGACATAGGGTTTACACTATAAGTGTTATCATTATCGAAGTTATTATTCTATATAACCCTAGCAGCTCTCGTGATATTTGTTCATCACTGAGAGGTAACAGTTCCATACTGTAACAGAGTTTATTGTTTCAATAAAGTTTGTTTTCTGTTACTTAAGTTCTTTAAGTTTGATTTGAGTGTACTATACACTGTATTCACCCCCTCTACAGTGTGTGTGTGTGACCTAACAATTGGTATCAGAGCCTATCTGTTAACATACATACAGTTAAAGATCCAAACACAATCATGTCGGACACAGAAACTCCAACTAAGCCTACTAAAACTGAGGAACCACCGAAGACACAAATTCAGAGTCAGTATGAGACCATCAGAGTCCCTATACTGAGACCATCTGAATATCCCATATGGAAGGTAAGGATGACCATGTTCCTGGAAGCAACAGATCCAGAATACCTTGATAGAATCAAGGAAGGTCCTCACAAACCAACCAAACTCGCTGTTGCAGTTGCAGGTGAAGCAGCAATGACCGTACCAAAGGAGAAGAGTGATTATACTGCTAAGGACATAGCATCAATTGCTAAGGATGCTAAGGTACGACACTTACTGCATAGTGCCATTGATAATGTAATGTCAAACAGGGTAATCAACTGCAAAACTGCTAAGGAGATATGGGATGCTCTGGAAACAAGATGTCAGGGAACTGACACAATTAAGAAGAACAGGAAGACAATACTCACTCAAGAGTATGAACACTTTGACTCAAAGACTAATGAGTCATTGAATGATTTATATGATAGATTTGTCAAACTTTTGAATGATTTGTCATTGGTTGATAAAGAGTATGATCTTGAAGATTCAAACCTTAAGTTCCTGTTAGCTCTTCCTGAATGCTGGGATTTGAAGGCAACGACAATAAGAGACAACTACAATCTTGATGAAACAACTCTTGACGAAATCTATGGAATGCTCAAGACACACGAGCTGGAGATGGAACAAAGAAGCAAGAGGAAAGGAGGAAAGTCAAGGACAGTTGCTCTTAAGGCTGAAGAAGAATTCCCCAAAGCAGCTTCCTCAAAGAAAGACAAGGGTAAAGCTCTTTTCATAAAGTCTGATACTGAGTCATCAAGTTCTGAGAGTGATGATGACTCAGATTCTGAAAGCTTGCCTGAGACTGATGCTGATGAGGAGATGATGAAGCTGTGTGCTCTTATGGTGAAAGGAATCACAAAGATTGCATACAGGAAGTTCAGGAAGGGAAAGAAGTTTTCCAGGAAAAGCATAAGTTCTGATAAGAAGAATTTCAGAAGATCTGAAGGCAGAGGAGGAAAGTCTGACAGAGGAGATTACACCAATGTTAAATGCTATAACTGTGGTGAGAAAGGCCACATATCTCCTGACTGCAAGAAGGTAAAGGGTGACAGAGGCAAGGCTTTTGTCACAAAGCAGAAAAGATGGACAGACACTTCAGACTCTGAAAGTGAGGAGAACTATGCATTGATGGCAAATGTTGATAAAGAAAGTGCTGAGAGCAGTTCTGAAGCTGCTGAAACAAAGGTACCTCAGACTACTTATGCTTTTCATACTGATGATATTAATGAGTTGAGAAGATATCTTAAAACCATGTTTGTTAGTTATAGAGATCAAACCTTAACATGTGAAAGATTAACTTCTGAAAATCTTGTTTTTAAGAAAAGAAATGATTTCTTAGAAAAAGAGTTAGTTATATTCCATCAAACTCATAAGGATAGAGATGATGCTTTTTATGTTAGGGATGAAGTGCTAAAAATGAATGAATCTCTAAAAACTGAGTTAGAAAAGGAAAGAGAGATAATCAGGACTTGGACTAACTCTGGCAGAACAACTTAAAATTTGCTAAGTAGTGAAAATTGGAAAGAGGGCTTAGGTTATGGAGAAAATAAGAATGATAAAGGAACTGAAGAAATTAAGCCTGTTGTTAAGCAAAAGCCAAAGTTAAAACCTGTTAAGTTTGTAACTGTAAAGTCTGATAATGAGAAATCAGAAGTTAAAGAGGAATTAACTTCTGACAAACTAAAACAGGAAAAGACAGCTGAAGTAAACATAGGCTTAATGACAAAGAAGCAGCTTAAGCATAAGCTGAAAGATGTCAAGAATGCAAACAAGGTAAAATCACCTAGGAAAAATAGGAATGGAAAGGAAGGTGTGAATAAAAGCAATGATTATAAACCTGTTCCTGATGCTCCTAGGAAAACATGTCATAACTGTGGAAGTTCTAACCATCTGGCTTCTTTTTGCAGGAAAAATATGAATATTAACTCCTTACCTTCAAAATCAGGAGTTAAGAGTCAATCAGTTAGATACAAACCACAAAATCCTTGTTTTCATTGTGGTAGTTTATGGCATTCCATTTATACTTGTAAGGAATATCATAGTTTGTACTATGATTATTATCAAATAAAACCTTCTTTAAAGAAAGTTTCCATTGTTCCTTCTAGTATAAATTCTGATTCAAAGTCTGATAATGTAAATTCTGATAAGAAAAATGTTAACATAAACTCTGATGCTAAATCCGCTGCAAATGTTAACAAACTTAATAAGGCCAAAGGATCCAAGCAAGTCTGGGTCCTTAAAACTAATAATTAGTGGTCTTTATGATTGCAGGGCAACAGGAAAAATATTCTAGTTCTGGACAGTGGATGTTCAGGTCATATGACTGGAAATAAGGCCCTGCTATCAGACTTTATGGAGAAAGCTGGCCCAAGTGTTTCTTATGGAGATGGCAACATTGGAAAAACATTGGGATATGGCAATATCAATCTTGGGAATGTCATCATTAAAGAAGTAGCTCTGGTCTCAGGACTTAAACACAACCTTCTGAGTATAAGTCAAATCTGTGACAGAGGTTATCATGTTGATTTCTTTGAAGAACACTGTGAAATTGTGAGTAAATCTAAAGGCAAAGTTGTTCTGAAAGGATATAGACGTGGTAACATTTATGAAGCTAAGCTTTCAACAAGTACTGATGGCTCTGCAATCTGTCTGTTAAGTAGAGCATCAATTGAAGAAAGCTGGAATTGGCATAAGAAACTCTCTCATTTAAATTTCAACAATATAAATGAACTTGTCAAGAAAGATCTTGTGAGAGGATTGCCAAACACAGTATTTGCTCCTGATGGTCTTTGTGATTCATGTTAGAAAGCCAAACAAAGAAAATCTTCATTCAAGAGCAAGACTGAATCATCAATTCTTGAGCCTTATCATCTTATACATGTTGATCTATTTGGTCCAGTAAATGTCATGTCTATTGCAAAGAAGAAGTATGCATTGGTCATAGTGGATGAGTTCACCAGATACACATGGGTGTATTTCTTGCACACAAAAAGTGAAACTGCATCTATCTTGATTGATCATGTCAAACAGCTGGATAAAATGGTCAAAGATTCTGTGAAAATTTTAAGGAGTGATAATGGCACTGAGTTCAAGAATTTGATAATGGAAGAGTTCTGCAAAAGCCATGGAATAAAGCAGGAATTCTCTGCTCCTGGAACTCCACAGCAAAATGGAGTTGTTGAAAGGAAGAATAGAACTCTCATTGAAGCTGCACGTACAATGCTTGAAGAAGCAAAGCTTCCAACCTATTTTTGGGCTGAAGCTGTGCAGACTGCTTGTTTTACTCAAAATGCAACACTCATTAACAAGCATGGAAAAACACCATATGAGATGGTGAAGAAAAAGAAGCCAAATCTGAAATATTTTCATGTATTTGGATGCAAGTGTTTTGTTCTCAAGACTCATCCTGAACAGTTATCAAAGTTTGATCTAAAAGCTGATGAAGGAATCTTTGTTGGATATCCACTTTCCACAAAAGCCTTCAGAGTCTATAATTTGAGAACAAAAGTGGTCATGGAATCTATCAATGTCTCTTTTGATGACAAGAAGATCACTGGTCTTAAAGATTTCATTGACCATGATCAGCTGAGATTTGAAAATGAAGACTCATATTCTGATACTGAAAATCCTGACAGTCTAAGTCCTGATACTACAAACTCTGACGGATTAAACTCTGATATTATTGAAACTGTGGTGACTACGTTAAAGGAAGATGCACCTATGCAGGGGGAGCATACTCAAGATCCAACCACATCTCAAGAAACATCAGAACATGCATCTGGCTCTTCAAGTTCTGATTCGTCAAGTTCTGATAAGCCAAGTTCTGATAGTGCTGAAAATCTAAATACTGAAGAATCCAACTCAGAGAGCATAGTTTCAGGGGGAGCATCAGAAAATGAAAATGAAGATAGCATGGATCATGGGGGAGCATCCAGTTCTAGAGAAAACATTCCATCTGCAAGGAAGTGGACAAAATCACATACACCTGATTTGATAATTGGAAATCCTGATGCAGGTGTCAGAACTAGAACAGGTACTTCAAATGAGTGTCTATACAATTCTTTTCTCTCTCAGACTAAGCCAAAGAAAGTAGAAGAAGCTCTTCAAGATGCTGATTGGGTGCAAGCAATGCAGGAAGAGTTGAATGAATTTGAAAGAAACAAAGTCTGGACCCTAGTGCCAAGACCAAAGAATAGATCTGTTGTTGGTACAAAATGGGTATTTAGAAACAAAACTGACAGTGATGGCATAATTACAAGGAATAAGGCAAGGCTGGTTGCAAAAGGATATTCTCAACAGGAGGGAATTGATTATGATGAAACATTTGCACCAGTTGCTAGGTTAGAAGCCATAAGGATATTTTTGGCTTATGCTGCTCACAAAAAGTTTACTGTCTTTCAAATGGATGTGAAAAGTGCTTTTCTCAATGGATAATTGGAGGAAGAGGTATATGTTGAACAACCTCCAGGTTTTTTAGATACCAAACATCCAGATTATGTCTACAGGCTTGATAAAGCACTTTATGGACTTAAGCAAGCTCCTAGAGCATGGTATGAGACTTTAGCTCAGTTTCTTCTGGAAAGTGGATTCAACAGAGGGACAATAGACAAAACACTGTTCTACCTCAACCATGGAAAGGACTTACTTTTGGTCCAGATTTATGTTGATGATATCATTTTTGGATCTACAAATGACAAACTTTGCAAGAAGTTTGCCAAACTAATGTTGTCAAGATATCAGATGAGTATGATGGGGGAACTTAGCTATTTTCTGGGCCTTCAAGTCAAGCAGAATGAGGAAGGCACTTTTATTTGTCAAACCAAGTACACCAGAAACTTGCTAAAGAAATTTGGAATGCAAGATTGTTCAAGTGCATCCACTCTAATGGCCACTGCAACAAAACTGGATAAGGATACCGGTAAATCAGTAAATATTACTGACTACAGAGGTATGATTGGCTCTCTACTCTATCTAACTGCTAGTAGACCTGATATCATGTATGCTACCTGTCTTTGTGCAAGATTTCAAGCAGATCCAAGAGAACCTCACTTAACAGCTGTAAAAAGAATCTTTAAGTATCTTAAAGGAACAACTGCTCTGAGATTATGGTATCCTAGAGAATCAGATTTTAAACTAATAGGTTACTCAGATGCAGATTTTGCAGGTTGCAAAATTGACAGGAAAAGCACAAGTGGAAGCTGCCAATTTCTTGGAGGCAGATTGGTTTCTTGGTACAGCAAGAAACAAAAGTCAATTTCCACATCAACTGCAGAAGCAGAGTATATTGCTGCAGGAAGCTGTTGTGCACAGATTCTTTGGATGAATAATCAGTTACTGGATTATGGGTTAACATATTTCAAAATCCCTATTTACTGTGATAATCAAAGTGCTATTGCTATGACAGGTAATCCAGTTCAACACTCTATGACAAAGCACATCAGCATCAGGTACCACTTCATCAGGGAACATGTGGATGAAGGTACAGTGGAATTGCATTTTGTTCCCACAGATCAACAGTTGGCAGATATCTTCACAAAACCATTATGTGAAGCTACTTTTACAAGATTGGTAAATGAACTTGGAATGGTTTCAGGTTCCTTCTCTAAATCTGCTTAGACTTGTTCTGTGTTATAAGACTTTATGCTCAGTATTTACAGAATTAATCTCATTGTGTATTCTGTGCTTAATTGCTAAATATTTTTAAGTACTGACTGTTATCTGATATATATTTCTCAACTCTGATAAGTGATATGTCTGTTTCAGTAATTATTCAATCCTTTGAGGATAACTGTGCTAGATACTGACCTAGTAGTCTTAAATAAACAAATGATTCCATGGAAGAAGTAATTATTTCAGTGGAAATCTTATGATACTAGCAAATTTTGATAATTGAGCTTAGTTAAGTTCACTTTGTATATCTTATTACTAAGTCACAAATTAGAATAATGCTACTCCTCTGTTAAGTTCTGATACTAGTAAAACTGCTTAATGTACTAAGTGCTGATAAACCTCACTTATCAAAAGAAAAAGCAAAAAGGTTAAAGAATAAAATTAGGTACTCCTTTGAGATCTAGAGTAAAAATGTGGAAGGGACGACCCAAGTGCATTGCTGGTATTAAGTAAATATGCATTAGAAAAGCAAAATATTTTCTTGCTGACTTTTCACGCTCTATGATTACTGGAGAAATACTCTGATAATAGCATAAATTCTGATAAACAGTCGTGACTCACTTACACTGAGAAGCCACTGTAAAATAGAATTTCATAAGATGCATAAAATGAGCACAAAATTAATTGTTAGATATATTTGATAATGTCATGACTAATATGTTTTATGTTTAGCTTTCAGATTTTACGTGAACAGGATAGATCAGTACTTAACTGTTGATCAGTACTTATACTGGAAGTCAGGACTTAAGGATATCAGTACTTATATTATCAGGAGATAATCATCAGAAGATAGATATCAGAACTTAAGTGCTGGAGGACAATCAGATAAGGACAGTAGCTGATTAAAGGAAAGAAGATCGAGATAAACATAAGAAGAGATATGCACGAAGAAGGAATTTCGTGAAGAATGGAATACTTGGAATAGAAGATATCTGATTGATATATTTTAGAAAGCAGAATTATATTCCATATCAATTAGCGATTATCTTGTAAATGTGTAGTATATAAACACAGACATAGGGTTTACACTATAAGTGTTATCATTATCGAAGTTATTATTCTATATAACCCTAGCAACTCTCGTGATATTTGTTCATCACTGAGAGGTAACAGTTCCATACTGTAACAGAGTTTATTGTTTCAATAAAGTTTGTTTTCTGTTACTTAAGTTCTTTAAGTTTGATTTGAGTATACTATACACTGTATTCACCCCCTCTACAGTGTGTGTGTGTGACCTAACAAGATCATCCTTACCTAAGGTGCAATCATGGCAAAATAAAAGAAACCACATTTCACAACTCATAAATTATCAAGTTTTTGAAACAACAAGTTATGCATTTTATAAAAGATATACACGACTTATTACCATGCATCAAGAAGCATTAATCAATATTAACACATTATTCCTACTGAAATTAAATCTTACTAATGAAATCTTTCCAAATGATCAAAATCTTATAACATTC
Source organism: Apium graveolens (assembly GCF_009905375.1). Lineage (NCBI taxonomy): Eukaryota > Viridiplantae > Streptophyta > Magnoliopsida > Apiales > Apiaceae > Apium > Apium graveolens. Next base: position 79,680,720 of record NC_133652.1, read on the forward strand.
TAAGTGAAATCCACATGCATGCATGTCTTCGAGTTTTGCAAGCCAAACAACATGTTTTCTAAATATGTTTTACCAAGAAATTTACATGCAAGCCTAGCATGAGCTATATCTAGATGATCACTTAGCATGCAAGAAGTTTCATCAAATTTTTACTAAAAAAATTCAAGCCATTATCACATAAACATGCAAAAATTGAACAAAGCAACAAGAATGGTCTCAAGAACCATTCATTCGGCTCCCCTATGGTCATGGCCGAATGAAATGGAATGGAATGGCCATTTAAAATCAAGAGTTTTCTTCTCAAGACTTGGCACTTCACCATTCCTTGTAGTCCTCTCAAAAACAACCTTAAACTCACAAGAATCAAGGTTGTACTTTGAGTTTCAACTAAAACCTTAACATGCAACCTTAAAACTTAAACTTCCTACTCAAAACTCTTTAAAATATAAGTGATCATGGAATGGGAAGTAACATTTACTTGTTGTAGAAGGTGTAACTTGATTGAGAAAGAAAGAAAATTGGGAGGGGGTTGATCTCGGCAAAACCCGAGAGTGAGGGAGGAGAAAACCGAGAGTGAGAGAGAGGAGGGAGGGAAGAAAGAGTGTGGCGGTGAGTGATGTGTGAAATGATCATGTCTTTACTTGTTTTATGGTTTTTGTTTTGACAATTGTGAGTGGAAATAGGAATTGACATGACCACCCTTCCACTTAAACTTGGATCATTTTGCATGCAAGGGTAAAGGAGGAATTTGGCTAGAAAATAAGAGTTAGTGGGGTGGTAATTGTCTCTTTAGCCCTTTTGGATTGAATAGAAAGGATTTGCATGCAAGGACAACTATGTAATTTGCTAATTATAACAATTAATATTTATAAAGATTTATTTTTGTAAAATAAAACACAAGTTCAAAAATTATAAAATTTATACCATAAAATAACTTGGATTTTTAGAAATTTTATAAAACTACTTTTGAAATTTGTGAACAAATAACTTTTAAAACGATATTTATTCAAGGTTTAAAAATATTCCTTATAAATCAAAAATGAAAGAAATAAATAAACTTTTGCTTTGAAAATTCATATACCACATAACGAAAATTTAAGACGCGGAAATTCTCATTCACACAAGCATACAATAGTAGCATATATTGGCATTCGGCTTTTAAAGTTGTACTAAATTTATGATTAATATTACAGAGAAATGCCGGGTGTAACAACATGCTATGGGTAAACATGTTATTCCAGTAAGGCATGCTAAATGGCATTTATGGCGTACTATATGCAGCATAATAAGGATTAGGTGCAAATGGCATATTAGCAAACTGTGCATTCATGTTCTGTGTAGACATAACATTAACAGGCATGGGAGGCATGGCATTCATGATAGGAAATTAAGGTTGCACAGACATAAAAGTAGGCATGGCAGATTTGTAATTAACAGACAGATAATTTACACTACCACACTTGACACAGATTTTTCTAGGAGCATATTTATCAGGTGTGTAGTTATTGTGTTTGTCAATCCCTACTTTACCATTCCTATTATTTTTCCTTTTAGTCTTTGTTTTTACCTCATTCTTTTCAAGTCTATCACTTAACTGTTTGACAGTCATGTGACCAACATTGGCCTTTTTCCCTTTTTTAACTTGACTCGACTCTCCTGAAACAAAGTTCTTGGAAACAGACCCATACTTCTCATTCAGCTTAACTAGTTTGGCTTTACTAATGGGCTTGCTCACAGCCGACAGATGAGGATTTTCATCATTCGACGGATAACACTTTTTGTTATCCGACGGATAGTCCTCATCATCCGTCGAGTCTACATCTGTTAGAAGTCCATCTACCAAATTAGGTTCTAGTTTCTCTTTATTCTTTTTCCAGGCTTCATCACAGAAAGACTCAATTCCTTGAACTTTGGTGATTTGAGCATGGACATCCCTGGATGTTTTCCATGCTTTAATCACCTCTTGTTCACGCTCGAGCTGCTTCTTTAAAATTTCTTCCTTTTTCAAGGACTCAGTTAATTCCTCCTTGGCAATCTTACACTCAATTCTTAATTTCTCAAAATCAATAAACTGAGACTCAAACACATTATTCCTCTCACTTAAAAACAAATTGTTTTCTTTGATTTTAGCATTTTCTTTAGTAAGAGACTTAAGTGTAACACACAAATAATATAATTCTGTAGACATGTCATTTATGGCATCATTACACTCAGCTTTAGATAAATGTGCAAGGTTTGTAATAATTACCTGATTGCTTGAGGAACTTGTCTCTATCTCATCAGACTTGGCCATTAGGGCTAGATTGACATAGCTGACATCTTCATCTTCATCCAGACCATTTGCTGCCCAGTCATTTTCTTGTGTAATAAAAGCCCTTTCCTTTTGCTTGAGTTGATCAAAATATTTTTGCTTATAATCCACAGACTCAAACTTTTTCTTACTGGAATCTGACTTCCTACACTCACTGGCAAAATGCCCTGCCAAGCCACATTTGAAACATTTGAATTTTGACTTATCCACCATGTTTCTATTTAGCTTGGCTGCTCCAAAGTTCTTCTTAAACTTGAGCTTGGCAAATCTCCTGGAAAGAAATTCTAGGTGCTCATCAATGTCCTCCATGTCATCTTGGCTCAATGAATCTTCACTTTCTACTGCAAGCCCCTTGCCCTTGTTCTCACAGACCTTTGAAGTTGATTCAACAGCTTCCATCTTCACTTCCTTCTCCTTTTCCAACTCAGCAACTAGTGTAATGGATCCTCCTTTCTTCTTTCCTCTCTCCATCCTTTCATCCTGTTATATTTCAAGCTCATAGGTTTTCAGGATGCCATACAGTCTCTCCAAAGTAAACTCCTTATAATCTTGTGAGTTCCTTAATGAGACTGTCATTGGTTTCCATTCCTTTGGAAGAGATCTAAGGAATTTCAGATTAGAGTCTTTAGTCTGATAGACTCTTCCATGCAACTTGAGAGCATTTAGTAGTTTTTGAAACCTACTAAAAATGTCAGTGAGAGACTCACTTTCCTCATTGTGAAAATGCTCATATTGCTGAATCAAGAGCTGCATCTTATTTTCTCTAACTTGCTCAGTGCCATCACAGAATATCTGTATAGTATCCCAAACTTCCTTGGCATTTTTGCAGTTGATAATGTTGTCAAACATGTCTGCATCAACTCCATTAAACAGAATATTCATGGCTTTTTTATGCTTCCTGACTTGTTCAATGTCAGGATCAGACCATTCATGCCTTGGCTTGGGGACTGATGGCTCGTTTCCTGTTGCAGCTCTCATTGGAACATGATGGCCTCTTTCTATGCAGTCCACAAAGGCCTCATCTTGAGAAAGCATATAAAGATGCATCTTTACCTTCCAATGATGGTAATTATCTTTATCTAGAAAAGGAATCTTGACTCCAACATCCTTCTTGTTCATCTTGCTGAATTGTTTTGATCTTTAAACTCTTTATAAGTTAAGAGCTTGCTCTGATACCAATTTTTAGTCCCTTAACAATATGGCAAGAATTACAGAAGGGGGTTTGAATGGAATTCTTGAACTTTTTTCTTAAAAAAAAATGTTCAAACTCGAATATAAATATAAGTGTATTGATTAGCACAATGCGGAATAAAAACTTAAGTGAACCAAAACACAAGTAATTAAAAACAAGAGTCTTTAAAAACTTTCTGGTGGATTTAAACAATTCCACCAGAGATATATATTATATCGAAAGAATTCTATGTACTAGAATGCTCACAGCTGCTTACAAATATGAACTACTGAGAATACAGAGAAATGCTAATAATTCTGCTTACAAATGTTTCTCACTTTTTGTATCTCAGATCTATGTTTCTATTTACTACTTCTTGGTTTATATATTACCAAGATTACAAAGTCAAAAGACAGGATCATTATAAAAACTATCGGGTCTAATGCTTTGCTACTTTGTTCTCTATTACCCAGTTAATAGGCTTCCTCATTCCATTTGCATACACTTCGACGCATGTGACCATTTGTCACTGTCAACTGATATTTGAATTCTTTATCCGTTGACTACATGATCATCCGTCGACTTTATGATCATCCGTTGATGGCTTCATTGATCATCCGTCGACTGCTATATTAAACATCCGTTGATAGCTATTTGATCATCCGTCGATGGCTTTGATAATCATCCGTCGATAGCTATTTTGGTACTTGACTTCAATTCATTTATGCAGAATTACAAGACATCATCTATGTACAATTAATCAACCTATTCTGCATATCTAGTTAAAGTCAACATGACATATATGCTACTACAGAATTTATACAAAGGTGTATACAGAAATGTGCTACAGACTTATTATTACATAAGCTACTCACTCGATGGATAATAAGTCATCATCCGTTGGGACTATAATGAGTTATCCATCAGGACTATAATTCTTATCCGTCGAGTGCTACATGATTTCACTAAGTAAAATCTACTTGGGTGTTTTGTTTATGTCATCATCAAGTACACAACATATGTACAACAAAGATACTTCGAAAAGGATTCAAAGTCTGCCTCTGGATAATGCACAAAATGCTGCATCAGTTGAAAGTCATAATTCAGCATCCGTTGATAGAAGTAATGCAGCATCCGTTGAAAGACAAAGTGCATCATCCGTTGAAGTACATAATGAAGCATCCGTTGATCATAGTCTATCAACGGATAATCAATTTACTTCATCATTTGATAGAACTCCCAGTTCCTTTTAAAGGATCAGTAACTCAGGGGGAGTTTCAACCAATCAACACTCTATCTCACATCATGACAATACTGAGGCAACCTCATCTAGAGCTAATCTACCACCTCAAAGGAAATGGACCAAGAATCATCCTTTTGAATTGATCATTGGTGCATCTAAGGTGCAAACTAGAAGGGCTACTCAAGATGAATGTCTATATAGTAGTTTTCTATCAAAGGAAGAACCTAAGAGAGTGGAAGAAGCTCTATTGGATCCAGATTGGGTTTTAGCAATGCAAGAGGAGCTAAACCAATTTGAGAGGAACAAGGTATGGAAGTTGGTACCCAAGCCAAAGAACAAGAGCTCCATTGACACAAAATGGGTATTCAGAAACAAGATGGATGAAAATGGCATTGTGATAAGGAATAAAGCTAGATTGGTTGCCAAGGGCTATTCTCAACAAGAGGGAATAGATTTTGATGAGACATTTGCTCCAGTTGCAAGACTTGAAGCCATCAGAATTTTTCTAGCCTATGCAGCCCATGCCAATTTCAGAGTCTATCAAATGGATGTCAAGAGTGCATTTCTGAATGGAGAATTGGAGGAAGAAGTTTATGTGAACCAACCTCCAAGATTTGAAGATCCAAATTTTCCAGACTATGTGTATTATCTGTTGAAAGCACTCTATGGACTAAAGCAAACACCTAGAGCCTGGTATGAGACTTTGTCAAAATTTCTCCTAGATAATTACTTCACAAGAGGTACTGTTGACAAAACTCTTTTGTTTAAAAATGTTAATGGCTCTACAATACTTGTTCAAATTTATGTAGATGATATTATATTTGGTTCTACAGATGATAAGCTTTGTAAAAAGTTTGCTAAGTTAATGCAAAGTAAATATGAAATGAGCATGATGGGAGAGCTAACTTATTTTCTTGGTTTACAAGTTAAACAAGTTAGTGGTGGAATTTTCATTAGTCAAACTAAATGTATTTATGATCTTTTAAAGAAGTTTGACTTAATGGAATGTTCATCTGCAAAAACTCCCATGGCCACTGCCACCAAGCTTGAATTAAATAAAGGCTGAAAAGTCTGTGGACATTACAAGTTATAGAGGCATGGTTGGTTCACTTCTATATTTAACTGCTAGTAGACCTGATATAATATTTTCTACATGTCTCTGTTCTAGATTTCAAGCTGACCCTAAAGAATCTCACTTAGTTGCTATTAAAAGAATTTTTAGATATCTCAAAGGGACTCCAAATCTAGGAATTTGGTACCCTAGAGAGTCTGGTTTTGATCTAATTGGCTACTCAGATGCAGATTATGCAGGTTGCAAAATAGACAGGAAAAGTACAACTGGCACCTGTCAATTTATAGGGAATAAGCTTGTGTCATGGTTCAGTAAGAAGCAAAATTATGTTTCTACATCAACAGCTGAAGCTGTGTACATTGCTGCTGGTAGTTGCTGTGCACAGATACTATGGATGAGGAATCAACTATTTGACTATGGGCTAAATGTTGACAAAATTTCAATATTCTGTGACAACACAAGTGCCATTGCCATTACTGAAAATCCAGTGCAGCACTCAAGAACCAAGCACATTGACATCAAGTACCACTTCATAAGGGAACATGTGATGAATGGTACAGTGGAACTTCATTTTGTTCCAACTGAAAAACAGATTGCAGACATATTTACCAAGCCACTTGATAAATCAACATTCACAAGATTAGTAAGTGAGCTAGGTATGCTTAATTATTCATAATTTCATGTCCTTATTGTAATTTGTTTTGTAGCCTGAAATGAATCTGTTGCAAGAACAAAGTTGGCTTTAAGTAAAGTATATTCTATCAATGGATATTCCCTATCCGTTGAAAGCCAAAACTGTTCTATCAACGGATGTTCATTATCCGTTGAAAGACAAATACATTTCTGGTAACTTTATCCTTCAACGGGTAAAACTGTGTTAATCTTCAATGGATAACTGTTTACCTCATCCGTTGAAGTGTCACATCAGTCATTTTAGGTAAGTCACAGTCGTTGATTCTTTTTACTTAATCGTTGATACATATATCTATACACAATTGTATGTATTTATATTAAAGGCAGTTTTTAGAATACATACAGTTTTCCTTTATTCTCAAACGGCTGTAATTTACTTAAAAATATTGTTTAATTATTCTCTTTATGTTTTAATTTGAGAAAGTATAAAAGCTCCTTTGAATTCTTATTTTTACTTTACGCTTTCTTGCAATTTTCAAAAGCTTTTACTCTCTTTCTCCCAAAACTCTCAACCTTTCTCTACAACCTCTACCCACTACAATGGCACCAGTAGTAAAGATAATGTCCCAATCTGGATTTGTCTATGAGAAAAACAATTTCGTAGCTTTGGTGGAAAAGAACGAAGCCCACTCAGATTATCACAAGATGATGGACTTCATCAAAAACTGCAAACTAAGCTATGCAATGCTGGAAGCCCCAACGATTTACTGTGAGGTAATTGAGGAGATGTGGACAACTGTAGAGTTCAACCCCACTGATATGACCATCACTTTCTCTCTCAAAGGTAAAGATTACTGTATTAACTGTGATGATATACAGTCCTGTTTCAAACTACCTGAAAACAATGCCATGACACCACACACTGATAATGATGTATCTAGCATGTCAGATTCCATAGGCTATTCCTTTGATTCTGCTAGTTTAGGAAGTATTAGGAGAAAAGGCCTTAGGAAAGAATGGAGTTTTCTTGGTGATACCTTTATCAAGGTTTTCTCTGGGAAAATTAGTAATTTTGATGCAATAACTTCATCTCTTGTTAATATGCTCTATATGCTAGTTTCTGATAGGTACTTTAATTTTAGCAATTATGTTATGCTAGAATTGGGTACTAGGTTAGGTAACAAGGCTAATAGACCTCATAACATCTACTATGCTAGATTCTTTATGTTATTGGCTAACCATGTTGCTGAAGGTTTGGTCATAACCAATGAGAGTAATAAACTCAAATGCTGGGCACAAGAGAAGAGGGTCCTTGCAGACCTTTTAAGAATTAACCTCAACAATCAGGTGCCATTGGTATACTTACCAATCATGAATGCGCCTCAGGTAAGTGAGGTAAATACTTCTTCAACTCCTACTACTTCCAACCCCATCATTTCTTTGCCTTCAAGTGTGGCCATGGAATCTGTGTCTTTGTCCCAACAGATTCCTACCAAGGCCACCAAACCTAAAGTTTCAAAACCAAAGTCAAAGAAAGCCACCTCTGTTATTTCTCAAAAGACAACAGTTGTAACAACTACCATAAACCCTGAGGGGAGTGAACATGGTGTGAGTGGTGAGGGAAGGGGTGAACATCAAGAAAACCCCGAGGATAAGGTAGGAGAGGTGAGTGGTACCCCAGCTAGCCAAGCCACAGTTTCTCAAAAGACTGTGGTGATTGAAAATGATTCAAACTCATCCCTAGTTGCTGAAGGGTTTTTAGCACATAAACGCAGCGAAAACGTAAATTTAATCTTAAAAAAAAACGAAACCCTCCGCAGGATCCATGCGAAAAAATAATATTTAATTCGTAGTTCAGTATGTTTACCTTAAGAAGCTTTACGTTAATGGAAAGATGGAGGTCATCTTTAATAGCGATCCAAGAACGATGAACGGAGATCCTTAGCAGCTACTCCTCAAGTGTGAAGCACTCCACCGGTATCCACCAAGAAAACGATGTAATGAAGGAGGAGGAGATGGAGAGAATTAGCGTTTTGTAAATCTTTTTGGTTGATGCAAAAATATGGTTTATAATAGTATATTTATAGGCAAAAAATTCAGCTGAAAAATTTCCCATAAAATATTATTATTATTATTAACCCTTTATTATTCTCACTAATAATTAAAACACCTTTTAATTATTAATCCTTTTTCTAAACTCTTTAGAAATAATTCTCTCACTTGATTTAATTTCCAAAAATTAAATTTTTAATTAATAGTATTAAGAAACTTTTCTTAATTAATTTATAATCAATTAAATCTCATTTAATCAATTATTAAATTTGCCAATTAATTATTTATTTCATAAATAAATAATTATCAGCCATTATTAATTAATTCCTCCACCATTAAATCATTCTCTTTTATGGTGTGACCCTGTAGGTTCAATATTAAACCGGTAGTAGAAATAAATAATAACAAAACTATTTTATCATTATTTATATGAATTCTCTAATTCATTAAATATGATTAATTAATTAATCATATTTATTCTACATCGTGAGGGATACTTCTTAGCATATCGCGACTATCCGGATAATACGAATTCACTGCTTAGAATACCAAGAACCTATTCAGTGAGTAGTTACCGTACAATTAATTCCTTCTACCCTGCAATGTCATGATTAAATTCAAGGAATGGAACTTGTGTCAAGCCTATCTTATTTAATCACTTGCTTTCCCATTCACTATGCTTAGTTCTATTTAATGTAAATTAGAAACTCCTTTATAATTTCATTCACTCTGGCCAGAGATTCCTGAACTAACATAAGTGGATCATCATTGAACATTCTCTTCCTACACTAGAAGGGGTAGATCCTTTATTGATCATACACTATCTTCTTGTACAAATTCCTATACCCAGTAGAGCCTTTATAATTATCCCTTGAGACTAAGAACTAAACCAAAGCATAGTTCAGTGTACACAAGATGACAACGATGACCTCAAGTCTAAGGATACTTGTACAACTATCACTATGTGAACAACTGCTGACACGTGAGTGAACTCCATCAGTTGTTCAGCTGTGTGAGTCATGTTCATTGAACTTATTCTATAATAAGCACCTACATACTAACTATAGTGTCACCACACAAATGTCTATGAGAATATACATCCTTCATAATGAAGCAAGCATAGTATGTACCGATCTTTGCGGATTATTAATTACCAGTTAGTAATCCTACGACCAGGAACTATTTAAGTTTAGAGTTATCATCTTTTAGGTCTCATTATTATGATCTCATCACAATCCATAAAAAGCTTTACTCTAAACTGTGGTATATCTTATTTAAACATTTAAATAGATAGAGCCCGCAATAAAAACAAAACAAGCGTTTTATTAATTTTAATGAAATCAAAACAGATTACATAAAAGTTATTCCTAAATCCTCATACATGATTGGACTTAGGACATATCTCTTTCAATCTCCCACTTGTACTAAATCCAATCACTCTGGTATCTAATACCCATCTTGTCTTTATGACGATTAAAGTGACTCTGAGAAAGTGGCTTTGTGAGTGGGTCTGCTACGTTGTTATGTGTGTCAACTCTCTCGACGTTGACATCTCCTCTTTCAACAATCTGAATTGCACCACCATTCATAGTAAACACGTACGCTGACATGGATTTGCTATCACTTTCTGATTGAAAACTAGAGTCAGTATAACCCTCTATTTTCAACTCAGATTCACCACCAAAAACAAGAAAAATGTCCTGAGTCCTTTGCAAGTAATTAAGGATGTATTTCACTGCTTTCCAGTGGTCTTCACCTGGATTGGACTGATATCTGCTCGTCACACTAATTTAATAAGCAACATCAGGCCTTGTACACAACATCGCGTACATGATACATCCTATTGCTGAAGCATAAGGAATCTTACTCATACGCTCTCTTTTCTCAGGTGTCTTAGGAGACATTTTTTCGGAAAGGGACACTCCATGGCTCATCGGTATGAGACCTCTTTTGGAGTTTTCCATGCTAAACCTTTTAAGCACTTTCTGGATGTATGTACCCTGGGTAAGACCTATCATTCTTCTAGATCTATCTCTATAGATCTTCATACCGAGAATGTAGGATGCTTCTCCCAAGTCCTTCATGGTGAAGTTCTTTGATAGCCATACTTTGACTGATTGTAGCATCGGTATATCATTTCCTATAAGAAGTATGTCATCCACATACAATACAAGAAATGTTACCGTGCTTCCACTAACCTTCTTGTAGACACATGGTTCATCTATGTTTTTGATAAAATCAAACTCTTTGACTGTCTCATCAAGCCTTAAACCATATATGGTTCGTAGCAGCTTACACACTAGGTGTTCATTTCCCTTCGAAAGAAAACCCTCTGGCTGTGTTATATACACTTCCTCCTCAAGTTCCCCATTGAGGAAGGCCATTTTCACGTCCATTTGCCAGATCTCATAGTCGTAGTAAGCAGCAATCGCAAGCAAAATCCGAATTGATTTTAACAGGGCTACAGGCGAAAAAGTTTCATCAAAGTCAATCCCTTGCCTTTGTTTGAATCCTTTTACCACGAGCCTGGCCTTATAGGTCTCCACCTAGCCATCTGCTCCAATCTTTCTTTTGTATACCCACTTGCACCCAATAGGCTTAACACCTTCAGGCGCCTCAACCAGAGTCCATACTTGGTTGGTATACATAGATTCCATTTCGAATTTCATGGCACTATGCCATTTTTCTGAGTCAACACTACTCATAGCCTCATTATAGGTCACAGGGTTGTCATCATCAATGATTGACAACTCATTGTCATTCTCAATGACAAGGCCATAATACCTCTCAGGTTGGTGAGACACTCTCCCTGTCCTACGAATGGGCTGTTCCACAAAAGGTTGTTCAGTCTGAACAGGTGTTTCCATTGATCCGTAGTAGTTTGTGCTTCTTGAACTTCATCAAGTTCAATTTTGCTCCCACTATTTCCTTCAAGGATAAACTCCTTTTCCAAGAAGGTAGCATGTCTGGAGATAAACACCCGATGATCGGTGTAAAAGTAATACCCCAAAGTCTCTTTAGGATATCCTACAAAATTACATTTTACGGATCGAGATTCCAGCTTATCTGGGTCAACTTTCTTGACATAAGCTGGACATCCCCAAATCTTAACGTGTTTAAGACTCGGTTTCCTTTCTTTCCATATCTCATATGGTGTTTGAGGAATAGATTTGGAAGGCACCTTATTCAGTAAATATGCTGAGGTTTCCAATGCATAACCCCATAGGAATGCTGGAAGATTCGCATAGCTCATCATGGACCGAACCATGTCTAACAAAGTTTGATTTCTCCTTTCAGATACCCCATTTAACTGTGGAGTATATGGAGGAGTCCACTGGGAGACTATACCATTTTCTTTGAGATAATCTAGAAACTCTCCATTCAAGTATTCACCACCTTGATCTGATCGAAGAGTTATAATACTGTGTTTGGTTTGTTTCTCCACTTCATGTTTATATTCTTGGAACTTTTCAAAGGCTTCAGACTTGTGTTTCATCAAATACACATATCCGAATCTAGATCTATCATATATGAAAGTAATGAAGTACGAAAATCCACCCATGGATTGCGTATACATTGGTCCACATACATCTGTATGTACCAATCCTAGCAGATCTGCAGCCCTCTCTCCATGTCCACTAAATGGAGATTTGGTCATTTTACCCAATAGACAAGTCTCGCATGTAGGATATGATTCAAAATCAAAGGGGTCAAGTAACCCTTCCTTATGCAATGTCCGCAGTCTATTTTCACTAATATGACCTAGCCTACAGTTCCATAAATGGGTCAGATTTTCATCATCTCGTTTTCTTTTATTAGCTTGTTCAATCTGAAGTAAATCATGCTCTACGTCACATACATACAGACCATTATTTAAAATGCCACGTCCAAAAAGAACATTATCTTTAAGGATAGAACATTCATTATTCTTAATAATAAATGAAAAACCATCCACATCCAACATAGGAATAGAAAAAATATTCCTCACAATAGAGGGAACGTAATAACAATTATTCAAAATAATAGTCTTGCCCGTAGGCATATGTAAACCAAATGATCCTACAGATATGGCCGCAACCCTTGCTCCATTGCTCATACGTAGAATCACCTCATCTTTTTCAAGAGTCCTACTTCCCTTTAGTCCTTGCAACGAATTGCAAATATGAGAACCATAGGCGGTATCTAATACCCAAGTAGAAATTTGACCTAGTGACATATTAACTTCGATCATGAACATGCCTGAATCAGAAGCGGTAGTCTTACTACCCTTCTTCTTCTTCAATTCTGCAAAGTAAACCTTGCAGTTCCTTTTCCAGTGCCCCAACTTGTTACAGTGAAAACAAACAGCTAAATTAGGACCAGTCAACTTGTGAGCATCTAGTATGCTCCGGAGTGATAGTGTAGAAGACATGACGAATATAGTAAATCTGTAAATGATAAACACATAACAACACTTAGTAAATATTCAATTTCATTTCAAAACACTATATGAATCGGGTCTTTATTCATAAGTGTCTCCCACTAGTTTATCTAATTTTTTCAACCCTCTAAGTGAAAATTAAGCATTCATAATGCTAGTGGGAATAGGGATCCTACATTCCATCACACAACCTCTGCTGTGGCACGAAACGTCATGTGATGTTCAATAGGCAGACAACTCTTGTCAATTACATCTTATGTTATTCCATAATATAAGTTTAGCCTCTTGAATAATTGAGTCACGGATGTGGCACGACAAACTCAATATTCTAAGTCAAGTCTAACCCAATATTTCGTACAATTGAATCAGTCTTCAACGGCCCACGGCTATAGCACGTACCGACCTTTAGATTCTAATTCAATGTACACATCTCTATGTAATAGACAGGTATTTCTTATTTCGAAATCAAAGCCCTCGGCTGTAGCACAAAACGACAATGATTTAAAAATAAGAACCACTTTCTACCATGTTGGAAGGCTATGACCGACACAAGCCCGTTGTGTCATTGGCCAATTACTACTTGATATTATTTAATTTTAGAGAGTTTATATTACATTACAATCATAATTATATTATAAAGAGATTCTTCCTTTTAAATTAAATATTTCAAATCAATAATCGATAATCAGATGATTCCCAGATCGGGTGGAGCATTGTCAAGAGGCATCACTTAATAACCCTTTCTTACAGATAGAAATCTGTTGTTGACAGAATCATCCTTTCTCTCAATATTGAAAATTCATATTCAATTACGTGTTTCATAAACACAAGAATCTCATGATCGTATTCATAATATTTATTGTTAAGGCAAGAAATGATTCCTATTCTAGATTTTCTAGAGCACGCCTTATATTGATTTAAATTCACCTAAATCTATCATTGCATGGTAAACATAGGCATATATCTCATATATAAAATTAAATAAACAAGTTAATGTAAAGTGCAATAAAGTAAATGTGTTTGGTTATGGCCCCATCCTATGTGATCTTTATCAATCTCATGATAAAGATCAAGGTCAATCTAATATGATGATGGAAATAAATACAACTAGTTATTACATAAGTCTTCTTCTTTGTTTAGACTTCTTGTATGCCTCGTCTTCTTCTTTGTATCACCTCCATTGGATAGCCTTCATGAGTCTTCAATTATATTATATAATTGAAAGTAAAACTAATCTAATGAACTTACAAAAATAACTCGAGTTACATTCGAGATTTGTGATTACAAAGATTGACGACATGCAAGTTGTATTTAAAACCAAAACCAAAACCATTACACTAAGGTCGAAAGGCCATAACCATCCACCATGCTCATACAACACATAAAAGCATGTTAAAACACATAATCTGATCTTAACATATCATATTATCCATGATCTAATCATAAAAAGAAAATATGACAAAAATCAGAAAAATCAGAATCAAATCAGAAAAACAAGAATCACTGTTTACGGGCAGTAAACGATGTCAAATGCCTTACAGACGAGTCGTTGATAGCTTATGCTATCAGTTTTGTTCAGACGCTCGTTTACCTATGGAATAGGGTATTCGTTTGCGTAAATCGGACACCAGACCCAGATTTAAGCAAATCTGCAGCAGCCAATTCAGAATCCGTATCTAATATGATTCTCATAATTAGAACAAACATAAATCATGTATATATCAGTATATATACAGATTACATAATCATCTTATGATTATACAACTCACATGAATATCATATATTCAAAACCATACATATATAAGCATATTATATCAACATCAAATCATGGAGAATCACGTACATGCTCATATATCGAAAACAGTTATACACATAAATGAATTAAAAACTTTTCGCAAGTAGCTCTGATGCCATTGAAGGGTTTTTAGCATATAAACGCAGCAAAAATGTAAATTTAATCTTTAAAAAAAAACGAAACCCTCCGCAGGATCCATGCGAAAAAATAATATTTAATTCGCAGTTCAGTATGTTTACCTTAAGAAGCTTTACGTTAATGGAAAGATGGAGGTCTTTAATAGCGATCCAAGAATGATGAACGGAGATCCTTAGCAGCTCTTCTCAAGTGTGAAGCACTCCACCGGTATCTACCAAGAAAATGATGTAATGAAGGAGGAGGAGATGGAGAGAATTGGGGTTTTGTAAATCTTTTTGGTTGAGGCAAAAATAGGGTTTATAATAGTATATTTATAGGCAAAATTTTCAGCTGAAAATTTTCCCATAAAATATTATCATTATTTACCCTTTATTATTCTCACTAATAATTAAAACACCTTTTAATTATTAATCCTTTTTCTAAACTCTAGTTTCCACACAGGATGCACACACTGCACAGATACACCCACCTGTATCTATGCCTTCTCAAATTCAGCTTGATGTGACTCTAACAAATGTGGAGTCACAGCCCCATTCTCTCAAAATTGATACACATCAATCACCAAATTCTCCATCACCATCTCTGGATGTGGACATGATATTCACATCAATTCCGGATTCTCCCTCTTTATAACTCAGGGAGGAGCCCCACTCAAATACTGGTGATCATCATCTTTTAGATGATTTGTTGGATCATTAGCCAATTCTTTTAGACTTAGTTGAAAAATATGTGTCACCTAAATTAAAATCAATCCACACAGATTCAACAATTATGTCACTTTCAATTTCTACTTCTTTTCTTTCTTCAACGGATATCTCTCATCTTTGACAAGTGGTTGTTCTTCAACGGATAAGCTTAACAGCAGTTCTCCGTTGATACCATCAGTTTCCACTTCAACGGATACTCCTTATCCGTTGATAGCCTCTCCACAAACAACTGAATTAATTCCAAGTGTAGAAGACATGGTTACTGTACAATCACTTCTAGGATTGCGGGAAGGGAGTGACAATTTGAGTGAGAGGCTGGGTTGCTCCCAGGCAAAAGGAGAGCTTGAGAGTCTAAATATGCATGCTATTTTTTCCAGCATGGCAAAAGAAAGTGAGAGGAGTGCCACCTTAGTAGGTGAAGGTGAGGGTATGAGGAGTGTGAGCCAGGGGGAGCCCCTGATGCAAGAAAAGAGAGAAATTGAGAGAAAAGCAGGTACAGAAGGTATAAGGGTGGATCCAGCCATTGCTCATGAGTCAATGATTGTGGATGATGCTGAAAAGGAAAGACAATTTCAGCAACATTACAAAGCTGTAATTGATAACATTTCCTTGGATGCTGACACTTTTACTCATCCTGTGTCAGCCTATCAACTGTTGGCTACTCAGGACAATGAGGAGGCAGAGAAGACTTTAAATCTAGTACATACTTCAGAATCTCTACAAAAGGATAAAGCTGCTGTCAATATGATGCCTTCTACAGCTGGTGAGCCATCTGAAGAATTTGGAGTAAATTCTAATGATGATGACTCTGTTTCATTTGATGGAAGCATGAACTTAGGGGGAGATGGAAGCCCAAGTTCTATTCCAGATTTACCTGAATGGGCATTGATAAAGGAGTCTACACCATGACAATTCAATGTATCCTTAGTCAAACAAGTCATGTATATCCAAAAGGCCATTCAGAACACCTCAAATACTGGTACCAAGGCTATTCTTCAAGCCCACCTAGATTCTCTACATCTCATGAAGCTACAACAATGAAGACATAATCTGAGTGTGGATGAACTCAAGAAGGATATAGCTGACTTGAAGTCCTACAATTCTGAGAAACTGGATTCAATCATGCCCTATGGTACCATACATGATCTGTTACTGAGACTGAGAAGAGAATCAGATGCTGAAAAGAAGCTGGCCAAATTGGAGGACAGAGTTCAAGTTATTGAAAACTCTGTGGTCACCATTCTTCAAAATCAACAGTCTCAGACCAGTCTTCTAATGCAACTGGCTAAAGCACAAGGCTTGACTCCTCTCCTTGATGATAACAAAAAGGGGAAGAATAAAGTGGAAGGGGGAGGGGAGCCATCTACAAACATTCAAATATCCAAAGTGCTAGTTCCTGCCATCACTACTTCTCCAACACTTCAAATCAAAGGAAAGCTTGATGGAATTGATCTAATCCAGCTAGCCGCAGCTGAGATGAAGATGAAAGAGCAAAGGAGAAAAATTGATGAAATAATGCAACAGGTGTTTGGCTCTACAACTACAAAATCCTTATATGTGAAACATAGCACAAAAGTTGAGCAAATCACAATGGAGCACAAGCCAGTAAGGAGGAATAAGGTTGGAGAAACTTCTTTCAGGAACCTGAAGCCCATGGTACTCAAGCCATCTACTAGATTCAACAAGGACTCTACAAAGAACCCTCTAAGCTTTGCTCAACTAAAAGAAGTGGATTTTCCTCTTCCAAAGCCTGATGAAGACAAAGTTTTGTGTGGTAACATCATAAAGCACAAAGAGACCAAGGATGTAGTGGAAAGAATGAACATGGCTATCATCTATAGAGAGGGAAAGAGTATCTGTGTGATGCAAGGACATCCCAAATTCTCAATAGCCAAGAGGGAAGAAACCATGAGGTTAAAGGAAGAAGCTAAAAAGCTGAAGGCTGACAAAAGAGCACAAGCAAAGCTTGAAAAACAGCCAAAGTCAAGTCAGACTGAAGAAAAGAAGAAGATTGAAGACAAGAGTGAAGAAGAAAAGATTGAAAGATGAAATGTGGATATGGGGAATGTGGTTGGTGAGAGTGTGAAGGAAAGAAGGGAGGAAAGAAAGGAATGGCAGAAAGGGAACAGAAAGAAGGCCAATGCAAAAAGGAAGAGTGGAGATGACACCGTGGAAACCCAATCAAAATCTAAACCACTCCCTTCCATTCCTGAACCTTTTGTTGCTGATCCCAGTATAAATGTCCATGGTGAACCAATCATCCCTAAAGAGGAACCTATTGATTGAGACACCATCAACTTGCCCACCTTCCTAACTATCTCTCCATCACCAAAGAAACTGAAAAGAAAATCCAAATCAACACCTCCCCTAACCTCATTTAAATTCACTTAGAAACATAAACCTAAGCCTAAGCCACAAGCCTCAAAGGATGATTATGTTCACATTTATGACATAAAAGAGTATACAGATATTGAACTCTATCTGGATGAGCTGGAGGAAGTAAGGGGAATAAGTGCCTTCAAACAGCTCCTAGAAAGGCTAGTGTTCAAGTATAAAAGAAGTGAGGAAAGCACTTGGCCTCTTCAAAGAATTCTAAATTAGGGCTATTCTACCTTGGTTAGAGTCTACTCAGCTATCAAAAGGGATTCTGGCTTTACCAGGACTGCCAAAACTGAGATTCTCAACAAGATTGCCAGCATAAAGAAAACTTGGTGGGAGTCTAATTCCTTGCCTAGAACACTACTCATCCCTGGCATGGAATTACAAATCATAAATCACCTCATTGGTTGATGGAGTTCAGAGACAATAAAGGAGTCAGAAGATTTTTCAGACTTGAAGACCAGCTTAAAATTGCCAGTAATGAAACTCTCAAGGACATGCAATCTAAGTTGGATATTAGTGAAAAAGATGAAGCTGAATTCTACAGACAACTCCAACCCCAAGTAGAGGAAAATGACAGGAGGCTAGGGAAGAAAACAAGGGAATAAAGGAAAAGAAAATAATTTGCTCAGTCTAAAGGAGCATCCTTGGAAATAATGTAATTCTTCAATTCTATCTTAGTACATACACTTTTGCAGTACTTTTGAATTTCTACTTGATTTCAGCTCATATATTTGTTAAGTGTTTTGTTATCATCAAGTTAAACCTAAATTTATGCCTACAATTCTAGTAGACATAAATTGGGGGAGATTGTTAGGAATATGTGTATTAGTTTGATGATAAGTTAAGCAAAACACTTAAGTAGAAATCTAGTGTTTGTAGCCTCAACGGATAAGACCATTCTGGCTATCCATTGATGGAGTAGCTTTACTTAGAAATAAGTTTAGTATTGTAGCACATTTCAGTTTATGTATTTAAGTTATAATTCTTAGAAGTTGTGGGAAATTATAAGTCATGTTGACTACTAGTGGATATGCAAATAGGAGGGATGATTGTAAATATTTCATGCCTTGTAATTTTGTATAAATGAAGTAGTATCAACTGATAGATTAAAGGCCTTCAACGGATGAGAAACAAAGCTTCAACGGATGTCTCTAAAGTTTCAACGGATGAGTGCATCAACGGGTAAAGCTTCAACTGATAAAGCATCAACGGATAAAGTCATCAACGGATGAAAGCTTTAATGGATGCTCAGTTCATTAGCAGTTGACAGTGACAATTCATAAGCTGACAGAGGCACATGGGTTGACAGAGATAATTGGAATGTGGTAGCCTCTTGGAGGAATCAAGAAAATGCAGTATTTCCATTCTGGTGCAAATAAGGAAGTATTCAAAGATTCACAGATTATCCTAGATTGCATTGGATAGAGAAATATATGCTTCACATAATTAATTTCAAGTAATATATGCTTCACATAATCCATATAACACATAGCAAGAAATGGCATGACAATAGTACACCTAGATCCTAATCACTCAAGCAATTATTCATTTAACAAGTAATTATCAAGACTATTACTCCTAACCTTCCTTTACAGACCTCAACATAACCTAGATTAAGTAAGGCACACTTGTGCCTCACCTCACAAGACTTATAAATGCAATGCACCCCACTTAGCTTACCCGAATGCATACTTTGGCACCAAATGTGTGCCTTGGCAAAATTATGAATTTCTACCTTGGGCATTTGCTATATTCTTACTCCTATGACTTATTATGACCTTAATCTAACTTTAGAAATTGGTTTGACATCAAGGCCTCACTTAAAAGACACACAAATGCAATGCTTTGGTGACTCTAATGGTGACTCTCGGGTGCTTTAGTGGGAATAAGGTATCTCCACCTTGGTCCTTCACTCCAAACCAACTCTCAAAGGTTATTAAGACTCTAAACTAACTCTCAAAGTTGGAACGACTCAAAGGCCTCACTCAGGCCTCCCTAGGCCTCGAGTGGAAGTTGACACAAAACTGTCTTCCCTGATTTCCAAACTGCCTTGATTTTACCAACTTAAAACTCATTTATCTAGTTCAATTATTGGTTTTAATGACTTGTTAAGCTTCCTAAGACTTCATTCTATCTATTTAGACCAAGTCCCCTTGAAGACCTAACCTATGACATGATAATAATCAACCAAAATTCAAGTTTTCTCAAATCTGCCCTGTTCTAAGTTGCTCTCAGGTTTATGTGTGTGTGCCTAACCAAATGCAAGTTTTTATGCAATCTAAAGCTATTGGACTAAAGTATGAACTAGTTCCCAACTCTCTTGAACTCAGGCCTACCAAGGCCTTGCTAAAACTCACCTAAAATGATCCAACTTCTAGTACAAAAATCTGTCCAATTATAACCAATGCAACTCCTTCCATCTTAACTCCCTTCATTACACCAAAACCAAACATCAACCAACAAAGGCAAGTCCTAACATACACTATACCTACTGAATATCAACATATATGGCTCATTTACAATCTACTTAGCATGCAAATTAATTATAAGGGCAAGCAAGATAACATCACAAGACAAACCATCTCTTAGCATTTTAAAGCAAAAATTCGAAGCAATCATATATGGTAACATCATGACACCTACTGACCTTAAGCTCATATCATCATATTATAATCTAAAATAGCATTTTATCAAAGGAATCATGTCATGAAACTCACAAAAATCAAGTGTCAAGAGGTTAAAAGAACAACTACATTAACAATATTTTGTCCTCGAGTTTTAACAAAAATTCGAACCATATATCCAAAACAATCACTCGATATCTATTGAATATAATCACTCATCATCATGAAATACTTCATCTAGTATTTTATAACCAAAAACCACAACATGCATCTCTTACAAGTCAAACACCAAAGCACAAAATTAACAAGTATAGTTACTACTTAGAAAATCACTTGTAAATCAACATGCAAACACTATATTCAACATGCAAGTGCAAAAATCAACATGCAAGTACTAAACTTAAGGTATCTTGATGGAAACATAGCATGCAAGGGTCTAATCTTTAACAAAACAACATTTATAAGGAGTAAGACTTTAAAATCAACATGCATGGTCATTTTTCATAAAAACTTCCCAAAATCAACACTTTACATTCGGCTCCTAAGAAATCATTGCCAAATATTGATGAACAATGAGTATGACTTAGTGTAATAGAAGTGTAACACCTCTCCAAGATCATATCTTGCTCATTTCTATAAGCCACCATGGTTGCAACCTTGAGTTCATAAGAATCAAGGCCTCAACCTCGGCTTTATTAACATGCACACACAAAACTCACCTTAAAATGATGCTACTCCACTAAATGATGAAGATATTGGCTTGACTAACTTGAGAAGTGAAAGAAGATGAAGCAAAAGTGAATAAAATGGCAAGAATGGGGGTGGGGAGGGAGTTTGGTCGAGAGGGAGAGAGAAGAGGGGAGGAGAAGGAGTTTGAGTGGGTGAGTGTGATGAATATGAGGCACTCACATGGTTTTTGTTTGATTAAAGAGATAGTGGAATGAGGAATGTACATGAATGCCCTTCTTGCTAGTTGTAACAAAATTGCATGTAAGGTTAAAGGAGTAAATTTACAAGTTAGTGGGGTTGGAATGGACATTACTAGCCTTGGACTCTCTCTTATAATCTAAATGCATGTAAGGGTATACTAGTAATCTATTAATTAATAAAAGTATGATTAAAAAGAAAGGATTTTAATAAATAAAATACAACTTCATAAATCACAAAATAAATACCATAAATACTATGAAATTTTAGAAGTTTTATAAAAGTGTTTTAAAAATTTTGAACAAGAATATGTTTTTAAAGAATTTTTCTAAGGTCAATACTCTATTAAACAAACCATAATAAATATTCTAGGCCACATAAGAAAATGCAAATATATTGGTTCTAAACTGAATAATAATCTATTACTTAATCGCAACTACAACTACTCAAATATTATTTATTCGCGTAACAAAATTAGCTTGCGTTCATTTAATTATACGCTTATAAATAATCTAACGATATTCGCAAAGCCATACAACGAAGAATGTATACAAACACATTGAATTCACATAATTTTTGACATCTAACACACAAAAATTATATAGCACAAAACAGAATATTATATTACAATCATATCAAATATTTACAGGCGTTACATGCAAGAGTGTGGAATGATAATATAGATGTATTCAAACACAAAGTAATTAAACACAAGGATTAAAAACTTTCTGGTGGATTGAACTTATCACACTATAACGACAGAGAAATTAAGCTTGTATTATATCTTAATAAAGATAATTTATGTGTATTACTATGTGATTATGTGTGTTGAGTCGTAAAACCCTAACCACTATGTGCTATGTGTTGTTTGTTTCGATCGGAATGTGTTTCAGGTATTTATTGTGTGTTTTATTATAAGTTATAGGTTTTATATCAAAATCCATACAGATTAAATAATGTTTTAAAAGACCATATTTCAAAAAAAATCATTGGCCCTATTTTGCCAAGAATGGCCTATACTACATCGTTATTCTGAACATCTAGACGTTTTATAAGTGTACCTCTTTCGCGAAAAACGACTTTTCCGGACCCCTTCAGGAGTCAAAAACCCCACAAAAATCACATTTTTATTTTTATATGATCATGAAATTATCAAATATCAATTTTCTTTGCATTGTTGTAATATTCACAATTTTTGGGAATTTTTGGCATTTATTTTGTATTTATTGGATAATTAAAAATTCATAATTAATACCCAAAAATTATAAAAATTGGGGCCAAATATTTTTATTAGATGTGTAATTAGACCCTTAATTTTATTAAAGGTGATAGGGATAAATAAATCCTGATTGTATAAATAAATATTGCAAGGTGTGGGCTGCTAGGCCCAATAAGAAGATGTATGACATTCAGACCAAGAAGGTCAACACATTGATCAGGCCAGATGGACCAGATCAGGCCTGATGGAACAAAGAAGGCCCAAAAACCCTGATTATTTATTAATTTCGTAATTAATAAATAAAGGAGGAAAACAACTATTAAGATAAGTCCTAGTGGGGATATAAATCCTTGTAGATTGGCCTCAAGGGGACCTAAAAGGATAAGGAATCAGTTTCCTACTATCTAGGACTCCAAAGTCCATTCTAATTATGAGACTTGCCCACCAAGTCTCCTATACCAAGTCCAATTCAAGGATTTTCAACATCTATATAAGGGGTCTCGCCCCACAAATCAGAACTACGTTTTTTGGCTTGATTCTCTAATTCACAGAGATACGTAGGCATCTCGTAAAGGCAGAGTTGAGCTACGAAACACGAGAGCAGCCATTAAAGGCCTTGAGCTCCCGAATCTTAGTAATAAATATAGCAAATAATAACCTTAGTTTTTTATCCATAATATTTGGCGCCGTCTATGGGAAGTGAACAACAACCATGGCGAGAACACGTAGAACAACTAGCGCTCTGGAGGAGGGAACACCATCAGGGACAACTCAGGTGATTTCGTCAACCGTGGAGATTCCTCCCCACTCAACTTATGCATCTACTCAAGCGGAAACCCAGATAGGGGCAACTCAATCTCAGCCACAAGGGACGACTCCCCCGACTATTCAAGGTAAGAATCCTCAAGTTCAACAAGTACATATACCTGTGAATTCTCGACCCGTCGGGTATGAATATTCAACTGTTGTTACCACTAACCCCCCTTATGGGATGCCCCTTTACCCCGAGGTTGGAGGAAGTGGATATGCTGGGCGAAGTGAAGCACGGGGGCAATCACCCCCTTATATACGAGGTTTGGCTCCTATCCCCGAGGATCGGGAATTTTCTGGTCCTTACACTGAGAGAGATTCCGAATCTTCGGATGATGAAGTGGCCCCAAGAAGGAGACGTCCAGGCAAGGAGCCGATGGCCGATGGAAGGCAACGCCCTCGAAGCACCCAAGGGGCGAATCCCCAGGAAGTGCAGGAAATGATAAGGGCTCATGAGGCTGAGATCCAAAGGCTGAGACGTGACTTGGAAGCTCACCAGGCCACCAAACCCCAGATGCCTCCTAGGGGGAGAAATCCTCCTCCTGTCATAGACCTGGATGGTCCGGTACGAAGAAGGGTTGTCTTTCCAAGAACTGATCCAAGCAATCTCCTTCCCCTTGGAGACCCTGATGATCCAACTCCACCCTTCACAGAAGAAATAATGAATGCCCATATCTCAAAAAAATTCAAGATGCCCACTATCAAAGCCTATGATGGCACCGGAGACCCCGCTAACCATGTCAGGACATTCTCTAATGCACTGCTACTGCAACCCGTGAATGACACTATTAAGTGCCGGGCCTTCCCTCAAACCCTGTCGGGTATGGCTCAAAGATGGTACAGTCGCTTACCCCCAAATTTTATTGGATCGTTCAGAGAATTAAGTCAGCCTTTTATTAAGCAATTCATCAGTGGAAGAGTCCATGAGAAAAGTTCAGCATCTCTTATGAGTCTTGTGCAGGGAGCTAAGGAATCCTTGAGAGATTACCTGAATCGTTTCACAAAGGAGGCTTTAAAAGTCCCGGACCTTGATGATAAGGTAGCCATGATAGCATTGCAACAAGGAACTAGGGACGAGTTTTTTAAGATGTCCTTGGCCAAACGTCCCCCTGAAAGCATGTTGCAGCTCCAAGAGAGGGCAGGGAAGTATATCAAGGTTGAAGAAAGTATGAGGAAGACCGTAGTAAGTAATGAGCCCACTGGAGGCAAGAAGCGGAAAACTGATTTAGAATATATTGCAAAAGACAAATATCCTAGGACCGAACAAAACCCTGATTCAACCCCCAAAAGGGGAGGACCTGGGCAAAAGTTCACTGAATACGCTAAGCTGAATGCTCCTAGAAGTCAGATTTTGATGGAGATTGAGAAAGACAGAGATATTCGCTAGCCTAAGCCCTTGAAGGCTGATCCCGCCAAGCTAGATAAGGGCAAGTATTGCAGGTTTCACAAAGATGTTGGCCATGACACCGATGAGTGTAGGCAATTGAAAGATGAAATTGAGTTTTTGATTCGAAAAGGAAGATTGAACAAGTATACTGGAGATGGAGGGGACAGAAATAATAATGGAAGGAAGAACTTTGAAGATCGTAGGAGGGACCAAGATGATCAGGGGCGGAATCCCCAACCTAGAGGGCCGATTATAAATGCAATTTTTGGAGGACCGCGACGCCCTCGAGGGCCTGTGATAAACACGATCTTTGGAGGTCCAACTGCTGCTGGATTGTCCAAAAATTCCAGAAAGGCATATACTAGGGAGGTTATGCATATTGTTGGAGAAGCCCCGAAGAGGGCCAGGACAGAAGTAGCATTGGTTTTTGATGATTCCGACCTAGAGGGTGTGAAGTTTCCCCATGACGACCCATTGGTCATAACACCGATAATAGGAAATAGCCCGGTTAAGAGGGTCCTTGTGGATAATGGTGCTTCTGTGGATATCTTGCTCCACGATACCTTTCTAAGAATGGGGTATAACGACTCCCAGTTGACACCAACCGACATGCCGATATATGGATTTGCTGGAGTAGAATGTCCTGTGGAAGGGATAATCAAATTGCCGACCACCATAGGTACGGAACCAAGGCAAGCAACGCAGATGCTGGATTTCGTGGTGGTAAAGGCTAGTTCAACTTATAATGCTATCATGGG
The DNA here is from genome assembly GCF_009905375.1 of Apium graveolens. Classification (NCBI taxonomy): domain Eukaryota; kingdom Viridiplantae; phylum Streptophyta; class Magnoliopsida; order Apiales; family Apiaceae; genus Apium; species Apium graveolens. Next base: position 79,706,369 of record NC_133652.1, read on the forward strand.
GAGAACAGGGATACACGCCTTCAAGGCAGTCCCCTCTTCCTACCATTCAGTCATGAAGTTTCCCACCCGAAACGGGATTGGAGAAGAGAGAGGAGATCAAAAAATGGCTAGAAGCTGTTATGTTGCCTCTTTGAGGGCAGATGGAGTCGGGGGGCAGGTTCTTCCTATTGAAGATATGGATGTTCGAGAAAATGATGAGAATAGAGGAAGGCCAGCAGAAGAATTGGTTTCGGTTCCTTTAGACCCCGAGAATCCTGAGAGGATGACTTTCATTGGAGCCACATTAGAGGAGCCCCTTAGAGAGAAGTTAGTGAAATTTTTGCAAGAAAATAGTGATATGTTTGCATGGTCAGTAGCTGATATGCCAGGCATAGACCCGGAGTTAATTACTCACAAGCTAAACGTGGATCCAAGCCGGAAGACAGTAAAACAAAAGAAAATAAATTTTTCCCCGAAAAGACAAGAGGCTATAAAACAGGAAGTAGAAAAGCTCTTAGAGGCTGGTTTCATTGAGGAGATTCAATTTCTGGAGTGGTTAGCAAACCCTGTAATGGTGAAGAAGGCTAATGGAAAGTGGAGGATGTGTATAGACTTCACTGATCTGAATGATGCATGCCCCAAAGACTGTTTTCCGCTGCCTAGAATTGATACTTTGATTGATGCCACTGCTGGACATGAGATGCTGAGTTTCATGGATGGATTTAGTGGATATAACCAGATCAAAATGCATAAGGATGACATTCCAAAGGTATCATTTATCACTGACTTTGGTGTTTATTGTTATCTTGTTATGGCGTTTGGTCTCAAGAATGCAGGAGCCACCTATCAAAGGTTGGTGAATAGAATTTTTAAGGATCTTATTGGTAAGACTATGGAAGTCTATATTGATGACATGTTAGTCAAGAGTCTAGTAAAGACTGATCATATAGCCCATTTAAGGGAAGCTTTTGAGGTCCCGAGGTACCACAAGATGATGTTAAATCCTACGAAGTGTGCTTTCGGAGTAGGATCTGGAAAATTCTTGGGATTGATAGTCTCAAAAAGAGGAATTGAGGCTAACCCCGATAAAATAAAGGTGATCCTGGACATGGAACCACCAAAAACTATCAAAGATGTTCAGAAGCTTACAGGAAGGGTTGCTGCACTAGGACGATTCATCTCCAAGTCAGGAGACAAATGCTTGTCATTCTTCAAGTCACTAAAGAACATTAAAGACTTTGTATGGAGTGAGGAAAATTAGAAGGCATTTGAAGAGTTAAAGAAGTATATGGGCCAGGCCCCGTTGTTGGCCAAGCCAGTTCTGAGTGAAGTTTTATTCTTGTACTTGGCTGTTTCAGAGAGCGCCTTGAGCACGGTATTGGTTAAGGAGGAACTGAAAGTCCAGAAACCCGTATACTATGTCAGCAAAATCTTGCATGGTGCTGAGTTGAATTATTCAACTATTGAGAAATTCGCTTTAGCCTTGGTAATGGCTTCAAGAAAGCTGCGTCCTTATTTTCAAGCTCACCAGATTGAAGTGCTAACAAATCAGCCACTGAGAAATATCATTCACAGTCCCAAGGCAAGTGGGAGACTGATTAAGTGGGCAATAGAGTTGGGAGAGTTCGATCTCAAGTATAAGCCACGTACGGCTATAAAAGCCCAGGCACTAGCTGACTTCGTGGTGGAATGTACCATACCCAACCAAGAAGTCGGGGGGCAGGAAGATACCATACCTCAAGACAAGGGAGTCGACAATGGGGACAGGGAGAAGGATGATAAGGAGAAAGAATATTGGGTTCTCTATTTTGATGGAGCATCAGAAACAAATTCCAGTGGAGCAGGGTTGGTTTTGCAAAGCCCTGATGGATTCTTAATTGATTATGCTATGAAGCTAGACTTCCCAACCACAAAGAATGAGGCAGAGTATGAAGCCCTGATTGCTGGCCTTGGTCTAGCTGGGACACTTAGAGTCAAAAACTTAAAGGTCCGTGGAGACTCGAAGCTGATCATATCCCAGGTAAAGGGAGAATTTGAGGCAAGGGATGATACGATGGCTAAATATGTTCGCCTAGTAAGGGCTGTGATGACCCAATTTAATGAATGCCATGTTGAACACATTTCAAGGGAAGAAAATGCTAAAGCAGATGCGCTATCAAAGTTTGCTTCATCTGAGATTGAAGAAAGTTCAGGAAGTGTGTACTTTTGTGTTTTGAAGACACGAAGCATAAATGTTAAGCTTGTGGCTCCCATAGGCTTGGGGACGTCATGGATTGATCCCATCAAGGCTCATATTCAGACCGGTTGGTTGCCAAGCGATGCAACTGAGGCACGGAAGCTAACTATTCGAGCACTAAGGTACTCTTTGATAGATGGAATTCTGTATAAGAGATCTTTCGTGGTTCCTTACTTGAGGTGTCTCAGGCCCGACGAGGCACGCTTGGCTCTTGAGGAAGTGCATGAAGGTATTTGTGGGCAACACTTGGGGGGCAGGGCCTTGGCTCATTAGATAACCCGTTTAGGCTTCTATTGGCCAGAAATGATGGCTGATGCCAAAGAATATGTGAAGAAGTATGATCGCTGTCAGAAGCATGCACCAGTTGTTAGAAAACCCCCCGAGATGCTGACCTCTATCAACTGACCTATTCCCTTTGCTATGTGGGGGATGGATATTCTAGAGCCTTTTCCTATGGCCACCGCACAAAGGAAGTTTCTGATTGTAGCCATTGATTATTTCACCAAGTGGATCGAAGCCAAACCCTTGGCCAAAATCACAACTAAGCAGGTTGCACAATTCCTGTGGGAAAACATTATGTGCCGATATGGAATTCCCCGTATCCTCGTCACTGACAATGGAACACAATTCAACAATGAGGAATTTAAGAAGTATTGTGAAGAAAATGAAATTGAGTTACGATTCACCTCTGTGGCTCACCCGCAAGCCAATGGGCAAGCAGAGGTAGCAAATCGGATAATCCTGGATGGACTAAAGAAGAGGATCGAGAAGTCAAGAAATAATTGGGTGGATGAAATACTTCCAATATTATGGGCCTACAGTACTACCTGTAGAGTCACGACAGGAGCAACTCCCTTCATGTTGGCATATGGGGCAGAAGCAGTAGTTCTAGTAGAGATATCACATTCCTCTCCAAGGATTCAGGCTTTCAATGTAGAAGAAAATGAGGAAGGGCAGAGGTTAGCCCTGGATTTAGTCGATGAAGTGCGAGATAAAGCACATGCAAAGATAGTAGAATATCAGAAAAAAGCTTCATTCTACTACAACTTAAGGGTTAAAGAAAGGTTCTTTAAACAAGGTGACCTAGTCTTGAGGAAGATAGAAGCTTCTGGGGTAGGACAGAAGGGAAACTTGCCCCAAATTGGGAAGGGCCGTACAAAGTCAAGAGCGTCCAGGGTAGAGGAACCTACAAGCTAGAGGCTACGGATGGTTTTGAAGTCCCGAGAACCTGGCACGCACAAAACCTGAAGGTTTACAATGTGTAAGATGGTCGAAGTACGATTCTCACTTGTTATTGTGACAAGTAGGTTTAAAAGCACCTTGAAGCTTTGTTTGCATAGGATTTTTATTTTTTAGCTATTATAGATCAGGGTTGAACCCATATTATGTAAGGTTTTGGAAAACCAGACTTGAAATTGAAGAGTTCGAAATTATTTCAAACTATGGATGTTTGAGTTGTGATAATACTTGTGTGGCCCATTAAGCCAAGTTTGAATATTAAAGTATCGGAAAAATAAAGGAGAGAATGCAAATAAGGAAAGTAACATATAAAATAGCCCCGGAGGGTAATAAGTTTTAATATAAACAAAAGTCCAGACATAAGTTAAGGATAAAATTACAGAATAGAAAAACTACTCCTCCATGCAGGAGCCTTCATTCTCTTGCTCCTTATCAGCGCCTTCAGCATCCTTCGCAGGAGAAGCGGGAGGAGAAGCAGTGTTAGGATCCAAGATGCGATCATCTGGCTGAGGGGAGTTGAAGAGGGCGTCTATGCTGTCCTCCGACTCAGCCTGCTCGGGACTTATAAAGTCCTTAGGGTCGACTAAGCCCGGGTGCTTCACAGAAACTGCCTTTACGGCCGTATCCCATCCCTGAGTAAACTGTAGGGAATAAAGACCCTCATCATGAATCTCCATGAGATTCTTAAACTTGTCAGAATCCATGTAGTCATCAATGAGCTTATCCTTATCGCTCCTAAGTTTCACCAGCTCGGAATGAGCCTTAGCCAGCTCCTCTTTCTTCGTGTCCAGCTTCTTCTCCAGGACCTTGGCTCTCTCTTCCCATTTCTTCATCTCCTTCTCAAACCCATCTGAGTTACCCTTCCAGGACCTAGCCTGGTGAAGGGCCGCCTGGAAGTAGGTATTACTCTGCAAAGAAATATGTATGAGTTAGCACAAGTTCGTTGAAATACGAGAAAGTTGGGATTCAAAGAAAAAGAGAAAAAAGAAAATTACCGCAGCTTGGGCTTCAGAGCCCAGAAGCTCAATAGTCTCGATATCACTCCCCGTAACAATGTCAGTAAAGTCATGGGGAGTGATGGAATGGTACGACCAATCCTTAGCATGTTTGGTGGATCCAACCACCGTATCGCTCCTCCTGAAGCCCCAGTTAGGCCTGAAGGAATGTGCCTTAAGTGGAGGATCCACATCATCCCCCAACTCGACCACCGGGATGTGGGGCTTAAGAAAAGAAGGACCGCCAGGTTTGCTCCTGGGGTCCTTGTTTAGCTTGGCCCTCTTCTGGCGGCCTGACTCCCCTTCCTTGGGCCTGTTGACATTATTGATGGCCTCGCAAGCTGAAAAAGAAAGATAGAAAGAATATTAAATTGCAGGAGAGATAAAATGTTACAATTAAAAGAAAGGAAAAATGGTTATCCAGTTATAAATTTACCCTTATCACTGGCCTGAGAGAGACCAACTTTCTTCAAGGAAAACTCCTCTAAAAGGGTCCAGGTGTCTGTTTTCCCATCATCCGAAATTAAGGCTTGGTAGGCCACCTCCTCCTCATCAGATAATCTGATGCTACCTGGACTCCCATCTAACACTTTGCAAAAGGGCCTACAGAAGAGTGTGGCCCAATCACCCCCAGCCCAGGTCAGCCTCACAAACTCGTCCCTCCATTTAGGGTTATTCTCAACTATGGAATTACTATCGAAGATATGAGGGATTTTGGGTCGTTGACGAATTAAAACCCAACCTGGTTGACTCATGGCGCTATTATAGAATTGGAAAACTTTCCTAAAGACAGCTACGGAAAGAGGAAAATTGTTTCTAAGACAAAGGACCATAAAACAGATAATGTTCCTCCAAGCGTTAGGAGGGAGTTGACAAGGGTTAATTTGTACATCTGCAAGTATGCGAGGAATAAATTCATGGAATGGGAACCTGAGACCCGTGGTCAGGGCTCCTCGATAGATAAAAAAGTATCCCCCTCCCAATTACAAGTCCTATCCCCAGGGGCGGCTGGAGTAATCCTAAGGTGGGGTGGAAGTCTGTACAGGATGTTCATAGACTCTATCCTACCATCTAACTCATGAAAGGTGTTACCATGATTATACGAATCTAACTCAGATAGAGAGGGATATTCATCACCCCTCGAGTTAATCATATCAAGTAGGGAAGTATATGGAGATTGAATTTGAATGTTTGTACCTCTCTTAGAGACATTCATCTTCTGCAAACGAGCCAAGTCACGATCCGCCATTGATATGCTTCGGTTGAAGGCTTGAAACCCAGAAAAACCTGAGAAAGGTGGAGCTGCGGTGGCTGAGGTCGCCGGAAATCGCCTTCTCAAAGGGAGAGAACTCTAGAGAGGTTTATGAGAGAAAATGAGAGATGTGAGGTGAAATGAGGATTCTCACTTCACACTACACTTATATAGGCGAAAACCTCGGGATACGAGGCGTTTCTAGGCCCATTTAGCCAGGCCCAACCTAAAAGCCCATCAACCAGAAATATCAGGAATAATCTAGAAACTCCTGTGGAATTTGAAAGGTCAAAAATCGACCAGAGTTTTAAATTGGTTCGATCAGAGTCCTGATCGACGCAGAAGAGAGTCCTGATCGATATCTCATTCGAACAGGAGGGAAGAAATCCCCTAAGTTCGATCAGAGTCCTGATCGACGCAAAAAAGGATCCTGATCGATATCTCATTCGAACAGGAGGGAAGAAATCCTCTAAGATCGATCAGAGTCCTGATCGACACAGAAGAGAGTCCTGATCGATATTCTATTCGATCAGAATGGTAGAAAGCCACTTAGTTCCATCAGAATCCTGATCGAAATCGATCAGGAATCCTGGTCGATTAAGCCCATGTATCAGTCGACTAGGGTGTCACTTTGAAGGCCAATTCGATCAGAGTCCTGATCGAAATCGATCAGGAATCCTGTCGACCAGAATGTAAGTTCCTGAGCTAATTCGATCAGGATCCTGATCGAAATCGGTCAGGAATCCTGATCGATTTTGTATACATCCTGATCGATTTTGTATACATCCTGATCGATTTTTTATACATCCTGATCGATTTTAAGGCAGAAAATTAGGGAAAAATCCAGAAATTAAGGATAAATCCCAGAAAATTAGGGAAAAATCCAGAAATTAAGGATAAATCCCAGAAAATTAGGGAAAAACCCAGAAAATTATGGAAAAATCCAGAAATTAAGGATAAATCCCAGAAAATTAGGGAAAAACCCAGAAAATTAGGGAAAATCTAGAAATTAAGGATAAATCCAAGAAAATTAGGGAAAAACCCAGAAAATTAGGGAAAATCCAGAAATTAAGGATAAATCCCAGAAAATTAGGATAAATCCTAGAAAATAAGGGAAAATCCAGAAAATTAGGGACAAATCCCAGAAAATTAGGGAAAAATCCAGAAATAAAGGAAAAATCATTGTAAATGTGTAGGTCGCTCCACACTTTACACAAAAATGAAACTCTGTAAGGGAATGAATAGACTTAACTTTTGCAAAACCTAATCAATGTTTCCCAAAAGTTGGGGGGCAAATGATAGGGATAAATAAATCCTGATTGTATAAATAAATATTGCAAGGTGTGGGCTGCTAGGCCCAATAAGAAGATGTATGACATTCAGACCAAGAAGGTCAACACATTGATCAGGCCAGATGGACCAGATCAGGCCTGATGGAACAAAGAAGGCCCAAAAACCCTGATTATTTATTAATTTCATAATTAATAAATAAAGGAGGAAAACAGCTATTAAGATAAGTCCTAGTGGGGATATAAATCCTTGTAGATTGGCCTCAAGGGGACCTAAAAGGATAAGGAATCAGTTTCCTACTATCTAGGACTCCAAAGTCCATTCTAATTATGAGACTTGCCCACCAAGTCTCCTATACCAAATCCAATTCAAGGACTCTCAACATCTATATAAGGGGTCTCGCCCCACAAATCAGAACTACGTTTTTTGGCTTGATTCTCTAATTCACAGAGATACGTAGGCATCTCGTAAAGGCAGAGTTGAGCTACGAAACACGAGAGCAGTCATTAAAGGCCTTGAGCTCCCGAATCTTAGTAATAAATACAGCAAATAATAACCTTAGTTTTTTATCCATAACAAAGGGGTATTATTTTCATAAATATAAATAGCTGATTTATGGTTAATTAATTAGTTAATTATTATAAAAAAAATCAGAAAATAAAGAAATTCTAGTGTTGGTGAAGAACAATCAGAGAATTAAGCTGCAGATTTGAAGGTGATTCTGTTAACCAAATCTTTCATGTGAGTAATCAAAATGATCCTCTTGATCTCTACTTCCTATTCATATCATCAAATTCATGTGTTGTTGATTTAATTTTCAATTCATTTTTTTAGGGTTCATGTTCGAGTTAGGGGTTTATGATTTAGGAATCGTTTGATTGTTTCGATGAGTTGTATAGCTTTATATTGAGTTTAGGAATGATTTTACATGTTTGATTTGTTCGTATAACCCCTAGAAGGTGTGGTTCGAGTTTTTGGTTTTTAGTAAAGTTTGAATTCGTTTTTATTAATTTGTAGATATTTTTGATTGTTGTGGACAGTTGGGATAGATTAAGGAACTCTGTAGCTTTGATTTGGCATCAGTTTTGTGAACTTTGGTTAACGTTTTGATGAGGATCGTGTTTTCGCCGAAGCTTCGCCGGCTTGTACTCTATTTTCACCGGAGAAGGTGAAGGAATGGTCTGCGGTTGCAGGGGAAGGGACGGTTGTACAGTAACAGAAGAAAGGAATGATGTTACAGCTTGAACGAGTCGAAATCATTGAGTTTTTGCCGTGTTTTGTTCGCCGGAAAATCCCCGCCGGCTCCGGGTTCTGGGCAGTAATGGGGGCTGTTCTTGAGGACCCGGGTTCGACCCGGTTTCGACCCGGTGTACGACCCAGGTTTGATCCTATAAAACCCAATATGTTTTCCTGATTCATGTTTCTGTGATTTATTATTTATTTATATTTTTATAAATCAAAAATCAGTTTTAATAATTCCAAAAATCAATTAAAAATTAGTTTTAAAATTTGATTTTTTTTATAAATAATTTCTAAATAATTTTATTAATTTAGAAATTTGAAATTATTATTTATTTAGTTATTTAATTAGTTATTTAATTATTTAATTATTTATTTATTATTTAACAATTAAGTAATTATTTAATGAATAAGATTAAATATATCGAATAATATGATTAATAATTCGATAATTAACCGAATAATGCGAGTAACACGTATTTATACGAGTAATAGTTCGATAAGTTGGAATTATTATTCGAGTGATCGTTTATTTATTCGAGAAGAGTTGTAATAGTTATTCGTATCAAATAATTATTTGTAAATAGTCGATTTAATCGTATAATTGGTAATAATTTGTAATTAATTGTAATAACTTGTAATTAATTCTAAAAATTAGGGATTAATTATTTTAAAATACAATAATTCTTAAATAATTATTTAAAAATATAATTAAGGTTTATTTAATTATGATTAATTAATTATGATTGATTTATGATTAATTAAATCATGTTTATTGCGTAGTAATTAAACCGTTAGTCCGATTCGAGTGAAACGAAGACCCTTAGACTCAGAAAAATGACCCGATTCCATTAAAAATAATTATAAATCATAATTTTTTCAGAAGCGAGTCGTCTTATGGTAATTAATTGTTTATAGGCCCTATTATGGGTAGAATCAAGTCTATTAAATCCCAAAAAATTATGAATCGAACTAGATAGTGTTTGTTAATGCGAGTTCAAGTCTAGTATTGATTCCAAAAATAATTATGAACCTAAAATCAATTATGTGCCTTATGTGCTATGTGTTGTACGTGATTATGTGAACTTTATGTGTTATATAATTATATGTGAGTCAGATAGAATCGAATGGGTAGACGATTAGGGCTTCGTGGTATCAATTCGAGATATGCGGATGAGATTAGTTATCTAAATGAATATCTTTCCTTGATAGATTCCTTATCCTCAAAGCGGATCAAGCAAGAGGCAGAAGGCAGTGAATCGCACGAGGTGAAGTGCATACTAGACAAGTTTTTCCCCTATTCTAAGTTCAGAATAGTGAAACATACCCCACTGTCCATATCAATTACACTTTGATAATTCTTGTTCACATATACTGATACACAATTATTGATCCTTATTTCTATTTCATTTCGATTCTTGATTTTCTCCCAATTTATTGAATCCTCTATTCATATTCCAATATTGATACCCTTACTTACATACACTCTGATATATTTTGATGTTGGGATACATCAAAAGCATATCGATTGTTCCGGATGCTAAACTATGGACTGGATAGTTACGGTGCGGACCAGGTTTTAACCGGACCCTTGATTATGATGCCATAGTTGCCTGGGTACCCCTTATGTTGGTTGGGTCTATGCAGTTGGGTATAGATCTGCACTGTATCCTGACTGATCAGCAGGTTATAGTGCATATGTTGGTTCTTGTTTCCAGTCTTATTCATTTGGCACTCGCCAGTAATGGCAAGTTATTATTCTATACAGAAACAAATGGTTGTTCAAACCAGCAGATTATGGTTTACTTATTCTTTTCTCTTTACACAATAGATATATTGTTGCAGGCTTGTTGAGCAATTTTGGCTCACCCCTTTTTATTGTTGTTCACCTTGTTTTTTAGTTAAGGTAGAGAATGAAACCCATCAGAACCCGAGTAGTCAAGAAGTGAGTCAAGCAGCGGGACCCTCTTATACCAAGGATGTTTGTCCCTATCCCAGAAGAGAGCTTTGAGTTGCCAGATCAGGTGTAGCAGGAAGAATAATAGTTATAGTTTGAATAAAAGATGTTTAGTTTAAAATGTGAATAGAATAATGTTTTGTAATAAAGAGAGTTCTTGAGACAGATTATTTAAACTAGTTTGTAATAAAGTTGGTTTGTCGTTCTTGTTTTCAATCCTTAACCTTGAAAAAGATCATGAGTAGTAGTAGTTCGGGGTAATTATTTTAATTATGTCTTGCTTGAACATGTTTAGTGAGTAATTAGTATTAATAATGCCCCAAATCTTTACCTCAGATTTGGAGGGTGTTATAGTTGGAATCAGAGCTTACGTATTGGCCCTTGAAAACAAGAAAATTAGAGTTAAGATAAGATAGGAAGATCACATGAGATATGAGTAATGGTATTAGGGTTATTTGTTTATTAGATTAGGAGTTTGTTAGTTCTAGGCATGTGATTTGATTTTCTTGTGTTATGGTTATTCTATTAGATGGCTTCCTCAGCATCATCCTCGGAGCGGACAGCTTCAGACCCAGTGGTACCACCAGCATCGATTCAGGAATTTCCTCCATTACCACCACCACCACCACCACCATTTACATAGGGACCCGCACCAGAGCAGTTTCTGGTACCCTCTGCACTAGAGGTACCTGACTTTGTTGATTATTTTCCTTATTTTGAGCCTGAAATACCCAATTTTCTGCCGTTAGAGTTTCCGATGTTTGACATTCCTGATATGGTTGACATCCCACAGTGGGAGGAGTTAGAGCCGCAGATTCCAGCACCAAAACCAGAGATTCCACAGTTTCAGCCAGAGCTACCTATGTTTGCACCCCAAAGCAGCCTGTCTTATTTCCCACACTGTTGGCTATTTATGCACCTGTACCCGGGATATACCAGTTTCCACAGCAGAAGTTCATGGATGAGGTAGTTGTTGACCAGCCATTACCTACCCGAGGTTCCCAGACTGATCTTCGTGAGCCTTATATGGTGTCTTACCAGCAGTTCCAGAGTGAGAGGGAGGGGATGCTGAGATGGCAGGACCAGTGTTGAGAGATACTTGGGTTGTTCGAGACCAGAGAGGATGGACCAGTCAGAGCACTTCAGCCATATTATATACTGAGGGATAGACTTCGTCATATACTTAGGGCAGGATCTCAGGAGATGGTTCATTTGATACAGCAGGATGTGCGCACCATGCCGTGTATCGCAGGGTTATGAGACTGACCGAGGCCATACTAGATGCGCTACAACAGGAGTTGGGCCGTGTGCCACCAGGATTTTGATTTCAGCCGACAGTATGATATTGTACCATATGTATTATATGTAGATAGATGCGGCATAGTATAATATGACTAGTTTGTATGCGTGTAGCCGTTAGTTTTGACTGGTAGTAGTAGCAGGAGGACTGACCTGATGTAGACCTTTTTTGTATCAAGAACTGACACCTGTAGCTGGTGTTATACCCATATATATATAAAATGAATATTTTCACATTTTTTTTTATTTTCCAGTCTTTTAAGCATTTACATTTATTTTACCGATTTATCGTTGAATATTTTAAAATATTGTTTTCATTTACGACCATGTTGTATCATTTACTTTTCCAAAATTTTCAATTATTTCAAAATGATTTACTTAAACATTAAATTGTTTTTCTTTCCAATATCAAATTATTTTAATTATTTGTTTTAGACATTTTGTAAATTGTTTTTTTTCCCATATTAAAGATTTAAATTTTGTTTTAATACCATACAAATTGTTTCTTTATTTATATCACCTGTTTAATAAAATGTTATTAAAAAAATCAATTGTTTTATTATCAGAATATGGCACCTAAAAGAAAAGCAAGACCTGACTCGTCTAATGGCAATACCGAGGGTCAGAATAATAATAATCCCATGGACCAAATGTTCCACCTCATACAATAACAGATGATGATTATGTAACAACAAATGCAGCAACAACATCAGCAATTTCAACAATAAATGTTATAACAAGTCATTCATCCAGAGCCACAAGCACCAGCAGTAGCACTGGTAGTTACTTTTAAACAATTCCAGTTGGTGAAGCCTCTAGAATTCGAAGGTTTCGCAGATCCTACAAAGGCGAGAGCTTGGTTAAAAGAAATAGAGAAGTCTTTTGCGTTGGTTAAAGTTGAGGAAGATCAGAAGACGGATTTCGCTAGTTACTTTCTGAAAGGTGAGGCCAATTACTGGTGGGAATCGAAGAAGGCTTTGGAGGCCAAAGGTGTAGTGATTTGGGATAGATTTACCGATCTTTTTCTGGAGAAGTATTTTACTCGTTACATGAAGAATCAGATGGAGATCAAGTTCTTGGAGTTGAAGCAGGGTAATTTATCGGTCGCGGATTATGAAGCCAAGTTCACTGAATTGGCCAGATTTGTTCCCGAGCAGGTGGATACTGATGAAAAGCAAGCCAACTTATACATCAGGGTAGCAGTGCTCGAGCTGACAACTTATACAGCCGTTGTTCAGAAGGCCATGATTATTGAAGGAGAGAGTGAAGCGTCTCAGAAAGAAAAGGGACCAGGAAGTTTCTAGAACCGTTCCAATAGAAGGCCGGGACTCCAAGCCCGGGGAAATGTGAATTTCAGAAGGACAGAGCAGGGCAACCAGAGGACGGGTAACTGACTCCCAGCCCCAAATCAACAAAGATTTATCCGACTGCCAATACTTGATTGCAGAACCTGTGGAAAGAAGCATACTGAGATTTGTAACAAGACAAATGTCACGTGTTTCAAGTGCAAGCAGAAGGGACACTACTATGGAGAATGTCTGATGGGGAAGGCAGAAGTCACTTGTTTCCAATGCGGAAGAAAATGACACATTGCCAAGGACTGTAGAGGATCAGCAATGGCCGCCAGCATTCCAAGGGTTTTAGCATTACCTCCGCAACCACCACGGAATCAGCCCAGGGCAAGAACTTTCAATATTTCAATAAAAGAAGCGGTACAGAGTCCGAATATGGTTACAGGTACGCTTCCTGTGAATTCTGTAAATGCTCCAGTACTGATTGATTCTGGAGCTATGAGATCTTTTATTTCTGAAAAATTTATTCCTAAGTTATGCTGTGAGATTCAGTGGTTAAATGAAGTGTTAGTCATAAAGTTAGCAAATGATGATCAGATTGCGGTAGATCGAGTGTGTCCAAGTTGTGATATTGAGATAGGGGGACATCATTTCTCAGTTGACTTGATATCTTTCAAGTTAGGAGAATTTGATGTTATTTTAGAAATGGATTGGTTAGCTAGTAATAATGCTCAGATCTATTGTGCAAATAAGAAGGTAAAACTATAAACCGAAGAAAAAGTAACGGTAACGTTCAAAGGTGAAAAGCAAAAATAGAGGTTCTTATCAATGATGCAAATGAAATGATTATTACGTCAAGGATGTCAAGCTTACTTAGCCTATGTGTTGGATACGGAAAAAGAAATCCCCAAGATTGAAGATATTTCCGTAGTTTGTGAGTTTCCCGATGTCTTTGCAGATGAACTTCCAGGACTACCTCCGGATCGAGAAATCAAATTTACTATTGACTTGGCAACAGGAACTGAACCAATTTCAAAAGCTCTGTATCGAATGGCGCCAGTTGAAATGAAAGAATTAGCAAAGCAATTGTAGGATCTTCCCGATAAAGGAATCATAAGGCCCAGTGTATCACCCTAGGGTGCACCAGTGTTGTTCGTGAAGAAGGATGGTAGCATGCGACTATGTATTGATTATCGTGAGCTAAACAAGTTAACTATCAAGAACAAATATCCTTTGCCCCAAATTGATGACCTGTTTGATCAACTGAAAGGAGCGACATGGTTTTCGAAAATCGATTAAAGATCGGGTTATCATCAATTGAAGATTAAGGCAGTAGATATTCCAAAGACTGCGTTCTGAATGAGATATGGACATTACGAATTTCTTGTGATGACATTTGGACTGACCAATCCACCAGCAACATTTATTGATATGATGAATTGAGTATTCAAGAAGTACCTGGATAAGTTTATCATTGTATTTATTGATGACATCTTGATCTATTCGAAGACTGAAGAAGAACATGTAAAGCACCTGAGAATGACATTGGAAACATTGAGAAAGGAACAACTTTATGCGATGTGTTCGAAATGCAAATTTTGGTTGAAGGAAGTGCAATTTCTAGGACATATCATCAGTGTTGAAGAAATTCAAGTCGATCCAGCAAAGATTGAAGCTATTTTAAACTGGGAAAGACCAAAGACTCTAACGGAAGTCAGAAGTTTCTTGGGATTAGCAGGTTATTATAGAAGATTTGTTAAAGATTTTACAAAAATAGCCTTGCCATTGACCAAGTTGACCCGGAAGAATGAAAAGTTCGAATGGAATGAAAAGTTTGAATGGAATGAAAAATGCGAAAAAAGTTTCCAAGAATTGAAGAATCGACTGGTAACCGCACATGTACTTGTTTTACCTGATGATCAAGGAGACTTTATTATTTACAACGATGATTCTTATCGAGGACTCGGATGTGTTTTGATGCAACATGGGAACGTAATCGCATACGCTTCTAGGCAAGTAAAGCCTCATGAGCAGAAATATCCGACACATGATCTGGAACTAGCAGTAATTGTATTCACACTAAAACTATGGAGACACTACCTTTATGGTGAGAAGTGTGAAATCTACACGGATCATAAAAGTCTGAAGTACATTTTCATGCAGAAAGAACTCAATATGAGACAGCGACATTGGCTAGAGCTAATTAAAGATTACGACGTATCAATCAATTATCATCCGGGAAAAGCGAATGTTGTGGCAGATGTATTGAGTGGAAAGGAAAGATTGAATTTGTTAACATCTTCAGTAGACTTGATTAAAGAATTTGATAAATTGGAAAAGCTCCAATGAAATGATTTATGCCATGACTTTTCAGCCAGAATTATTGGAGAAGATAAGAAGGTGTCAAGAAGAAGTAATGAATCACGAAATCGACAATTTGTCAGGAGAAGAAATTACCAGCCAGATAGACGCCAAGGGAATTTTTTGAGTTGTTTCGATAATCTGGATACCTAATGTACCGGAATTGAAAGCGGAAATTTTGCAATACGCTCACAGCTCAAGATATTCAATTCATCCCGGAAGCACCAAGATGTATAGAGATCTGAAGGAAAACTTTTGGTGGCCAGATATGAAGAAAGAAATAGCGGAATGGGTCAGTAAGTGTTATACATGCCAAAGAGTTAAAGCTGAACATCAACGCCCGAGCGAATTACTATAGCCACTAGATATTCCATAATGGAAATGGGAGCACTTAGCGATGGATTTCGTAGTGGGACTTCCAAGGACCAGGGCAAATCACGATGCGATTTGGGTTATCATCGACAAATTAACAAAGTCAGCATATTTCCTTCCAATCAATGAAAGCTTTTCGCTTCACAAGTTAGTACATTTATATCTCAAGGAAATTGTGATGCGTCATGGAGTACCTGTGTCCATAGTATCGGATCGAGATCCCCGTTTTAACTCAAGATTTTGGAGACAATTCCAGGAATGTCTAGGATCCAAGCTAAATATGTGCACCGCTTATCATCCACAAATGGACGGGCAAAGTGAAAGGACTATTCAGACAATTGAGGATATGTTACATGTTTGCGCAATAGATTTTGAAGGCAGTTGAGACGAGTACTTACCGCTAGTGGAATTCTCTTATAACAACAGCTATCATGCGAGTATCGAAATGCCACCTTATGAAACTTTATATAGAAGAAAATGCAGATCACCTACATGTTGGGATAAAGTCGGAGAACGCAAAATTCTTGGTCCAGAACTGATTCAGCAGACCAAGGAAAAAGTAGAACTTATTCGGAAATGACTCAAAGCAGCACAAAATCGACAACGTAAATATGCAGATCCAACCAGAAGGGATGTGGACTATCAAGAAGGGGAACATGTACTGCTTAAGATATCACCATGGAAGGGATTGACTAGGTTTGGCAATAAAGGCAAGCTAAAGCCCCGATACGTTGGTTCATTTGAAATTCTGAAGAGAGTTGGAAAAGTTACATATGAATTAGCTTTACCGCCCCATATGCAGCATATAATGTATTTCATGTGTCAACACTTAAAATATAACCCTGATACAAGGCATGTAATAGAGTATGAACCGATAGAGCTTCAGGCAGATTTGTCGTATATAGAACAGCCAGTAAGAATTATAGATCGACAAGAAAAAGTATTAAGGAATAAGTCTGTACTATTAGTGAGAGTTTTGTAGAGAAATCTCGTGGTTGAAGAATCAACTTGGGAGCTTAAGAGTGATATGTTAGAAAAGTACCCTCAGTTATTTTCATAGCGTGATTCTGAGGACAGAATCATATTCAGGGGGAAGAATGTAACGATCGAGAAATTACGCTTGTATTATATCTTAATAAAGATAATTTATGTGTATTACTATGTGATTAAGTGTGTTGAGTCGTAAAACCCTAACCGCTATGTGCTATGTGTTGTCTGTTTTGATCGGAATGTGTTTCGGGTATTTATTGAGTGTTTTATTATAAGTTATAGGTTTTATATCAAAATCCATACAGCTCAAACAGTATTTTAAAATCCCATATTTCAAACAAAATCATTGGCCCTATTTTTCCAAGAACGGCCTATACCACATCGTTATTTTGAACATCTAGACGTTTTACAAATTTACCTCTTTCGCGACTTTTCCGGACCCCTTCGGGAGTCAAAAACCCCACAAAAATCACATTTTTATTTTTATATGATCATGAAATTATCAAACATCATTTTTCTTTACAATTTTGTAATATTCAAAATTTTTGGGAATTTTTGGCATTTATTTTGTATTTATTGGATAATTAAAAATTCATAATTAATACCCAAAAATTATAAAAATTGGGGCCAAATATTTTTATTAGATGTGTAATTAGACTCTTAATTTTATTTAGGGGGTATTATTTTTATAAATATAAATAGCTAATTTATGGTTAATTAATTAGTTAATTATTATAAAAAAATCAGAAAATCAAGAAATTCTAGTGTTGGTGAAGAAGAATCAGAGAATTAAACTGCAAATTTGAAGGTAATTCTGTTATCCAAATCTTTCATGTGAGTAATCAAAATGATCCTCTTGATCTCTACTTTCTATTCATACCATTAATTTCATGTGTTGTTGATTTGATTTTCAATTCATTTTATTAGGATTCATGTTCGAATTAGGGGTTTATGATTTATGAATCGTTTGATTGTTTTGATGAGTTGTATAGCTTTATATTGAGTTTAGCAATGATTTTACATGTTTAATTTGTTCGTATAACCCCTAGAAGGTGTGGTTCAAGTTTTTGGTGTTTAGTAAAGTTTGAATTCGTTTTTATTAATTTGTAGATGTTTTTGATTTTTGGGGACTGTTGGGATAGATTAAGGAACTCTGTAGCTTTGATTTGGCATCAGTTTTGTGAAATTTGGTTAATGTTTTGATAAGGATCGTGTTTTCACCGGAGCTTCGCCGGTTTCTACTCTGTTTTCACCGGAGAAGGTGAAGGAATGGTCGACGGTTGCAGGGGAAGGGACGGATGTACAGTAGCAGAAGAAAGGAATGATGTGGCAGCTTGAACGAGTCGAAATCATTGAGTTTTGGCCGTGTTTTGTTCCCCGGAAAGTTCCCGCCGGTGCCGGGTTCTGGGCAGCCATGGCGGCTGTTCTTGAGGACCCGGTTTCGACCCGGTGTACGACCTGGGTTTGATCCTATAAGACCCAATCTGTTTTCCTGATTCATGTTTCTGTGATTTATTATTTATTTATATTTTTATAAATCAAAAATCAATTTTAATAATTCCAAAAATCAATTAAAAATTAGTTTTAAAATCTGAATTTTTTTATAAATAATTTCTGATAGGGATACATAAATCCTGATTACATAATTAGATATTACAGTTTGGGCTGCAAGGCCCAATAAGAAGATGTATGACATTCAGACCAGAAAGGTTAACATGTTGATCAGGCCTGATGGACCAGATCAGGCCTGATGGAACAAAGAAGGCCCAAAAACCCTGATTATTTATTAATTTCGTAATTAATAAATAAGGGAGAAAAACAGCTATTAAGATAAGTCCTAGTGGGGATATAAATCCTTGTAGATTGGCCTCCAAGGAACCTCATGGGATAAGGAATCAGCTTCCTACTTCCTAGGACTCCTAAGTCTATCCTAATTCAGAGACTTGACCACCAAGTCTCCTATACCAAGTCCAATTCAAGGACTCCCACATCTATATAAGGGGCCTCTCCCCACAAATCAGAACTACATTTTTTGAATTGATCCTTGGCAATCAGCAAGGTACGTATGCATCTTGTTAAGGCAGATTGAGTCACGAAACACAAGAGCAGTGAAATCGAGCCTTGAAGCTCACATTCCTTAGTACTAAATACAACAATTATATATATTAGTTTTTAAATACAACAACTCAACCTCAGCCACAAGGGACGACTCCCACGACTATTCAAGGTACGAATCCTCAAGTTCAACAAGTACATGTACCTGT
Organism: Apium graveolens; assembly: GCF_009905375.1. Taxonomy (NCBI): domain Eukaryota; kingdom Viridiplantae; phylum Streptophyta; class Magnoliopsida; order Apiales; family Apiaceae; genus Apium; species Apium graveolens. The sequence goes on from NC_133652.1 coordinate 79,725,134, forward strand.
GACTTCTCGACCCGTCGGGTATGAATATTCAACTATTGTTACTACTAACCCCCCTTATGGGATGCCCCTGTACCCCGAGGTTGGAGGAAGTGGACATGTTGGGCGAAGTGAAGCACGAGGGCAATCGCCCCCCCTATATACGAGGTTTGGCTCCTATCCCCGAGGATCGGGAATTTTCTGGTCCTTATACTGAGAGAGATTCCGAATCTTCGGATGATGAAGTAGCCCCAAGAAGGTGGCGTCTTGGCAAAGAGCTGATGGCCGATGGAAGACAACGCCCTCAAAGCACCCAAGGGTCAAATCCCCAAGAAGTGCAGGAAAGGATCAGGGCTCATGAGGCTGAAATCCAAAGGCTGAGGTGCGACTTAGAAGCTTACCAGGCCACCAGACCCCAGATACCCCCTAGGGGGAGTAATCCTCCTCCTGTCATAGACCTGGATGGTCCGGTACGGAGAAGGGTTGTTGTCCCAAGAACTGATCCAAGCAATCTCCTTCCCCTTGGAGATCCTGATGATCCTACTCCTTCCTTCACTGAAGAGATAATGAATGCCCATATCCCAAGGAAGTTTAAGATGCCAACCATCAAAGCCTTTGATGGCACGGGAGATCCCGCTAATCATGTTAGGACATTCTCTAATGCACTGTTGTTGCAACCCGTGAATGATGCTATAAAGTGTCGGGCCTTCCCTTAAACCCTGTCGGGTATGGCTCAAAGATGGTACAGTCGCTTGCCCCCAAACTCTATTGGGTCGTTCAGAGAATTAAGCCAGGCTTTTATTAAGCAATTCATCAGTGGAAGAGTTCATGAGAAAAGTTCTGCATCTCTTATGGGCATTGTGCAGGGAGCAAAGGAATCCTTGAGAGATTACCTGGATCGTTTCACAAAGGAGGCTTTAAAAGTCCCAGACCTTGATGATAAGGTAGCCATGATAGAACTGCAACAAGGAACTAGGGACGAGTTCTTTAAGATGTCTTTGGCCAAACAGGGCAGTGAAGTATATCAAAGTTGAAGAAAGCATGAGGAAGACCGTAGTAAGTAATGAGCCCACTGGAGGCAAGAAGCGAAAAACTGATCTGGAGTATATCGCTAAGGAAAAGTATCCTAGAACCGAGCAAAACCCTGATTCAACCCCCAAGAAGGGAGGACCTGGGCAAAAGTTCACCGAATATGCTAAGCTGAATGCTCCTAGAAGTCAGATCTTGATGGAAATCGAGAAAGATCGAGATATTCGTTGGCCTAAGCCCCTGAAGGCTGATCCTACCAAGCTAGACAAAAGCAAATATTGCAGATTTCACAAAGATGTTGGCAATTGAAATACGAAATTGAGTTTCTGATTCGAAAAGGAAGATTGAACAAATATACTGGAGAATGAGAGGATAAAAATAACAATGTGAGAAGGAACTTCGATGATCGAAGGAAAGACCAAGACGATCAGGGGCGAAACCCCCAGCCTAGAGGGCCAGTTATAAACACAATTTATGGAGGGCCAAGACCTCGAGGGCCTGTGATAAACACGATCTTTGGAGGCCCAACTGCTGCTGGATTGTCCAAAAATTCCAGAAAGGCATATACTAGAGATGTTATGCATATTGTTGGAGAAGCCCCGAAGAGGGCCAGGACAGGAGTAACATTGGCTTTTGACGATTCTGACCAAGAGGGAGTAAAGTTTCCTCATGACGACCCGCTGGTCATAACACCGGTAATAGAAAATAGCCCGGTCAAGAGGGTCCTTGTGGATAACGGTGCTTCAGTGGATATCTTGCTCCATGACGCTTTTCTAAGGATGGGGTATAACGACTCCCAGTTGACACCAACCGATATGCCGATATATGGATTTGCAGGAGTGGAATATCCTGTGGAAGGGATAATCAAGTTTCCAACCACCATAGGTCAGGAACCAAGGCAGGCAACGCAGATGTTGGACTTTGTGGTGGTAAAGGCTAGTTCAACTTATAATGCTATCATGGGGAGGACAGGGATACACGCCTTCAAGGCAGTCCCTTCTTCCTACAATTCAGTTCTGAAGTTTCCCACCCGGAATGGTATCAGAGAGGAGAAAGGAGATCAAAAAATGGCTAGAAGCTGTTATGTGGCCTCTTTGAGGGCAGATGGAGTCAGGGGGCAGGTTCTTCCTATTGAAGATATGGATGTCCGAGAAAATGATGAGAAGAGAGGAAAGCCGGCAGAAGACTTGGTTTCCATTCCTTTAGACCTAGAGAATCCAGAGAGGATGACCTTCATTGGAGCCACATTAGGGGAGCCCCTTAGAGGAAAGTTGGTGAAATTTTTACAAGAAAATAGTGATGTGTTCGCATGGTCAGCAGCTGATATGCCAGGCATAGACCCGGAGCTGATTACTCACAAGCTAAACGTGGATCCAAGCAGGAAGACAGTGAAACAAAAGAAAAGAAACTTTGCCCTGGAAAGATAAGAGGCTATAAAACAGGAAGTAGAAAAGCTCTTAGAGGCTGGTTTCATTGAGGAGATTCAATTTCCGGAATGGTTAGCAAACCCTGTAATGGTGAAGAAGGCTAATGGAAAGTGGAGGATGTGTATAGACTTCACTGATCTGAATGATGCATGCCCTAAAGACTGTTTTCCGTTGCCAATAATTGATACTTTGATTGATGCCACTGCTGGGCATGAGATGCTGAGTTTTATGGATGGATTTAGCGGATACAACCAGATCAAGATGCATAAGGATGACATTCCAAAGGTATCATTCATCACTGACTTTGGTGTTTATTGTTATCTTGTTATGGCATTTGGTCTTAAGAATGCAGGAGCCACCTATCAAAGGTTGGTAAATAAAATTTGTAAGGACCTTATTGGTAAGACTATGGATGTCTATATTGATGACATGTTAGTCAAGAGTCTAGCAAAGACTGATCATATAACCCATTTGAGGGAAGCTTTTGAGGTTCTGAGGTACCATAAGATGATGTTAAATCCTACAAAATGTGCTTTCGGAGTAGGATCTGGAAAATTCTTGGGATTGATGGTCTCAAAAAGAGGAATTGAGGCTAACCCCGACAAAATAAAGGCAATCCTAGACATTGAACCACCAAAAACCGTCAAGGATGTTCAGAAGCTCACAGGAAGGGTTGCTGCGCTAAGACGATTCATCTCCAAGTCAGGAGACAAGTGCCTGCCATTCTTCAAGTCACTAAAGAACATCAAGGACTTTGTATGGAATGAGGAAAACCAGAAGGCATTCGAAGAGTTAAAGAAGTATATGGCGCAGGCCCCGTTGTTAGCCAAGCCAGCTTTGAATAAAGTTTTGTTCTTCTACTTAGCTGTTTTAGATAGTGCCTTAAGCGCGGTGTTGGTTAATGAGGAACTGAAAGTCCAGAAACCCGTATACTATGTCAGCAAAATTCTGCATGGTGCAGAGTTAAATTATTCAACTATTGAGAAATTTGCTCTAGCCTTGGTAATGGTTTCGAGAAAGCCGCGTCCTTACTTTCAGGCTCATCAGATTGAGGTGCTAACAAATCAGCCCCTGAGGAATATCATTCACAGTCCCAAGGCAAGTGGGAGATTGATTAAGTGGGCAATAGAGCTGGGAGAGTTCGACCTCAAGTATAAGCCACGTACGGCAATAAAAGCCCAGGCACTAGCTGACTTCGTGGTGGAATGGACCATACCCAACCAAGAAGTCGGGGGGCAGGAAGATACCATATCTCAAGACAAAGGAGTCGATAATGGGGACAAAGAGAAGGATGATAAGGAGAAAGAATATTGGGTTCTCTATTTTGATGGAGCATCAAAAATAAATTCCAGTGGAGCAGGATTGGTTTTACAAAGCCCTAACGGGTTCTTAATTGAGTATGCTATGAAGCTAGACTTCCCAACCACAAACAATGAGGCGGAATATGAAGCCCTAATAGCTGGCCTTGGCCTAGCTGGGACACTTAGAGTCAAAAACTTAAAGGTCCGTGGAGACTCAAAGCTGATCATATCCCAGGTAAAGGGAGAATTTGAGGCAAGGGATGATACGATGGCTAAGTATGTCGGCCTAGTAAGGGCTGTGATGACCCAATTTAATGAATGCCATGTTGAGCATATTCCAAGGGAGGAAAATGCTAAGGCAGATGCATTATCAAAGTTTGCTTCATCTGAGTTAGAAGAAAGTTCAGGAAGTGTGTACTTCCATGTTTTGAAGACACGAAGCATAGATGTTAAGCTTGTGGCTCCTATAGGCCTGGGGACGTCATGGATTGATCCCATTAAGGCTCACATTCAAACCGGTTGGTTGCCAAGCGATGCAACTGAAGCACGGAAGTTAACTGTTCGGGCACTAAGGTACACTTTGGTAGATGGGATTCTGTACAAAAGATCTTTCGTGGTTCCTTACTTAAGGTGTCTCAGGCCTGATGAGGCACGCTTGGCTCTTGAAGAAGTGCGTGAAGGTATTTGTGGACAACACTTGGGGGGCAGGGCCTTGGCTCATAAGATAACTCGTCTTGGCTTTTATTGGCCAGAAATGATGGCTGATGCCAAAGAATATGTGAAGAAGTGTGACCGCTGTCAGAAGCATGCACCTGTTGTTAGACAACATCCCGAGATGCTGACCTCTATCAACTCGCCCATTCCCTTTGCTATGTGGGGGATGGATATTCTGGGGCCTTTCCCTATGGCCACGGCATAAAGGAAGTTTCTGATTGTAGCCATTGATTATTTCACCAAGTGGATTGAAGCCAAAGCCTTGGCCAAAATCACAACTAAAAAGGTTGCACAATTCCTGTGGGAAAATATTATGTGCCGATATGGAATTCCCCGTATCCTCGTCACTGACAATGTAACATAATTCAACAACGAGGAATTCAAGAAGTATTGTGAAGAAAATGAAATTGAGTTACGGTTCACCTCTGTGGCTCACCCACAAGCCAATGGGCAAGCGGAAGTAGCAAATCGAATAATCCTGGATGGACTAAAGAAGAGGATCGAGAAGTCAAGAAATAATTGGGTGGATGAGATACTTCCCATATTATGGGCCTATAGGACTACCTGTAGAGTCATGATAGGAGCAACTCCCTTCATGTTGGCATATGGGGCAGAAGCAGTAGTTCCAATGGAGATATCACATTCCTCTCCAAGGATTCAGGCTTTCAATGCAGAAGAAAATGAAGAAGGGCAGAGGTTAGCCCTGGATCTAATCGATGAAGTGCGAGATAAGGCACATGCAAAGATAGTAGAATATCAGAAAAAGGCTTCATTCTACTACAACCTAAGGGTTAAAGAAAGGTTTTTCAAACAAGGTGATCTATTCTTGAGGAAGATAGAAGCATCTGGTGTAGGACAAAAAGGGAAGCTTGCCCCGAATTGGGAAGGGCCGTACAGAGTCAAGAGTGTTCAGGGTAGAGGAACCTACAAGCTAGAGACTATGGATGGTTTTGAAGTCCCGAGAACTTGGCATGCACAAAACCTGAAGGTTTACTATATGTAGGGCAGCTGGATACGATTCTCACTTGTCAGGATGGCGAGTAGGTTGAAAAGCACCTTGAAGCTTTGCTTGCTTAGGATTTATATATTCTAGTTTTATTACGAAGTTTATTAAGACTTGTGTAAGGGACGAATCCCAGAAAATTTATGAAATTCATGAGTTTTTCAAAGTATGTTTATGGCCTAACAAGTAAAAACCAAATGTATGGATGCAAGCATAAAAGGTGATAAATAAAATAGATCGGATAAATATTACAAGAAGTTCGATAAATAAAGTCTCGAAAATAAGATAAAGAAAATAAGCCACGCAGGGCTGAAAAAGCTCTAAGGAGCTGAGGTACCCTCGGCATCCATATCATCGTCCTCTCCGCTCTCGCTGGATGTCTCTGTCGTCTCGGAGGAGGAGGAAGAGCTATCATCCTCAGCAGGTCTGGAAGAAGACTCGGGAGGAGGAAGGAGTGGATCCTGAGGAACATGATCCGAGACAACTACTCGGGTACGAAACCTCTGTAGCAAAGCCTCGTCATCAGGGCAGACATAATCCGCCGGGTTAATATCAGGACAAGCCTCGTTCACGGTCCCAAGGGCCATGTCCCAACCATTCCTAAAAAACCCGGGAAAGACTGAATCATCCCTAATCCTCATGGACTGGGCAAACTCCTCCGAGTCCAGATAGTTGTCTATAGCTTTATCCTTCTCCGCCTGAAGTACCACCAGCTCAGCGTTAGACTCCCCGAGTTCTTCCTCTTTACGCTTGAGCTTCTTCTTCAGGGTAGCATACTTCTTCTGTTGCCTCCTAAGGGCATTATCGGCCTTATTAGAAGCCCGCTTCCATGACTCGGCTTGCCTCACAGCGCCTTGAAAATAGGCGTTAGACTGAAACAAAGCAATCAGCAAAGTATAAGGCAAGAAAATGCTACAAGAATGAAAGATAAGTTCAAAAAAGAGGAGACATACCGAAGCCAGAGACTGAGCTCCCATGAGCTTAATCCTATCAAGGTCAGGGGTGGCCACCACGTTAGTAAAGTCCTTGGGAGTCACGCTATGGTAGGACCAATCCCAAGCATGCTTCGAGGAACCACCCACGGTATCCCCTCGGTGGAATCCCCAGAGAGGCTGAAAGGCGCCTGTAGCAGCAGCAGCAGGGGCAACAGCAGTGATAGGAGCATTATGGCCCTCAGCTCCTTCAGTTGAAGCCTCCCCCATAGGCTCCTTATGCTTTCTCAAGAAGATAGGCTCTGTCGCCTTTCCCCGGGTGTCTAGGCCTGCGAGCCGAGCTTTCTTCATCCTAGCAGTCTCTTCAACAGGAGGAACATTGTCCTCGTTAATCTCCTTAGCAGCTGCAAAACAAGGCAAAAAACAAAATAAGTGATGTTAATAATGTATGAAATGAAATAAAGATGATAAGGGAAGAAAAATACCCTGTTGAGAAATAGAGGATAGTCCCACGTGAATGAGGGAGAACTCCTCTAAGAGAGTCCAGCTGGTAGTAGTGTCGTTGTCCTGAGTAAGCCCATTATAAATAATAGTTTCCTCAGGAGTTAAGTGAATAGATTTGAGGCTACCATCACTGACCTTCCCGAAGGAAGATCGGAAGAGTGTGCCCCAGTCACCATTCTCCCAACGTAACCCAACGAAACTATTCCTCCAATTTTGGTTGTTGTCGGGAATGGAGGCGCTGTTAAAGATATGTTTACTTTTGGGCGTTTGCTTAACATAGACCCAACCACAAATACTGGAAGAGCTATTATAGCACTGAAAGACTTTCCTAAAAACAGCTACGGAAAGGGGAAAACCCTCCCTAAGGCAGCATACCATAAAACATAAAATGTTCCTCCAAGCGTTTGGAGGAAGCTGACACGGGTTGATTTGTAAATCAGCTAAAAGATGAGGAATAAAAGGGTGGAAAGGAAACCTAAGCCCAGCATTAAGGGCATCTGTGTAAATAAAAATAGTGTCGGGTCTCCAATGGCAAGTACGGTCACCACCAGAGACTGGAACTAATCTAAGAGGAGGAATGACATTATAACGTGCATTTAGTTTATCGAAATCTATGTTGTGCCAAGTATTACAATGATTAAAAGAATCGAGATGTGCAATAGAGGGATATTCATCCCCCTAGTGTTAATCATATCGATTAAAGACATATACGAAGAACGGATCTCGATATCCTTACCTCGTTTTGAAGCAGAGGCTATCTTGGCCGCCCTCTCGGAACTCTTGTCAGCCATTAGAAAAGCTGGAAAAGCCTGGAAACTTTGAAAGGAAGGGGGCTGGAAACTAAGGGAGGAAAGTTGAGAGAGGAGAAAGGTTGGAGAATTTTTAGAGATGTATGAAATGAGGAGTGAAGAGTGTGAGTAAGAACACTCCCCCCCACCTTTATATAGGAGGAAAGAGGGGAAAATGGGCCTAGAAAAGCCTATTTGGGCCCAAGTTCAGGAATCTTCTGGAAAGATCTACAAGATGCTGGAAGAATTTAGAAGATTTTCTGGAAAAATCCAGAAAATTTTGGGAAAATTCCTCAAAATTCCAGAAACTTCTTAACTTAGAAAACAAAAGCCCAGTTAAGGGCCCAAGTGTTAAAAAAAGCCCATGAATGAGGCCCAAATGATCTTAGGGGGTGGAAAAGAAGCCCAGTTGAAAATATTGGGCCCAAAGTATAACCCAATAAGAAACGAGCCCATGAAAGGGCCTATATAATTGAAGTTGGAGGCCCAGGGATAAGGCCCAAAGATCAGCCAGGTTTAAGGGCCCAAATCCATGTGTATAATCCTGACCTGATTCGACCAAAAAACACGAAGGATTCTTGCTCGAATGGCATGAGGTCGAAACCTTGTCGATCAGGGGTGAAGAAATGGCCTTAAATCGACCAGGATCGGGACCAATTCGACCAGAAATTGTTAAGGATTCCTGATCAAAATCCTCGAGCCCGAATTGGCATCGACCTGGGCAACCAAAGAGAGGATAATTCGGTCAAAAGTGGAGATCCTAACCGAAAACCCTGATCGGAATAGAATCCTGACCGAAGGGAGGAAATCCTGGCCGAAATTTGACCAGGATTCCTGATCGAATGTGCCCTGCTCGAAATCCAATCGACCTCAGCAATGAAGGATGGTTAATTCGGTCAGAAAAATAAGAGTCCTGACCGAAAGGGACGAAAATCCTAGTCGAAAAATTCCTAGTCGACAAAAAATATATAAAAAAATAATAATAATATAGAAAAAATCCTGGCCGAAATTCGACTAGGATTCTTGCTCGAATGGTTCCTCCTCGAAAAGCCTTCGACCAAGGCACAACAGAGGTTAATTCGACCAGGATCCTGGTCGAACAGGAGTCCTGGTCGAAATCTGTATAAAAAAAAAGAAAAGAAACGAAAAAGAGAGAAAAAAAGGAAAAAGGGGAAAAATCCAGAAAATTAAGGATAAAATCCCGGACAATTAGGGAAAAATCCAGGAAATTAAGGATAAATCCTAGAAAATTAGGGAAAAATCTAGAAAATTAAGGATAAATCCCGGAAAATTAGGGAAAATCCAGGAAATTAAGGATAAATCCCGTAAAATTAGGGGAAAATCCAGAAAATTAAGGATAAATCCCGGAAAATTAGGGAAAAATCCAGAAAATTAAGGATAAATCCCGGAAAATTAGGGAAAAATCCGGAAAATTAAGGATAAAATCCCGGAAAATTAGGGAAAAATCCAGGAAATTAAGGATAAATCCTAGAAAATTAGGTAAAAATCCCAGAATTAAGGGAAAAATTCCTGGAAATTAAGATAATTCCTGAATAAAGGGAAAAATCATTGTAAACGTGTAGGTCGCTCCACACTTTACACAAAAACGAAACCCTGTAAGGGAATAAATGAACTTAACTTTCGCGAAATCTTATACGGTTTCCCAAAAGTTGGGGGGCAAATGATAGGGATAAATAAATCCTGATTACATAATTAGATATTACAGTTTGGGTTGCAAGGCCCAATAAGAAGATGTATGACATTTAGACCAAAAAGGTTAACATGTTGATCAGGCCTGATAGACCAGATCAGGCCTGTTGGAACAAAGAAGGCCTAAAAACCCTTATTATTTATTAATTTCGTAATTAATAAATAAGGGAGAAAAACAGCTATTAAGATAAGTCCTAGTGGGGATATAAATCCTTGTAGATTGGCCTCCAAGGAACCTCATGGGATAAGGAATCAGCTTCCTACTTCCTAGGACTCCTAAGTCTATCCTAATTCAGAGACTTGACCACCAAGTCTCCTATACCAAGTCCAATTCAAGGACTCCCACATCTATATAAGGGGCCTCACCCCACAAATCAGAACTACGTTTTTTGAATTGATCCTTGGCAATCAGCAAGGTACGTAGGCATCTTGTAAAGGCAGATTGAGTCACGAAACACAAGAGCAGTCAAATCGAGCCTTGAAACTCACGTTCCTTAGTACTAAATACAGCAATTATATATATTAGTTTTTAATCCATAACAATTTCTAAATTATTTTATTAATTTAGAAATTCGAAATTAATTAATTATTTAGTTATTTAATTAGTTATTTATTTATTTATTTATCTATCTATTATTTAATAATTAAGTAATTAATTAATGAAAAAGATTAAATATATCGAATAATATGATTAATAATTCGATAATTAAGCGAATAATGCGAGTAACTCGTTTTTATACGAGTAATCGTTCAATAAGTTGGAATTATTATTCGAGTGATCGTTTATTTATTTGAGAAGAGTTGTAATAGTTATTCGTATCGAATAATTATTCGTAAATAGTAGATTTAATCGTATAAATGGTAATAATTTGTAATTAATTGTAATAACTTGTAATTAATTCTGAAAGTTAGGGATTAATTATTTTAAAATAAAATAATTCTTAAATAATTATTTAAAAATATAATTAAGGTTTACTTAATTATGATTAATTAATTATAGTTGATTTATAATTAATAAAATCTTGTTTATTGCGTAATAATTAAACCGTTAATCCGATTCGAGTGAAACGAAGACCCCTAGACTCAGAAAAATGACCCGATTCTATTAAAAAATAATTATAAATCATAATTTCTTTCGGAAGTGAGTCATCTTATGGTAATTAATTGTTTATAGGCCCTATTAGGGGTAGAATCGACTCTAATAAATCCTAAAAAATTATAAATCGAACCAGATAGTGTTTGTTAATGCGAGTTCAAGTCTAGTATCGATTCTAAAAATAATTATGAACCTAAAATCAATTATGCGCCTTATGTGCTATGTGCTTTACGTGATTATATGAACTTTATATGTTATATAATTATATGCGAGTCAGATAGAATCATATGGGTAGACGATTAGGGCTTCGTGGTATCAATTCGAGATATGCATATGAGATAAGTTATCTAAACGAATATCTTTCCTTTATAGATTCCTTATCCTCAAAGCGGATCAAGCAAGAGGCAGAAGACAGTGAATCACATGAGGTTAAGTGCATACCAGGCAAGTTTTTCCCCTATTCTAAGTTCAGAATAGTGAAATATACCCCACTTTCCATATTATTTACACTTTGATAATTTTTGTTCACATATACTGATACACAATTATTGATCCTTGTTTCTATTTCATGTTGATTCTTGATTTTCTCCCAATTTATTGAATCCTCTATTAATATTCCAATATTGATACCCTTACTTACATACACTCTGATATATCCTGATGTTGGGATACATCAAAAGCATACCAATTGTTCCAGATGCTAAGCTATGGACTGGATAGTTACGATGCGGGTCGGTTATTAACCGGACCTTGATTATGAGGCCATGGTTACCTGGGTACCCCTTATGTTGGTTGGGTCTATATAGTTGGGTATAGATCCATACTATATCCTGACTGATCAACAGGTTATAGTGCGTATGTTGGTTCTTATTTCCAGTCTCGTTCATTTGGCACTCGCCAGTAATGGCAAGTTATTATTCTACACAGAAATAAATGGTTGTTCAAACCAGCAGATTATGGTTTACTTATCCTTTTCTCTTTACACTATATATATATTATTGCAGGCTTGTTGAACAATTTTGGCTCACCCCCTTTTATTGTTGTTCACGTTGTTTTTCAGTTAAGGTAGAGAATGAAACCCATCCGAACCCGAGTAGTGAAGAAGCGAGTCAAGCAGCGGGACCCTCTTATACCAAGAGTGTTTGTCCCTATCCCAGAAGAGAGCTTTGAGTCTCCAGATTAGGTGTAGCAGGAAGAGTAATAGTTGTAGTTTGAATTAAAGATGTTTAGTTTAAAATATGAATAGAATAATGTTTTGTAGTAAAGAGAATTCTTGAGACATATTGTTTAAACTGGTTTGTAATAAAGTTGGTTTGTTGTTCTTGTTCTCAATCCTTAACCTTGAAAAAGATCCTGAGTAGTAGTAGTTCAGGGTAATTATTTTATTTATATCTTGCTTGAACATGTTTAGTGAGTAGTTAGTGTTAATAATGCCCCAAATCTTTACCCCAGATTTGGAGGGTGTTATATCCACCAGAGATATATATATATAGATATTGATGAGAACTCTGTGATACAAGAATATGCACAACTGCTTACAAGTGTAATACACTAAGAACAGAGAAATTCTTAACTGATACAACTTTTTCCATTTCTCAGTTCTTGCGTTCTTGCTTTTTTTAACTTGCTACTCTTGGTTTATATATCACCAAGTTAGCATCTTTGAATATCTTTGAATACATGCTGCTCCATTTCTCCATCTAGCATCTTTGAATATCTTTAGGTTAGCATAAAAGTGGAAATGTTCTTTGTTCTCTAAAACCTGTTAATAGGCTGCCACGTTCCATTTGCATACAATCAACCCATGTGACTATCAAGTCACTATCAACTACTTTTTGAATTTGATCATTCGTTGAAACTCTATTGGATCATCCGTTGGAAATTTGTTGGATCATCCGTTGAGATTCTGATTGATCATCCGTTGAAACTCTAGTTGATCATTCGTTGAAACCTTGTGGAACATCTGTTGAGAGTATCCTCAAAGCAGTTAACTCTATTTCGCTTATGCAAGATTACAAGGCATCTAATATTTACAAATAGCTAACCTATTTTGTATATCAATCTAGTAGTTAACATGACTTAGAATATCCTACAACTTCTAGTTCTCTAAGGCATTACAATATGCATGAATGTGCTACCAAAACTTATTTAAACATAAGTTACTCTTTCAACGGATGACAAAGTACATTATCGTTGAAAGCTACAATTACACTTAATCAAATCTACTAAGGTGTTTTTATAGCATATGATCAAGTCTACAACATATTCCTAACAATCTCCCCCAATTTATGTCTACTAGAATTGTAGGCATAAATTTAGAGGGACTTGATGATAACAAAATAATTTTTTACATATAGATTATTCAACAGTAGATAAAATTGATAAGTGCTGCAATTTATTGAAAATTGTACAAAAGAAAGTTCAAAGAAATCTCACAAGCCATTTTTTAAGGTGCTCCTCTAGTCTGAGAAAATTAATCTTTTCTCCTTCAATGTCTAGTCTTCTTTCCCAGCCTTTCATTGTTCTCTTCAATCTGGTGTTAGAGTTGTCTGTAGAACTCAGATTCATCTTCATTTAATTGATCCAGCATCTCCGGCATTTCCTTGAGAGTTTCATTGCTTGATATCTTTAGTTGTTCATCTAATCTGAAGAATCTTTTAATGTTCTTTTCATCCTTGAACTCCATTAACCAATATGGCCTTAAATGCACTCTATCCCCAGTGTAAGGAATAGTTAATACTCTTGGGAGTACATTTGGATCTCTCCATCTTTGTCTTATTCTCTTAATCTGATTGAGTATCTGCTTTTTGGCAGCAATGTTAAAGTCAAAGTTTTTCTTAATTGAGGAGAAAATCTTCACTAAGACTGGAAAGCCTTTATTGAAAATCCTATGAAGAGGCCAAGTGACTTCCCTGCCACCCGTGTACTTGAACACCAATATTTCTGGTAGTCTTTTATGAGCATCAATAACCCTTACTTCATCTAGCTCATCCAAGTAAAGATTGATGTCAGAAAATTCCTTTATGTCACAAATATAGAGTTGATCTCCTTTCTTAAAAGTAGGTTTGGGTTTGGGTAAGGTTTGGGTGTGGGTGATATGGACTTTACTAGTTTACTGGTTTTCTTGGCTTGTTCTTTCTTCTTTTAGACGAAGTTGGAATATGGAGATTAAGATCAGGGATATGTAGGTTTTCCCAGTCTATTGGTTCATCCTTTGGAATAATTAGTTCACCATGCAAATTCACTTCAGGATTGACCTTGAATTCAGCTTGCTTCATTGTAAAAAAGTTAATTGATTTGTAGTATTAAATTGGGTATGCTCAGGTTCATCTTCTTTCTCTTCTTTTACTTCAAATTCCAGCTTCATTTTGGCATTTTCCTTTCTCATTCTTTTTCCAATTTTCTGCTTTGGTTATTCACTCTTCTCAGTTTCAGTCATTGTGGCAGGCTTCTGAATTTCTGATTTGGTAGCAACCTTTTCAGCTTGATTCTTAGCTTATAAGGTAGCCTGCCTTTTCTGATGCTTGAGTCTCGGTTTCTCTTCTTTCTTTGCTTCTACAAATTGTGGATGTCCAGCCATCACACAAATTTATTTTCCATGTTTGTAGACTTTTGCTATCCTTTTTATTAAAACCGAGTCTTTGGGATCTTTGATCTTTGTAATGGAGTGACTAATAAGTGGATTTTATATCTACTTGGAACGCTTCATTAGAGGCTTAAGTTGGTGTTATGAACTCAATTATCTGGTATGTTTGATGTATTTTTGTGTTTTTGCATTACAGGCATTAGTTGGATGAATAAATAAATCAGCTTTTCAAAGAAATATGCTGAAAATAGATTAGAATTGGAAGCCTAGGCCATGTTCATGTTGAATAGTATCTCAATAGCTTCGCGTGGACTGTTGATTCGCTGAAATCTGATGAACAAAACTCAAACCACAACAAAAAAGAAAAAATGAAGAAAAATTCAGAAAAGCCGTGCGCCCACGCCAGATGTGGGGCAGCCGCGCCGGTTTGTCTGAGAGAGCGCGCGCTCGTGCGGGAGAGCGGGGCGGCCGCACGGCGTTCCTGGCCCAGAATCCTGACTTGAGTCTATTTTAGTGATTTCGCGAGCCCAGGTCGTCCAGAAGCCTATATAAACTAATAAAAAGTTGTTTTTAATAAGAAGGAGCGAATGGAGAGAAATACGAAGACCTAGAGAGCACAAGACGGCTACGGAGAAGAAGACTTTTGTATTCTTTAATATAGTTGATACTTCAAATGTTTGTTTTCGATTTGTCTTTACACCCTAGTAGTCTTATATGTTTATTATCACGTTTTCATTGGAACCCATGGTGACAATGAGTTCGATTATAAACTAATCATTGTCATGGGGTTCTAACGGATTTATTTATGGATTTCAATAGTTAATTATTTTATAATCTTTAGTGTGTGATGATTTATGATTTCCTAGTTTGATTGTGCTTATTCTTCTTTGATGCATAGCTAACATTTAAGATTGTTTGTTAATCTCTATTGAAGCGACAGTGAATATAGAGGTTTAGAAGTTTCCATGCTAGCATAGGTTTATGTATGAGTTGACATGCATAATTCATGGGTAATTTTAACCATCATTCACCTTATATAATCACGATAGATAACTTGCTCTTAAACCATTATGTTTTCAGTTTTTATAGACATATAGAGACTAAGCATAATTGGTGTCTATTCAACTTCTATCTTAATTGTGGATGTTTGATAGTAGGGTATACGTATAACGAAAGTTAGCGTATACTAATTTCGTATTATCTGATTAGTTGTCATCACCGTCACATGCTAAGGTTAAAGACACAGACTTTGAATGAAGTATTTAATGAAGTTAGAATCCCATGTTTTATTCTCATATAAGAAATTCAGTTTTAATCTCTTAGTTAATGCATGCTAGTATTATCTCTTAGGTAGTTAACCAACTCAAACTTGTTACTTGTCTTAGCTATGAACGATAATCATATATTGTTGCATAAGTGCATAATCTAAACTTAACCTAAACCAGTCTATGTGGGAACGAACTTGACTTAAATCTTATACTACTTGTGATCACGTGTGCTTGCGTGTATTTTTGCGTGTGTTTTAGTGCGAACATGTTTTTGGCGCCACTGTCTGGGACTCAGTGTTAATTTTTAGTTTACGTGCTTGACATTAGTGATCGTTAAAGTTCACTGACTCGGATTCTTTAACTTTCACGGTTTACTTGTTTGTGTTTCAGGTACTCGAGAGCGTGTATGCGAACACGTTCTCGATCTCTAAGGAAACACTGGACGAAGTTGAAGAAGATAAAGTAGTTAAAGAATGGGAAGAAGAAGAAGTAATCATTATAATGGGAGATCTAGCAGCAGCAACGAAAGTGTTGATGAATTATTCTCAATATCAATGACATTCAATCGAGCATTTCCAGGACAACCATCACGGCTAATACCTTCAAGATCAATCCTCGCACGATCCAGATGGTCCAAAACTCAGTTTAGTTTAGGGATGCTCCAATAGAAGATCCTAACATGCACATTAAGGATTTCCTCGATATCTATGATACCTTCAAGTTCAATAATGTTTCTGAAGATGCTGTGAAATTGAGACTTTTCCCATTCTATCTGAGGGATAAAGCTAAGTGCTGGTTGTACTTTCTACCACCAGGTTCTATTACGACATGGGAAGATCTTGCTCAGAAGTTGCTTACTAAATTCTTCCCTTTGGCAAAGACAGCTGCAATTAGGAATGCTCTTACTCAATTCATGCAGCAATCAGGTGAATCTTTATGTGAAGCTTGGGAGCGCTACAAGGAGATTCTTAGGAAGTGTCATCATCATGGACTACCTGACTGGATGGTGATCAATTTCTTTTATAATGGTTTGGGAGCACAGTCCAGACCCATGCTCGATGCAGCATCAGGTGGAGCCTTATGGGCTAAGAGCTATAATGAAGCTTTTGAGCTAATTGAATTGATGGCTGCTAATGAATATTAGAACCCAACCCAGAGAATACCACAGGGCAGGGTAGCAGGAGTTCTTAAGGTGGATATAACTACGACTAACACTGCTCAACTAAAGACGATAGTTATGAAAATTGATTCTCTGGCCAACTATAGAGTTAATCAGATAGCCAATATTTGTGAACTGTGTGCAGATGCGCATGCGACGGAGCATTGCGCTATATCTAGTGAATCAACTTAGTTTATAAGCAACTTTCAAAGATCGCAGCAACCAGTTCCAGACACTAAACATCCTGAAAACTGGAATCATCCTAACTTCAGCTGGAACAACAATCAGAACGCGATGCAACAGCTGTACCAACAGTTTGGAAACAAGCAATTCAATCCTCCAGGTTTCCAGCAACAGTTTACACCAAGACATCAATTTCAGCCATAGGGGATGCAACAAAAATCTCATGGAGGTCTAGGTTCATTTTTTAATGAAAAATCTGAATTAGAGGAGTTGAGGCTTATGTCCAAAAGCCAACGGTTTCAATCAAGACTCTGGAGAACCAAATAGGGCAAATTGCCAATGTACTATTGAGTCGACCTTAAGGAACTCTTTCTAGTGATACAAAAGCTAATCCAGGCAAGAGGGAAGTCAAAGGACAGATTAATGCAATCACCTTGAGGTTTGGAAAGGTCACAAACCCTCAAAATCATCAAGATAAAGAATCTAAAAAAAATTCCAAAATGCAGGCACGCCTGTAACACCCCCAAATTCGGGGTCAGGGATCCAGGTTGTCACGAGTTCCATTTCCCTTAATAACTCTCAATCTTAATAAACAACCAACTACTGCGTACTTTGACCCCATAATATACACACACACCACAAGTTATAGTCTCAGAGATGAATACCCAAAATAACACAAGTCATTTTATTCCACAATTATAAACCATTACACCTTAAAAGGGTTTCTGAATAAATTTACATTTTCTATGCCATTATTACAGTTTATAAGTATACATAAGTATGGTACATCAACAGTTGAAAACCTAGCCTATTGGTAGTTCCTACCTCGCGAATTGGGAGCTTGGTCCTGTTCATCTTGTCTAGTTGTTATTGTGTGATGAAAGAATAAAGCAAGGATGAGCAACAAGCCCACCAAAATAGCATGTATAATAATTAACAATATATGAGCATCTTCATGGTACTCATGAAAGTCTTGGTTAAGCAGAAATGAACCAAGTTTGATATCTTAACGCGACCGAGTCGCAAAATATTCAGTATATATGTATATATACTTTTCAAAATCTTGGAAGTCTTCTTCCATGCATAATATACACAGAGTTCCAGTTTATAACTGTATAAAAAATATCGTTGCAAGGTGATCTCATATATCTAAACTTGTCTCAATGTTTTTCTGAAAATCTTTGTCATGCATAAGATAATCATTTACTAGATATAAGTTGAAAAGATGAAGTTACAAAATACTCCAATATACTTATATCTTTTCCAAATACTACTTGAACTACCACCGTTAGAGGTATAATGAGTTTCAAAAATTCATCACATAGATGAGACTACAAGATGAGACTTGAATAAATTCAATCTTTGAAATATCATTTAAAGAAATGAAGTTACTAGATACTTCACTAATTCCTGATATATATATATACACCTATATATATATCTCATACATTCCCTGAAACCCTCTGTTATGAAAAGTATAAACAGAGTTATAATACCCAATGAATTTGGAAAGAAGAAAACTTTGGCATAAACCCGATATCTTGCTGATCAGGCAAAGATACCCATTAAGCAACTTTTTCTACTGTAGATGGATAAATTCCTCGTCGGTCATCACCTTGGCCGCATTAGGACCTCGCGCTAGACCGTTACCCGACCAGTCATGCGTGGATGGACTGTCACCCAGCCTCTTATACCTTCATAGACCGTACCCCGACCTGTCGCTTATGCCGACTCAATTAGATGGACTTACTTCTCGAACATTGGGCAAGTAATCAAATTGTTTTCTCAAAACAGCAACCTCGTTGCGAATATAAAATACACCACAGAGCCGAATCCCTTAGATTTTTGAGCGATATTCAAGTGTCCTTCGAAAGGGAGATCTTAAATTTGAAAACGAGTTTTGGGATCCGCTCTAACTTTTAAAATCATTTTGAAGACTCGATAACATTTTAAAGAATGTTTTGAGTAATGATGATTTAATAAAATAAATCAGTCCTAATATATTAGAAAATATCTGAATATTATTATTTAAATAATATTCCCATAAAGGATAATATTTATAAAAATATTTGAAGTAGAAGTTTTAAAACTCATACTTGAAACGAATAATAAATAACAAAAGATATACTTATACGAAAGTACGATCCTTATTTGAATAATCGAAAATAAGTTTGATTATTATTCAAACCATCGAATATACCTTATTCGATTAATAGTTATAGAAAACTATATATACATATACATATATTATACTCGGGAACATCGATTCCCGGTTTAGAAAAATGTTCACCTTTGGGTGCCCTATACTAAGGGTATACGCAACTACTGCTTATCTCTAGCATAGGTATTATGTAGTTTATAAGCATTTAAATTGATAATAAAATATCAAGATTTCACAACATGCATATATATACCATATCAACATGCTCCAATATATCGCATGATATGCTAATAACAGTCATGCACTTATCGCAAGACAATGCATCAATATATTTACATCACAATAACAGTATAACGGGCAGAAAACTTGCCTGAGCGTTCCGGGGTAGACTTAAGCTTAGAGTGGGTCCGATAACCTATGAACAACAACATAAGCCGGAATTAGACCATGGTCGCTTAAGAAACTAGTCAAAACTCACTCATACCCTAACGGTCGCTTATACGCTTGACGATTTGTGTTATTCGCTCGCGTACCCTTGACTCCACTAATTTTAAAAAATTAACTGTTACGAATATTAAGGCGACTCCTTCGCAAATACTCTACCAACTGACCAATTAATCCTACATAATTGTTTCCTAATCCAATTAATCTTTTAAGGTCCTTAAACAAGGTTTCAAAGTTAAGCGAGGGGTAATGGTTCGCTCGCAAAATGCTGTTACTTAACACGGTCGTTTCTCCTAAATCGTACATCGGATCTAAGCGAACCACATACCGAAATAAAGCTTACGACACGATCTAGCTAAACTTGGAAAAGTTACAGATTGATCAGTGAGCTTTCTATACCGAACACTAAGTATAAGCAGTTGAATGAAAACGGGCATTACGACGGATAAGTTTACGCGATTACCAATAATTATACTACTCCAATTCCTTACCAATTCACTATAGCCACCTAACCATCAACAATACATCAAACATAACTTAGATCAAGGAAAAGTTAGTCCCTAATCCCAAGTTTTCCAACTCATTCAACCACAAACAAGACCTATGAACTATAATCAAGATTCATTAACCAAAAACCAAGATTCAATTACCAAATCACTTCCAAATCTAACCAAACTACTAAGAATCATAATCCATGCTTCTCATTCAAAAAACCAACCATTAAACTTACTAATCAAATGAAGTAAAGGCTAGGGTTTGAAGTTTATACCTTCCTTGGTGGGTGATAAGTTGCTAGGAAGCCTTTGGGAGCCTTGATATAACCTCCTACAAGCTTGATCTTGTAAAAGAATTCAAGAACACAAAGTTAAACTTTTGAAATCACTATTCAATCAAAACATTATAGAATTGATTACCCATGAAATCCTTAAAATCAAGAGCTTAGATTCATGGTATAACTAAGTTTATAATTATAGAATCCAACCAAACCAACCTAGGAATTTATGCTTGCATGAATGATGAACTTTGGAAATTTCTCCTTGCTTTTTTGAAGAAAAACCATGAGCAAGAGAAGAAGAATGAAGGATAATGCTTCTTTGATTTGTCTTGGTGATTTGTGTGGTGTTTAGCTTGGTTACTTGTCAACTTTAACAAATATCTATGAACCATGCTTACATCACCATCCTTATGTCATCAACTTGCCACATGTCAATTCCCTAAGGCTTGATGATCTCATCTTCTGCTAATTCCTTGATTAGTGCTTAATTACCTGGCTAATGACTGCTTATCTGTTATACGGTTCACTTAACTTTTATTTTCGTTCGTCGTTTGAGGGATCATATCCGGGATCTTATTACTTAGGTTCCCCTAAACCTTTCTCAATATTTTATATTTCTTTTATGATCCTCTCTTATAATCCTCGAACTTAAATCCTTTTAATCATGTTACCTTATACTTAATTCTTTCGATATCTGGTGGATTTTCTGGAAAAATCAAAGTTTCTGGATTCGAATTCTAACGACCTTTACGTACACTTATTTACTTTATAGAATACTAATACGATCTTAGAATTTTCATTAAAGTACTCCTATATAGCGTGGTCTGATAATTTTCCTAAATCAGCATAGTCAACAAAAGTTACTATTCATCAGGGTTTCAAAAATTTCCAAAAATTGGGGTTATTATAGCGCCCGTGCCCATCATCAGCGCGCCCACACCCTCTCAAACTTCAGAAAGTGAAATTTTGGCTGATTCAATTGTGTTAGGAATATGTTATGAACTTGATGATAAATTATACAAAACACCTTAGTAGATTTAACTTGGTGAATTTTGTAGCACTCGACGGATGATCAAATATAGTCCCGACGGATGATTCAATATAGTCCCGACGGATGATGATTTAACATTCATCGAGTGAGTAGCTTATATAATAATAAGTTTTGTAGCACATTTCTGCAAACAACTTTGTGTAGATTCTGTAGGAGCATATGAGTCATGTTGACTACTAGTAGATATGTAGAATAGGTGGATTAATTGTAAATATGAGATGTCTTGTAATTCTGCATAAATGAAATGGAGTCAAGTGTCAAATATCTACCCGACGGATGATCAACAAAGCTACCCGACGGATGATCAACAAAGCTACCCGGCGGATGATCAACAACGCCACCCGAAAAATAACAAGCATGTACCCGAAAGATGATCAATTCAAATATCTGATAATAGTGACAACACAGTAACATGCGTTGGGTGTTTGCAAAAGGAATGTGGCAGCCTGTTTAGCTGGAAATTGAGAACAAAGAAGCATTACCATTTCCATACAAGTTATGAAGATTTTCAAAGATGCTGGAATAGAGTAATGAAGTACCAAGGAGTTAGACTTGATAGGTTTTGTTTTATTATCCTGTCTTATTACCATGTAAACTTGGTGTTATATAAACCAAGTATAGCAAGTACAACAATAAAAAAACAACAACTATCAAACTAAGAAAATACATTTAGAAGAGAAATAGAAAAAGCTGTAACCGTTAAGAATTTCTCTGTAGGTTGTTTGTTCACTTGTAAAGCAGCTGTGAGCCAATTTGAGCTTCACAGTGTTCTTAAATCGATATATATATATATATATATATATATATATATATATCTGGTGGATACATTCAAATCCACATAAAAGTTTTAAAGACTTGGGTTTTTATTACTTTGTGTTTGATTTACTTAATTCATTATTCCGCACTTTGCAAATCAAAACACTTATATATATATCGAGTTAGAACATTTTTATAAATCTCGAAAAGAAGCCAGAATTACATTCAACCCCCCTTCTATAAGTCTTGTTGTATTGTTAGGGAATAACAATTGGTATCAGAGCAGGTTCTTGAAGTACAAAGAGTGTAAAGCTCATAACAAACAACAAGATGAACAAGAAGGATGTTGGAGTTTAAATTCCTTTTCTGGATAAAGACAATTATCATTACTGGAAGGTGAAAATGAATCTACATCTTTCTTAAGATGAGGCCTATGTGGATTGCATAGAGAAAGGTCCTCATGTACCAATGAGAACTGCAATAGGCAATGAACCATCTGTTCCCAAGCCTAGGCATGAATGGTCAGATCCTGATATTGAGCAAGTCAGGAAAGACAAGAAGGCCATGAATATATTGTTCAATGGATTTGATGGTGATATGTTTGATAACATCATTAACTGCAAAACAACCAAAGAGGTTTGGGACACTATCCATATTATTTGTGATGGTACTGAGCAAGTAAGGGAGAATAAGATGCAGCTGCTAATTCAGCAATATGATTCATTGTGAAGTTAATGAGTCTCTCACTGATATTTTTAGTAGATTTCAAAAACTACTAAATGCTCTGAAGTTGCATGGAAGAGTCTATCATACAAAAGACTCTAACCTCAAGTTCCTTAGATCTCTTCCAAAGCAGTGGAAACCAATGACAGTCTCATTAAAAAATTATCAGGATTACAAGGAGTTTACCTTGGAGAGACTGTATGGCATCCTGAAGACTATGAGCTTGAAATAGAGCAATATGAGAGGATGGAGAAAGAAAGGAAGAAAGGAGGGTCCATAGCACTGTTTGCTGAGTTTGAGAAAGAGAAAGAGATGAAGTTAGATACCACTACGCCATAGATTGGATTCTGCAACCGTTCATACTGGGGTTGCAAACAAAAGTTTAATAATAGCCTTCTAAACCTATGTCTATCGCAAATTTACCCTATTTTTTGATATTGAGGTATAGTCAAAATGTGTTACCAAAATGACATATATATATATATATAAATTAAAGATGATTTTTTTTAATTTGACTAGTTAATAATTATTTACATAGAAATGAGTTAATAATTGAAAAATATATTTTATTTATTTATTAAAGTTAATAATATTAGTGGAGTAATTTATAATATATTGATCAATTGAAAGTTCTATAACTTAACAAGTCACCAGTGGAGTGATTTACAATATATATTGTTGAATTTATTTAGTTTTTTATAGTTAAGTGTTGAAAAAAATATTTATTAAAAGAAAAAAGAATTTAATAATTTAAATTTGAACAAAAAAAAGTTGGTCTGGGTGTTTATTTTGAATAAAACTTGGGCCGAGATTTGAGATGGGGACAGGGTTGAAAATTAAGAAGCGGGGGTTTGAAATTTAACAAAAGAGAAAAAGTTGAATTAAGGGATTTATTTCTCTTTCTCTGTCTCTCTCCTTCCCTCTCTGTCCCAGTCTCTCACATTCCCTCCCTGTCTCTTTCTCTGTCTCGCCCTCTCTCTATTTTTGCCATTTCCGTCCAAACTATTCAACCTCGATAAAAAATGTAGCCATATTTGTGTTCTTTGGCCACGATTTAATATATTTCAATCCTTAAATCATCTTTTCTAGTCCCAGATTGAAAAATTCATGAACCCTAGTTCTTTAATCGCTTTGATTCTAAATTAATTGATGATTTTTGGATCGATTGGCGTTTGTTTTGTATTATAGACGATGTTATATGTATCATATGTTAAAAGCCCCTTGATTTGAGCTTATTCCTTGAAACCCTAGATCCTAAAGTTCGATTCAATTGATTTCTTGACTATTTTTATAGTGATAATTTCAGTATTTGTGTTTCAATTACTTTCCAAGTAAATACGCATAGATTCACATTGATATTCATGTTCTTTGCACCATCTTGATGATCTTATATGTGACATTTACCCCAAATTTCTTGTAGAGAATTGTGTATGATAATTAAGTTGTAAATTGGTTATAATTATGGATTTTTTACACACAAGTTGGTGGCGTTTGTGCTTATATTGATTCCCTGACCCTATTTACGTAATTTTATTACCAATGGCTCCAATCTGCTTGAAGTGAGTTTAATGTAGTTTTAAGTGGTGACATTTGAGAAAGTACAAACTCATTTCAAGCAGCATGGTAGTTATTGATGATTATACTATTTTATTACTAATAATTTCTGTGTTTGTGGCTGTAAATGCTTAATACTTGGATGTAATCTAGAGGAATTATGCTTATAATGTTAGTTAATTTGATGTGCATCCATGTGAATAATCATTGTGGCAAAGGTACACTCTCTCTGACTTACTATAATTTACATTGTCAAGTTGTTTGGTTATGAATCTTGATAGTGTTAACACTACTAAAACTATTTTGAGTTATATCTTGGTGTTATACCTTATTTTGGTTAATGATTATTCTCTGCAGTCTTGTGTTAATTTTTATCCTTGATAATTAGTTGAGTTTGTGGACCTTGGTGCTCTTGGATAGTTGCATTAGATGTTATTTGACCTGTGATTGAATTCCTGATGCCTTAATGACTAATTTGTCAAGAAAAAAAACTCTCTAACAGTGGTATGATAATAAGCATGTAAATACATTTGATGTGCAATACATTGTTGGACTGATCCTAGAGTTACGATAAGGCCCTATTTATTGGAGCAAACTCATAGGAACTTTGCTCTTGTGCTTTTTAATTGTTCAGTACTCTATTCATCTAAAGCATATGCGTCTCTTGTGCTATTAATTTCTCTCTTTCTAGCCAAACATTGGAGAAAGAGATGTTATATTCCTTATATATTATTTATTAACCTATTGAATTATTACCAAGTTGAGCACTTCACATCTTTAAATTCTGAGAAGGATAGTGGCTTCTGCAGTAATTATTAACCTATTAAATTATGCACCTGGACCTACCATGTGTCCTTGAGCAAGTCATTATTGAGCTAACCGCATTCTTGAGGAAGGTATAAGCAGTTAGAAGTTGTTTTTTTGTTACCTCTTTCATTGTTATCTCCTTATAATATAAAGTGGTTGATCTGGTTTGTTTTTTTGATCATAGGCTAATCGAGCATTATGACATGCAACAGTTGGGACTTTGAGTACAGTAATTTTTGCCTATGGTGATAAAATCCGTTCAGCTGCCTATGAAGTTATCATTGTGGAACTTTCAACTTTGATAAGGTTTTCCTTAATCAAGTGCTATTTACGAAACTTAAGTATATAGTATTGGCTTGTGTTACACTTGTGAATATTTTACATCTGTAGGTTGCTCATGTTAGTCTTATTAGTATTTTAAGCTTTTTGGCGTCCTAAATTCTATTCTGATCTCAAATTTCAATTTTACATTTTAGTGACTCCGACTTGCATATGGGTGCTCTCGCCTTGGAGCTCTGCTCTACCTTAGGGTCTGACAGAAAGTCAACACCAAATGTTGGTTACTCTAGTTGCAGATTTGTAAAAAATTAAAGTAAGGAGGATACTCTAGTTGCTTGTGTCTATTTACTCCTTCTCTTTCTGCAAAGTGACAAAAGGAGTCTTCTTTTTATCCACCTAAACAAAACCCCATCATCACTTTCATATTTAATGTCCTTTCTGCACTTTTGTTTTCTTACAAGATTTAGATAGCTTTCTTTGGCTTCTATAGCTGTTGGGTACTTATCAAACTACTTCAACAAGAATATTAAACTACATTGTGTTGTTCATTTCTAGTTCTTTTGTCATCTTTCTGTTTGTTGTCAAGATAATGTTAGTGCTATGTATATTGTGACTTTGAAGCAAGCTCCTGGTGCTGTTTACAATGCTCAGTTTTTATTAAAGACTAAACCTTTTAAGCAAGATAGAAAAGTAAATAGACTGGATAAGCCATTGGCCAGGTACAATTCTATATATTTATGGTTCTTGCTGGATTAGTATTTCTACCAAATTTTTTTGTAGATAATCATTATTTTAATCATGCAAGTTATTGTTAGTTCTCTAGTGTGGGTGTTAGTATACTGCTGGTTTTTTAGTCCTTGTTTGTAAATACTTATAAACATGTCATATGTACTGATTAGTAGAACATTAGAAGTGGAATGTACTTGAGTAATTGAATCTTGGTATTTACATTAGATTTTCTGCTACTTAGTTTCTCATTTTTTTTTGAATTGAAGGTTTGTTTGTGATATTTAGTTTTCATTGGTATTATTTGTTTAGTTTCATGGGGAGGGGGGAATGGTTGGCAATATGCCAATATAATATCTATTCTACTTGGATACTTGTTGTCTGTAAGACAATCCTTTTCGAATTTACTATTTACTCATTAGATCTTGAAGTTCTAATTTTGTGGTGCACTCTGCCTTTACATTTTTCTGCAATGTACATTACAAATTATCAAACTTAATTCTAATTAGTTTATTTCTAGATTTAGTTTTATTGAGCTAAATTAAGTACCATTAATGTTTTATTGGTTGAACCATCAAGAACTTGAACAATTAACTTTTCTTTTGACCATGAGAGTGCAGAAGCATCTCTAATTGAAAGCTTGTAGATATGGACACAAATTATTTTAATATGAGATATTAAAATAATATCTCATATTCCTGACATGTATCATAATCTTCCTTTCTAGAGCTTACCATAATCTTCCTTTGTAGATCTTTGTGCCTAAATTAGAGCTAGTATATGTAAATGCACACTGACATGTATCAAGTTAAAAATTACTTTGCCAATATACTTAAACTGATCAAGTACTTATGCATAGCTATAATTAATGTGAATATGACTGTTTTTATGTAAAATTTGTTGCCAATATATTTAGTTGCTTTTCTAATTCATGTCCTGCATTTTGATGTACAGGAATATTTATTATCATAGGCTCAAGCTACAGGAATGTCCAGATCGAGGTAGGAATCAGATGCAGATATAACACTTTCGTTATGATTCTTACGCAAAATATAGAAGATTGCAAGTACAAGACTGATGCATCACTTCGCAGTCGGACATTTATAATTTTTAAATGTAGTATTCATGTGTTGTACTAGTAATAAGGTGCTTAACGAGCATTTTAGGTTATTAGATGAATATTTATTTTAGGTTATATTGTTTGGAATTTATAAGATGAACATATAATGTGGGATGGTAGTATGGTGATGGTGAAGGTAGTTGTGTTTATTTGTGATAACTGATGTTATGGTTGGTGGACTGGTTGATTGTGTTGTTTTTAAGACTATGGTCTTATTCATGGGCATGCCAATTTACAAATAGTTTCGTACATTTTTTTTGTAAAAGCATTGCAATAGGTCTTTATAGTGTTGCTAATAATCAGTGTAAAATGTTGCAAAAAACATTAAAACGTTGCAAAAGGGTGGCCCCACATGTGGAGCCCACAAACATTGTACTAATAGCCCAAACCCTGTTGTAACACTTTTCAAGTCCTATTGCAACCCCATTGGTGTTGTAATAGCATGTTTCTGTAACGGATAACCAAGGGTTGCAATAGGGTGTCCCCGGGGTTGTAAAAATTTCTATTGCAATGCCTAAAATTACAACCCCGAAAAAGAGTCGCAATAGCCTTTTTTGGCCTTTAGAAACACTTTTTGGCCTTTAGTAACGGTTTCTTAGGGTTGCAGAATCCAATCTATGGCATAGTGTGCTGTTGAGTCTACTTCAAAGGTCTGTGAGAACAAGGGCAAAGGGTTGGTAGCTGAAAATGAAGATCATTTGAGCAAATATGACATGGATGATATTGATGAGCATTTAGCATTCCTCTCCAGAAGATTTGCTAAGCTCAAGTTCAAAAAGAACTTTGGAGCAGCCAAGCCAAGTAGAAGCATGGTGGATAAATCCAAATTCAAATGTTTTAAATGTGGCTTGGCATGGCATTTTTCCCGTGAGTGTAGAAAGTCAGATTCCAGCAAAAAGAAGTTTAATCCTGTTGATTACAAACATAAATATTTTGAGTTGCTCAAGAAAAAGGAAAAGGCTTTCATTACACAGGAAAATGACTGGGCAACTGATGGATTGGATGAAGATGAGGATGTAAGCTATGTCAATCTAGCCTTGATGGCCAAGTTTGATGAAACAGAAACAAGTTCTTCAAGTAATCAGGTAATCACCACTAACCGAGCACATTTATCTAAGGCTAAGTGTAATGATGCAATCAATGACATGTCTACAGAATTATATCACTTGCGTGTTACACTTAAGTCCCTCACTAAGGAAAATGCTCAAATTAAAGAAAACAATTTTTTTTAAGTGAGAGGAATAATGTGCTAGAGTCTCAGTTTATTGAATTTGAAAAATTGAGAATTGAGTGTAAGATTTCTAAGGATGAATTAACCGAGTCCTTAAAAAAAGAAGAGATTTTAAAGAAGTAGCTTGAACGAGAACATGAAGTGATTAAAGCAAGGAAATCATTCAGAGATGTCCATGCTCAAATTACTAAAGTTCAAGGTATTGAGTCCTTTTGTGATGCAGCCTGGAAAAAGAGTAAGGAGAAGCTAGAATCGAATTTGATTGAAGGATTGCTAACAGATGTGGACTCAACGGATGGTGAGAATCATCCGTCGGATAATCAAAAGGATTATCCGTCGAGTGACAAAGAGTCACATCCGTCGGTCATCATTCGTCGGATAATCAAAAGGATTATCCGTCGAGTGACAAAGAGCCACATCCGTCGGCTGTGAGCAAATTTGTGAGCAAATCCAAGCTTTCCCCGTTGAATGAAAAATATGGATCAATTTCCAAAAACTTTGTTTCTGGAGAATCTAGTCAAGAGAAGAAGGAGAAGAAAGTGAATGTTGGTCATCTGTCCATCAAGCAATTGAATGACAGATTAGAAAAGATTGAGGTTAAAACAGAAACTAAAAAGAAAAACAATAGAAATGGGAAAGTAGGGATTAACAAATATAACAACTCCACACCTGATAAGTATGCTCCAAGAAAAATCTGTGTTAAGTGTGGTAGTGTTAATCATTAGTCTGTTAATTGTAAACTTGCCATGCCTACTCCTATATCTGTACCCTCTTCTTTTCCCAACATGAATGTCATGCCTTCTATGCCTATGAATGCTATATTTACTCAGAATATGAATGCACAATTTGCTAATATGCCATTTGCACCTAATCCTTATTATGCTGCATTTAATATTCCACAAATGCCATTTAGCATACCTTACTGGAATAACATGTTTGCAAACAGCATGCCTTTTCCTGGTAATCAAAATGTGCATGATAATTCTGTTTTAATGACTGGTTTGAAAGGTCCAAATCAAATGACTAAGGATGAATCAGAAATTCCCAAGTCAAATGAGATCAAACCTAAGAAACCAAAGAAGAAAGCTAACAAGGCAGGACCCAAGGAAACTTGGGTACCAAAATCAACTTGATTTGGTTTTGATGTGTGCAGGGAAACATAAAGAATCTTTGGTACCTGGATAGTGGTTGTTCAAGGCACATGACTGGAGATTCTACCCTACTCACAGAGTTCAAGGAGAGAGCTGGCCCCAGTATTACTTTTGGAGATGACAGCAAGGGTTATACTGTGGGATATGGCTTGATTTCAAA
Organism: Apium graveolens; assembly: GCF_009905375.1. Lineage (NCBI taxonomy): Eukaryota > Viridiplantae > Streptophyta > Magnoliopsida > Apiales > Apiaceae > Apium > Apium graveolens. Next base: position 79,754,748 of record NC_133652.1, read on the forward strand.
AGACAATGTCATCATTGAAGAGGTTGCCCTAGTGGATGGTCTCAAACACAATTTGTTGAGCATCGGCCAGTTTTGTGATAAGGGCAATTCAGTAACCTTCAATTCAGAAGCCTGTGTTGTGACAAACAAAAGAAGCAACAAAGTGGTTCTCACTTGAGTGAGAAAAGGAAATGTGTATCTAGATGACTTCAACTCATCTAATGCAGAATCCGTCACTTGTCTTCTCAGTAAAGCAAGTCAAGATGAAAGTTGGCTATGGCACAAGAAGCTGTCCCATATAAACTTCAAGACCATGAATGAGCTTGTCAAGAAAGAACTGGTAAGAGGAATTCCTCAAGTGGAGTTTTCTAAGGATGGATTGTGTGATGCCTGCCAAAAGGGAAAGCATATTAAAGCATCATTCAGATATAAGCTTGATTCAACAATTGAAGAGCCTTTACAATTGCTACATATGGATTTATTTGGACCAGTAAATGTGTTGTCCATTTCAAGGAAAAGATTTTTCCTAGTAATTGTGGATGATTTCTCAAATTTCTCTTGGGCATATTTCCTAAAGTCTAAAGATGAGGCTAGTGAAATCATCGTCAATCACATAAGGCAAGTCAACAATCATCCTGATTTTAAAGTAAGAAGAATCAGGAGTGACAATGGAACTGAGTTCAAGAATTTTGTGATGAAATTATTTTGTGAAGAGAATGGGATAATGCATGAGTGTTATGTAGCAAGAACTCCTCAACAAAATGGAGTAGTGGAAAGAAAGAACAGATCTCTTATTGAAGCTGCAAGGACAATGCTTGAAGAATCAAAGTTACCAACATATTTTTGGGCTGAAGCTGTGAATACTGCTTGCTACACTCAGAATATCTCCTTGATTAATCAAGCAAAGTCTAGGACACCTTACCAATTGTTCAAGAATAAGAAACCAACCCTAAATTTTATTCATGTCTTTGGCTGTAAATATTTTATCTTAAGGAATCAAAGTGATCAACATGAGAAGTTTGATGCTAAAGCAGATGAAGGAATTTTTTTGGATATGCTGTGGGAAAAGCATATAGAGTCTACAATCTTAGAACCAACATTGTTATGGAATCAATACATGTTGTGTTTGATGATAAAAAGATTGAAGGACTGCAAGATGAAGATTCTCATTAAAGCCTCAAGTTTGATAATGTGGAGATGGTTAGTGATGATAGTGATGATGAAAGTGATCAAGAAATAGTGAATAATAATAATGCAAAAAAATCTACAACTAATAAAGCACATAATTCAACATTTGTCGGGAGACAATCAGCTTCATCCGTCGAAACACAAAGTCACCATCCGTCGGGTCATTAAGAGCAGCTGAAAGTCATAATATATCACTTATAGAAAGTTCCCCTTTCTCAAATCAAAGATTCACAAACTCAGGGGGAGTTTTTAATAATCAAAACTCAGTCACACATCAAGACAACAATGAGGCCTCTTCATCTAGAGCTAATCTGCCTCAACAAAGAAAATGGACTAAAGATCACCCTTTTGAGCTTATCATTGGTGATGCATCTTCTAGAGTTCAAACAAGGAGAGCAACTCAAGAAGAATGTCTATATAGCAACTTCCTATCTAAGGAAGAACCAAAGAAGGTAGAAAATGCTTTGTTGGATCCTGATTGGATTTTAGCTATGAAGGAGGAGCTAAACCAATTTAAAAGGAACAAGGTATTGAAGCTGGTACCCAAACCCAAAGGAAAGAATCCAATTGACACCAAATGGGTATTCAGAAACAAGATGGATGAAAATGGCATAATAGTAAGGAACAAAGCTAGATTGGTTGCTAAGGGCTGTTGTCAACAAGAAGGAATAGATTTTGATGAAACTTTTGCTCCTGTTGCAAGACTTGAAGCCATCAGAATTTTCTTAGCCTATGCAGCTGATGCCAATTTCAAGGTCTATCAAATAGATGTCAAAAGTGCTTTTTTGAATGGAGATTTGGAGGAGGAAGTCTATGTTAGTCAGCCTCCTTGTTTTGAAGATCCAATTTTCCAAAATCATGTCTACTATCTTTTGAAAGCACTTTATGGACTGAAGCAAGCACCTAGAGCCTGGTATGACAGTTCATCAAAGTTTCTTTTGGAAAACCACTTCACAAGAGGTACTGTTGATAAAAATTTATTCTTTAAAAATGTTAATGGCTCTAGTATACTTGTTCAAATTTATGTAGATTATATTATATTTGGCTCTACAAATGAAAAGCTTTGCAAAAAGTTTGCCAAATTGATGCAAAGTATGAAATGAGCATGATGGGAGAACTAACTTACTTTCTTGGTTTACAAGTTAAGCAAGTTAGTGATGGAATATTCACTAGTCAAACTAAATACATTCATGATCTTTTAAAAAAGTTTGATCTAATGGATTGCACATCTGCAAAAACTCCCATGGCCACTACAACTAAGCTTGAATTAAACACTACTGAAAAGTCAGCGGATATTTCAAGCTATAAAGGCATGGTTGGCTCACTTCTATACTTAATAGCTAGTAGGCCATATATAATATTTGCTAGTTGTCTTTGTGCTAGATTTCAGGCTGATCCTGGAGAATCTCACCTAGTAACTATTAAGAGAATTTTCAGATATCTCAAGGGAACACCAAAACTTGGCATTTGTTACCCTAGAGATTCTGGTTTTGATCTAACTGGTTATTCAGATGCAGATTATGCAGGTTGTAGAATAGACAGAAAAAGTACAACATGAACCTGTCAATTTCTAGGAAACAAGCTTGTGTTCTGGTTCAGTAAAAAGCAAAATTCAGTTTCTACTTCTACAGCTGAAGCTGAATATATTGCTGCTGGTAGTTGCTGTGCACAGATTTTGTGGATTAAAAACCAATTATGGGACTATGGTCTACAAGCGGATAGAATTCCCATTTTCTGTGATAACACAAATGCAATTTCCATCACTGAAAATCCAGTGCAACATTCAATAACAAAGCACATAGACATCAAGTACCATTTCATAAGGGAACATGTGATGAATGGTACTGTGGAACTGTATTTTTTTCCATGTGATAAGCAGCTTACAGACATATTTACCAAGCCACTTGAAAAATCCACCTTTTCAAGGTTGGTAGTGAGGTAGGTATGCTTAATTATTCTTGAATTATTTCATATATTTTGCAAGTTGTAATGCAGCCATAAATTTAATTAATTTTTCTGTTTTGGATGAAATTTTGGCTAAGTCAAAATTTACATCTCGACAGATGCTCATTATCCATCGAATTTGATCATCCGTCGGTATATTAAATGTTAATAAAAATCAATTATTTTTCTGGAGTATTTTATAACTCGGCGGATAACTGATTTATCCTCATCCGTCGAATTGTCTCAATCCTAGCCGTTAAATTTCTGAACATTATCCATCGGGTATACTTACAGTTTGTAAGCATAACACGACGAATAATTGAAGGAATTTTTACAGTTTATTTATTTATAAACAGCTATTTTGGGCAATTTTTATTGGTCACTTTATTTTACTTTATTATTTTTGTCAGTTTATTTCTGAGATAGTATAAACGCTAAATTCATTTTCATTCTATTCTTTTACCATTCTCAAAATTCAATTGCTCTAACTTCTTTCTTCCTCAAAAGAAAATACTTTCTCTGTAAATTTCTCAATCTCTAACAAAGGTACTAGTCGTCAAAATCATGTCTCAAACTGGGTACATCTACGAAAAGAACAACTTCACAGATCTAGTGAACAAGGAGATTTAACAGTCTGGAAACTACCACAAAATGATGGATTTTGTGAAAGGCTGCAAACTCAACTATGCTATGTTGGAATCTCCCACCATCTACTGTGAGGATGTAGAGGAGATATGGACAACTGCAGTGTACAACTCAACTGATAAAACCATTACATTCACTCTTAAAGTTAAGCAGTTTTGCATTAACAATGATATTGTCAAAGCATGCTTTATAATTCCTGATAATACTGTTACTGCTCCACACACAGACACTGATATCGTTAACATGCTCAACTCCATGGGCTATGCACTTACTACCTCTAAATTAAGTGAAATTAGAAGGTTGGGTCTTAGGAAAGAATGAAGTTATCTGTGTGATGTGGTAACTAAAGTGTTCTCTGGTAAAATTAGTAACTTTGATTCTATTAACATGTCCATGATTAACATGCTTTACATCCTAGTTATTGATAAGTACTTTAATTTCAGTGGCTTGGTTTTGTTTAAGTTAGGCTTTAAGTTAGGAGAACTCAATAAGAGAGGTAAAAGTGTCTATTATGCTAGATTTTTCATGATGCTTGCTAACCATCTCATTGAGAACATTGTGATTGAGAACCCAACCAACAAGCTGAACTGTTGGGTTCAAGAAAGAAGAATAATTGCAGATCTTAATAGAGTAGACCACCACAAAGAGGTGCCCCTCTTCTATTTTCCAGTAATGGAGGGACTTCAAGTAAGTGAGGTAATTTCTATTGTCTCCACTCTTCCAACCTCACACATTTCTTTGCCTTCAAATGTAGGCATCTGTGTCAATGACCAAATAGATGCCTACCCAAGCTACTAAACCACAAATTTCAAAATCCAAGTCTAAGAAAGCCCTCTCTGGTTTCTTTCAAAAGAAACCAGTTGCAAAATCCACTAAAACCAAAGAGGGGAGTGTGAAGGAGGGTAAGCAAGGTTAGGGACAGGGTGAAAGTCAAAGAAACCCTAAGGATAAGGCTAGTGAGAAGAGTGTACCCAAACCTAGCCACACCACAGTTTCCCAATAAACTGTGGTTGTTAATAAGAAAATTAGCTCATTACTAGTTTTATCCTCCCAAAAGGATGCTACTATTGAACCAAGCTCCCAACCAGGAGCACATGCCAAGAGGGGTAGGGACACTAGCTAACCACAAACTTATTCTAGAAAGAAAAGATCAAAAATCCTTGGGGATGCACAGGGCACACACACAATGCAAACTGGTGCTAGAGACCCGGTCACTGCACCATCTCAAAGTTGGATTTATGTGGCTCCAATAAATATGGAGTCACAACCAAAATCTCTCATAATTGAAGCACCTGATACACCAAATTCTCCCACACACTCACTGGATATTGACATGATAAATACATCACTTCCAAATTCTCCATCTTTAACTCTCTTGGAGAATCCAAAAATCCAAGCAAGTGAGCATCATCTTTTACATGATTTATTGGCTCACTTGTCATTTCTTTCTGAAACTGTTGAAACTTCTGTGACTAAATTATCATCAATATACACAGAATCTACAATAGTCTCCACTCCAAACTCATGTATTTCTTCTATCCTGATGGATATTCATCATCCATCGAGTAGTGATTGTATCCCGGCGGATAAGCCTAACAGCAGTCATCCGTCGGATAACCAAACTACTATCCCGATGGATATTCCTCATCCGCCGGGTGTCTCTGCACAACTTTAAATTTCTTCAATTCTTACAAGTGCAAAAGACTTAGTAGTAGTAAAATCACTCTTAGGACTGAGGGAAGGGAGTGAATTGAGTGAGAGTCTGGGTTGCTCCCAGGAAAAAGGAGAGAAAAAGAGTGAACAAATGCAGTCTATTTCTTCAGGACTGGCAAAAGTGAGTGAGAGGAGTCTCACCTTAGATGGTGAAGGTGAGGGTGTGAGGGTGGGAAGCCAAGGGGAGCCCTTGATGCAGAAAAAGAGAGATCATGAGAGAAAAGCAGGTACATGAGAAATAAGGGTGAACATCATTGTTAGTGAGTCAATGAATGTCAATGAGGAAAATAGAGAGGATCTATCTCAGCATAGTCAAGCTGTTATAGATTCCACCTCTTTGGATGCTGAGACATTTACTCATCCTTTTCCAGTATATCAACTTTTGGCTGGACAGGGCAATAAAAGTGCAGAAATGATGCTGAATTTGGTGCACACTACTCAATCCATGCAAAGGGCAAAGGATGTCATCACAACTATGCCTTCTACAGCTGGTGATGACATAGATTATGAAGATGCTGGATCAGAAGAATTCTTTGGTGATGATAGTGATGAGGGTTCACTGGACATAGAGGGGAAGTAGGCCCGAGTTCCAGATCTGGTATGCCATCTTGGGTATTTTCAAAGCAATGTGATGAACATTATTTTAAGACCACCCTCATTCAACTAATCAGTCAGACACAATCTGCTCTTCAATCCACAACAAATGCCAGCACCAAGAAGCTCCTACAAGCACACCTTGCTTCTCTTCAATTACAACAAATTCAAGGCTTTCAACACAATCAGGATGTCACTTCTATCAAAGGTGAAATTGATCAAATGAAAAAGGACATTTCTGAAAGATTGGATGCTAAAATTCTAGAAGCAACTATGATTGATATTAAGAGATAGCTAAGGAAGAACTCAGATCTTGCTACTCAAGTGGATTCCCTGGATAAAAGAATGACTACTATGGAAGCTTCTTTAACAACCATTCATCTACATCAAGCACAGCAAACAGACTTGCTTCAAAAGCTAGTGGCAGCACAAACCTCTTCCTCTACTCAACTTGCTGATAACAAAAAGGGGGAGAAAGAAAATACTATTGTCCCAATCAGTCAAGAGAGATCAAGGAGTCAAGAGGGATCAAGGAGTGAGGGCGATCAGAAAGTGCTAAACATCCAAGTTATCAAAGTAATTATGCCAACAATTGCTTTCACAAAGCCACCAGTCATGGATAGCATTAACATCATAAATCTGGCAGCAGCAAAACTAAACATAGATGACAAATTGTTAAAGATTGATGTAGTAGCAGCTGAGAAGGAGCTGAAAGAAAAATGGAGAAAGATAGATGCAGAAATTCAATAAAATTTTGGGCCAATTCAGAAGCCAGACAAAACATTCATTCATCACTCTCAAGTCAAGAACATTTATGTGAATGAAATGAGTATGAATTATTTAGAGAAAGGTCAAACATCTTGCATCAAATCTCCAAAAGCAGATTTCATCATGAAGCCTAAAAAAAACTACTCAAAGTTTTCTGAAAAAATCCTATGGATACTGTGTATGAGACACCTAGGCCAGATGAGAAGAAGCTGCTGGCTAGGTCAATTGCTTTCTACAAAGATCCAGCTGATTTGTGTGGTGGCTGGACACCCCATGTTTGTGGAAGCTAAGAAGGAAGTGAAATAAAGAATCAAGCAAGAAAAGAAGCAAGCTGCTCTGGATGCTAAAAAGCTTAAGCAAAAGAAGAAACAAGCTGCTATCTTGGACAAGCTTCAAGCTGTAAAAACTAGAACATAAATTCCTGTACAACCAACTGTAATTGCTGAACCTAAGGATTTGAAAGTGCAAGAAGAACCACAGCAGAAAAGAAATTTAGATATAACTCCATTCCAAGAGGAAATTGAACTTTAGTGATGAGGAAAAGGAAGACCACATTCCCAAAATGTCCACAACTACAACTCAAATATTAAAACCCTCAGTAGTATTTGAAGAATTCAAGGTGGGTGATCTAACTAGGAATATACATGGTGAGCCCATTCCAAAGGATGAGCCAGTGGACTGGGATAACTTGCCTATTCCTGAGCTAAACTTTCCTATCTTCAAGACAAAGAAGACAAAGATAAGAGCTAGCAAGAAAGTGAAACCAGTGATTCTCAAATCCACGACCCTAGTCAAATCTCAATCCACAGTCAACAAAGGAGATATGTTGTACATCTGTGATATCAAAGAGTTTTATGATATTAACCTCTACTTAGATAAATTGGAAGAAGTTAGAGGAATTGATGCTCACAGACATCTTCCTGAAAGACTGGTATTAAAATACAAGGGAGAAAAAGAGATCATATGGCCACTTTATAGGATTCTTCTAGAAAGCCAATATGTTCTAATAAAGATCTACTCATCATTTAAAAAGAACTTTGGGTACCATGTGACTTCTAGAAGATTAGTTCTAAAGAAGATTGAGGAGCTGAGGAGTAATAGAATCAAAGATGCACTTCCAAAAACTCTGACAATTCCCTTCACAGGAAAGAGAGTGCATCTGAGGCCCTATTGGTTAATGGAATTCAGGGATGAAAAGGGAGTTAGAAGATTTTTAGATTGGAGGACCAGTTGAGTATCTCTAGCAATGAGCCTCTATTGAAAATGTAAGGAATGCTAGATCTCTCAGAAGCTGATGAACTTGAATTCAACAGACAACTCCAAAACCAGATAGAAGAGAACAACAGGAGGCTTGGGATGAAACCTAGAAAATCAAGGAAATAAACTTATATGCTCAGACTAGAGGAGCATCTTGATGATGATTGTGAGCTATTCTTTGTATACTTTGCATTGTTCAATTTTCAGTAAATTTTGCAGCACTTATCAGTTTTATTTACTATTTTCAATTTGTATTCTTAGAGTGTTTTGTTATCATCAAGTTTCTCTTAATTTATGGCTACAATTCCAGTAGACATAAATTGGGGGAGATTGTTAGTAATATGTTGTGAACTTGATGATAAATTATACAAAACACCTTAGTAGATTTAACTTAGTGAATTTTGTAGCACTCGACGAGTGATCAAACATAGTCCCGATGTATGATTCAATATAGTCCCTACGGATGATGATTTGACATCCATCGGGTGAGTAGCTTATGTAATAACAAGTTTTGTAGCACATTTCTGCAAACAACTTTGTGTATATTCTGTGGGAGCATATGAGTCATGTTGACTACTAGTAGATATGCAGAATATGTGGATTAATTGTAAATATGAGATTTCTTATAATTCTGCTTAAATGAAATGGAGTCAAGTGTCAAATAGCTACCCGACGGATGATCAACAAAGCTACCCGACGGATGATCAACAAAGCTACCCGACTGATGATCCACAAAGCTATCCGATGGATAACAAGCATGTACCCGACAGATGATCAATTCAAATATCTGTTGATAATGACAACACAGTCATATGCGTTGGGTGTTTGCAAAAGGAATGTGGCAGCCTGTTTAGCAGGAAATTGAGAAGAAAAAGCATTACCATTTCCATACAAGTTATAAAGATTTTCAAAGATGTTGGAATAGAATAATGAAGTAGCGTGGAGTTAGACTTGATAGGTTTTGTTTTATTATCCTATCTTATTACCATGTAAACTTGGTGTTATATAAACCAAGTGTAGCAAGTACAACAACAAAAAAATAACAACTATCAAACTAAGCAAATACATTTAGAAGAGAAATAGAAAAAGCTGTAACTGTTAAGAATTTCTCTGTAGGTTGTTTGTTCACTTGTAAAGCAGCTATGAGCCAATTTGAGTTTCACAGAGTTCTCAAATCGATATATATATCTGGTGGATACATTCAAATCCACCAGAAAGTTTTAAAGACTTGTGTTTTTATTACTTTGTGTTTGATTTATTTAATTCCTTATTCCGCACTTTGCAAATCAAAACACTTATATATATATATATATTGAGTTAGAACATTTTTATAAATCTCATAAAGAAGCCAGAATTACATTCAACCCCCTTCTGTAATTCTTGTTATATTGTTAGGGAATAATAAATTTTGAAAAAGGATGGCGAAGCGGAAATGAAGAAAAATTCTGCTAAAAACACTACTCCTGAGCAGGATACATGGGAAAAATAAGGCTATCCGCCTCCCCCATTTCCTAAAAGGCTTCAAAAGTACAAGTTCGACAAGTAATTTTCCAAATTTTTGGAGGTTTTCAAGAAGTTGCACATTAACATACCTTTTACGGAAGCTCTAGAACATATGCCGAGGGCGCTGCGCAAGGAATGAGCTTTACCATGTTAGGTATACTTAAGGCTAGCAAAAAGGTGCGACCCTATCTACAGGAAGAACATCGAATTTCATGTGTGGTTATAAGTATAACATCCAGGATGATGGCGAGAATATCAAAGAGGGTGGCAGACGTAAGCATTGGGTTAGAGTAACGAATAAAATGGTATACAACGGTAACTTGAAGTTTCGTCGACTAATAAATACAAACAGAATCCAAGAAGAAATAGAAGACATACCAAAGTGGAGAGACCCTTATATGGGCATTCCTTTAATTAGATACTTCATTAGTGGATTTGAAGAATAGCAAGTAACTTATATAGCAATGACGACCAAATGTCTGATTTTCAAAAAATTTAAAACGAGTTCTCGAAAAAGATTTTTCTTAATAAACTTTGGGAAGATCTTTGCATAAAATGAGTTTTGCAATGTGGTTGTCGAATTACTACTTAAGTTCTTGTTATTATAAATGGAAAATGACCTAAAAGGATAATGGATCTAGACTCGGTGTTGTTAGTTCAGAGGACCAAGTAAACCCACTAGCAAGAAGAAAGTTTAAAGTTTTTCCGTGAAAGACGAACTTAAACTTTGTTTAATAATATTAATGATTGAATCAACATGTTAAAACATTATTTACCCAATTCATGAAATTATTAAAATTTAACAAGATTCGTGATTCGAATAGACAGAGGATGATTGAAGGAAATGGAAGATTCTTCCAGATGATTAGAGAAGAATCGTACTTCTATCGACGAAGTTGCGGCGTTGCGCGACATAGATAAAATTGGAAGTAGTAATTATAAATTTCATAAGAACGCGCTTATGATCGAATCATTAAAATATTTGATATGAAGGCATTTCCAAACGACAACCCAAAGTTATGATGTGATCGAAATTGTGAATCTCTTATTCGAATGAATTCTGAAGGCATACGTATGTAAAGAGTGGACGGTGACCAACACTAAAATTTATTGTATTCCTTCCGAATTATTTCTCTTCTCCAAATATTGCTTCCAGATTGAGACAAACAGTGTTGTGGTGTGACACTTTGTCGAAATGACGAACAGTCGGGTGGGACGCCACCTAATCATGTGTTGTATGCCATATAGTACGAAAGACTGGCCGTCTTGAGTTCAAATATGGTTGTCTCATTCATATCTAAATCCTCACTCATTCTTCTTCCTTCAACTATGATTCATTGACTTACGAATTCTACCAATTGTTTGTTGTATTGTTATTCCTTATCCAATTTTTTTTCCAATCAAAATCATATTCACAAACTCTCCTCTCGCGTAGAATCTATTCTTTGACGATTTCAAAAGAAATGGAATACCCCCGTATGACAGGTAGAATTACCTGTCAAATATAGATATAATTGCAAGCCAATAAATGGTGGACATCTGCGGGAAAGGAAGAATGAATATACCGAGGACGTAGTCGTTACAAAGACATCAAGTCAAGCAGTTGTTCTTGTTATAAGGATCTCATCAGTACGGTATATTACGTTAACGCGATGCACTTCAAATCAGAAGGTTTCGACGTGAAATGAATATTTAGTGAATCGTATTAAATAAATTAATTATAAAATAAGGAAGTAAAGCTGTGTACATCAGAAAAATGCGAACGAGTGTCGGGATGACAAACGAAGATCAAGGAATTATTAACAATGACTCAGAAAGGAAATTAATACGAGAAGCATCCCTTCGTTGCAGAAAGATATTTGTCGTGAAGATTCAAGATCGAAGAAATCTTAATTGCAAATAAATTTCGAACGTACTCTTCAAGAAATTGTGAGGTTCTCTAACTTGAGTAAATAAGTTATGGTAAATTTAATACCCATAACCGGGACAGTGACAAAAGTTCGATACAGGAACATAAGTGGAGATGAAGGAATGGTAATTCGATGGTGAAATCTTTTAAGAAATAATGATCTAATGACTGAGTTTTCACCAAATTGTGATGATGATAATGGAGACCATGCGTGGTTATTAAAAGATAAACAGATTAGGTAATGAAATTGAGTGTGTTTCGTCAAAGATAGAGGATTGGTGTGATTAGTTGAAGGATGCGGTATAATTCTTAAAAGTAACTATACACAATTAGTAATGGCAAGAGATGAGTTAAAAGAATCGTGAAATAAAGTTTTTGAAAAATGACAAGATAATCTTAAGTTCATTAGTAATATTTTGTAATACTTTGAAAGAACTGAGAAAAAGTATAATTATAGTAATCGTTGTTGGTTAAGACCTTAGTCCGATTAAAAGCAATGCATGTTATGTCAAGATAATAGTAAATGTGATTATCGGCGTGACGTATTCTGAATTATGTTGAACTAATGAATTTGGTTGATGGAAGTGGGTGGATATGATTGTGGATGATTTGGTTGATTGATGGTGTCGGCTTGAGTCCGACTGGTAGTCGATGGTATAGGGGAAATACTGCCCAAATTTTTAGAAATTACCCTACTTTTAAGGATAAAGAAGTATACTTTCATTCTCATTGGTACTCTAAATGACCAAACCGACTTTATGTAATTGGTCTTTGATTCTAGTTAGCTAGTCATCACTTGGTTTAATTGATCAATTAAAAGATTTAATTGATTAACTTCACCAACTAATGGTCAGTTAAATGGAAATCGATTCCAATTAGATTAAGTCTGATTCTGACAAGATTTTCAGATTCGAAATCAAAGAATTAAGAATTTGGAGAAGGTGAAGATCTTAGTAGAAATCGGAAATTTAGTAGAATCATCGTGATGTTACTGCCAGCATGTGAAAGGTTTTATCTAGATGAATATGCCTTTGCAATAAACAAGAAGAACGTTTTCAAGAACTGAAAGTTGAAGACAAAATAAAGAGATTTTACCATCTGTAATAGCGTTCCAGGAAGGACTTGAATACATACCCATATCGAATGACGATTTAATGGAAGATACTGGGAAATACTGGGAAACTCGCAAATCCAAATATTCGATGTAAGACAGAGACTGACGAAGTCCGCATGTGAACTCTGGAAAAAGAAATGTTGATCAAATGGGGAAAGCTAAATATGCAATCAGTGATGATTTAAGCGAGGTTAAAAAAATAGCTACCGATGAATTTTAATAATTCTGTTAGTAAAAATTTAAATATTATAAATAAAAGCCTTCATTCCAGTGTTAATTCCAGAGATGGCTTATTTAATAATGACCAGATTAGTATTATCAAGAAAAAGAAATTCCTTATGTTTAAAAGAGATAATGAATAATGAGAATGAAGAACTAATTAAGAAAAGAAGTGGAATCAAAAGGATGATAAAGAAATTTTATAAAAATAGTCCAGGATATAAGCAAGTTGTGAACATCAGTTGTGCCAGATTTGATATAAGAATGAAGTGAAATGCCGATAATATAGATAGGAATTTCATTCAAAGAACACGCGTAAATAAGGAAGATTAAACAAAGGTATTCGTGACGAACTGTTAGAGAGAAATACAATAAATCTCATATCAGAATTCTCTAGAATTAAAATGAAGTCCCGAAGGTTCTCACAGATGATTTACCCGGGTTACCTCGGAGCATGAGATAAAATTCCTCATTGATTACTGAACAGAGTCATGATGGTGTCAAAAGCCCTGTATCTTATGGCCCAATAGGGATTAAGTAATTAGTTAAGGAGACTTCAGGATTTTGGGATGAAGGAATAATGAGATAAGGAATATTTCGTGTTATGCATAAATGTTGTCATAGAAAAGAAGAATGGAGGTATAAAGTTACGCATTGATTATCAGAAGTTGTAAGCCTGAGGTCCCACTAAGGACTGTGTTTAGAGTAAGGTATGGCTATTATGAATTCTAATGATATTATGTACCCGTCGTTCCCGAGGATTAAATGAACATAGTGTATACAAAGTATTTGGATGGTATAATTATATTTATTGATAACATCCTCGCCCATTTAAGGACTAAGGAAGACCAAGTTGAACGCCTGAAGATAGACTTGCGAAGGGTTGAAAAGTATCAACTGTGTTCTAAGCTTCAAAGGTATGAATTCTGGTCATAATTGATTATGAGCTACGGATGTATGGTTAACTACCAACCAGGAAAGGTCCATTTAGGGACAGATGTCTTGAGTAGAAAAGAAAGAGTGCATATCATTAGGGTTGCTGGGAAATTGGTAAAGGAATTGGAAAAGTTAGAAATTAAAGTTCAGGTTTTGAGTCAGTTTCTTATTTATGCTGATACTTACTTTGTTGTTAAATATCAAAGGTGGTATTAATATATATGATTGATGTTGACTTCAGTATGGGACGTTGTGAGCATCAAAGTTCGTATTGATATCTAATTTGATATGACAACAAAATGAGTATTAATACCAAGAGTTCGGTTTTGAATAAAGTTATGATTCAACCCATTCCAAATTCATATATTTTCTTTCAGATAGTAAAAGATTCTCGCTCGATGAATATACTTGATAGTAATTGAAAAGAAATTAAGGTATACATTAAGTGGTGATTCAAATGCAATTGTTGAGATTTTATTTTAATTCTACATTTTAGAATGGACTTAAGATATTTAGAAACCGAAGACGCCATAAGCTCAGTCTATCGGGCGCAAATGGATGAGAAGTACAAGAGATCGATTAAAGGTTCCCGAATGCGATTGAAAACGATCATAGGCCAGACTAATCGAATAGAAAGAGACATGGAAAGTAAAGTAAAACATCTAGTGAAAATGGGAGGTATTTATGAGCATGAATTACTGGAATTAAAAAGAAAAGAAGATTAGTATAGATTAAACTAGTCCTTTGAGATGGTAAGATAGGTAGAAAGATTGTGAATGAGTTGGCCTTGTTGTCACAGGTATATCGGGTTCATAAGACGTTTATATGTATACAACAAGGAAGAGTAAGTTAGCTCTAAATATATGAAGTAAAGATTGAGTTGAGTTGCATAAGCAACTAATAGATTTGATATCGGTAGGAAACCGTTAAGCAGCGAGTAAAGTAATGAGTGAAGCTTTTGATTGCTCGGATAAGAAATCAACCTGAAAAACAAAATTTTAAGTAAAATACTGGAAAAATATCATTGTCTGTTCCTTAGCACGATTCTGAGGACAGAATCCTTTTAAGGGGGGAAGAATGTAACATCCGTGAAATATCGTGTAATTATTTTTATCAATAAATAATTATTATGTGATTATTATGTGAATTTTGGTGAATTATATGATAATTGATATTAATATTTGGGTGTTTATATCTGATAAAATTAGGATATTTGAATTTTAGTTATCTAGAATTAAATATAGATAATTTTGGTATTTTTCTGGTAATTTTTGGATTATTATATGATTTTATAAGGATTTATAGAATTAATAATGATTATTTTTACGTAATTATAAAATTACTTTTTAGAATCGAAAATTGTCCCACTTCAACCATTTTTACATTTTTACAACCCGAAACTCTTCCAAAAACTCTTTCCTGACCTAATCTGATAATTCTGAACACTTTCCGTGTTTTGACTTTTACGATCCGGGGTACGGTTTGACCCGTACGAGTCCCAGCGTAAAATTTTCGATACGTTAATCATTTTATAAATCGATAAAACCCGTATTCTCAGAAGACGGGATAATATTACTTTATTTTTGTATAAAATATTTTATAGGAAGCTCGGTTTTGATAATGATTCAAATCTGGTATTAAATTGTATCGTCTTTACAATTACTTAGCGGCTAAGTAATCTATTTTCGGATTTGATACGTAAATGTAATCATCGAATTATTAAATAAATAAAATATGGCATGGTTTTCTGACCTGTGTGTTGCTTTAGTATTAATTATGTGTAATTTGTTCAGTATGAAGATTAACTGTATAAATATTTATTGAGTTGTATGGTTTTGTCTTGCTCTTAAAAATGATTTATTTGAAAATTTATTTCCATAAATATTAAAATTATTTCTAAAATTAATTTTATACTTTTATAATTTCAATATTTATTTTTAGGAATATATAAAATTCTGAAATCAATATTTTATCAATTATTCTTCGTTAAAATGATTTAGTAAGTGATAAATAAGGGTTATTTAACTTTTAAATAATTTTATAAAGCTACCAGAGCATGTTAAAGTTTTGAAATTTATTTTATTATTTCTACAATAGCTCTAAGTACTTGGTAAAAATGATAGTTGGATTTATTGTGATGTCTAAATATTTTAAAATGATTTTAAAAAGGACTATTTCTATTTTGTGTGCTATCTTGTAAAATTCATAGAAAATAAACCATATACTCAAAAATTATTTTAAAAATATCGGGAGATAGATATTTTTATGAAATTTATTTTAAAATTTATTTCATAGTTAAATTCCATGTTTCCTAATTATTATACAATTTACAAATGTAACTGCAGTATTTTAAAATTTCAGAGAGAAAATCAAGAAAAGGCAAATGGACGATAAAGCCCCTGCCTCCATTCTTTTTGAGAACCCAGCATTCAGACCCATTTCATCCCCTTTTGTTCATATCTCTCTCAATCTCTCCTCACTCTCTGCTCTCTCCCGATTCCCTGATGTTTCTCCCATTAATTTCTCCTCTTTCCCCTACCTTCTTGTTGCTTCCGTTGTTCCCCTGTCTCGCCGCCGCTGCCTTGTGTCGCCGCCGCCTGGTTTTCTATTTCGGCCGTTTTCCGGCTAATCTCCAAATCCGTTTCCTTCTCAGATATATATATAAGTATGCGTGTATCTATATATGTGTTATGTGTGTGTGTGTTTTACGTATATATGTGTATGTGTGTGTCGATGGTGTTATGTGTGTGAGTGGCGCGTGAGGCGCGTGCGGCAGTGATGAAATGGTTCCCTTTGTTAAGGTTTGGCTGCGATTGTGACTCGGTTGTTGCTGAAGTTGTTTTTTTTATTATTTTGCAGGTTGTGTTGATTAATATTCGTGAAATAAAATTCGTGCAGAAAAAGTATTAATTGTCAATCGATGGAATTCGTATGGAGACCCGAAGTTAATGGGTACCGACGAATTTTATCACCGTCGGCGATAAGCCCCGGCGAGCCGACGGTGGACAATGATGATTAATTCTGAGTCCTAAACTATAAATAAATATAATAAGTTGTAAAATTAATTTCGAAACGATAACGAATAATAATAATAATTAATAATTAAATTCGTATCGGTGGTTGGGATTGGCGATTTGGATTGTGAGTTGGATTGTGAATGGGATTGTGTTGCGGTTGTTGTTGTGATTTGACGTCGAATTGTTTCGACGGGTAGGCCGATAAACAAAGAAGTTGCTGCCCGATTTTCGGGAAATTAATTTCGAAAATACGGGAACGTGACCTATAATTATCGGAGACGTCGAACGAAAATTAAACGGACCTAGTTAAGTGTTGTGATAAAATATTTTTATAATCAATTACCCTACTATTTTCAAAATAACGAGTATTCGTACTTTTCGAAAATAAGTACCGAACCGAATTTCGAAGATGTGAACCATAATTGTTATGTGTGTTTCAATAACACATATAAATATGAGTCGGGTTATGAAATCGTATGGTAGAAGTGATAGTGGTATTACGTTCAGCTAGACGATTATCTGAATTAGGGTATTTCAACCCTATAGGTCCTAGTCGGAAGACCCGAGGATTGATGTCAGACTAAGAATAACCTAGTGGTCAATCGTCAAACTCAACAAGATTCCAATCAAAGGATATAAGGAATAGAATCGTATCCAAAATAGGCTAGTGATTTAACGATAAAGTCGAACGTTCAGGTCAGACCAAAGTCAATTTATAACAGCATTTAAAGCTTATCAAGGCAAGTATTCCTAATTTTTCTTATAACATACTACAATTACTTCATTCCTAATCTAAGTTCAGAATAGGTAACTATTTTATATTTCACTGCAATTATTCGTAATTAGGAATGTTCCTTTTATTATTGTTCATATATTATTGATTGATCTCTTGAGCAAATACCTATTCTTCCGGGATATTTGCGAACCCTGAAATGGGATGTTTTGAAATCAAAATAATTTGACATTAAAATACTCTACGGGCTGGATGGTTACTGTGAGGGCCAGTGAGGAGCTGGACCCTATGGGCTGGGGATGGACCAGACCCTTGGGCCATAGTTCCTGGGTACCTGAATGGATCTATATAGTGAGATATAGATCTGCACTATATCCTGGATGATCAGAAGAATATAGGTGCGAACTAGTGTCCAATCTAATTTATTGTTGATCGCCATTGATGGCATTCTCTCTCGAAAGTTTTATGATTCCAAAACCGGACAAATCCCTGATTCAGGAGATGAATTTGGGAATTGCTCGTCACCTCTGTTTTATAACTAAGGGTTGGTAACAACCAATGTTTATTCGCTCAACTACTTCAAAGAAATAGAAATGTAATAAATTGTTTAAAGATTTTGTCCGGAAATTTTACTTTGATGTTAATGCTTGGAACTCGGTTATATACTTGCTGGGCATTTTGGCTCACTCTTGCTTTGTAAACTCTTATTTCTTTCTGAAACAAATGAGGATAATAGTGAATATCTTTGAATAGACAGCAGAAGTTAGAAAGATCTCCGCTGCAAGAGGATGAAGATGTTAGAAAAATTAGATAAGGGAATTAGTGCAAATGTATTTAAATTTGAATGTTAGTTGTTGTGAATTGTAGAAGGTTAGATTCTTGTTTCATAATATAACCTGTAAACGATCCGGATTTAAGGGGTCATTTGTATATTATTTTAAATTATGTAAAGATTGTTTAGTGACACCAAATCTTAACCCCGAATTTGGGTTGTTACATATGCATCATTGACATATATTAACTCACTAACAATGGGATCTTTCCATTCTTCTGTTGTACCTGCTTTTCTCTCAATATCTCTCTTTTCTTGCATCAAGGGCTCCCCTTGGCTTCCCACCCTCACACCCTCACCTTTACCATCTAAGGTGGGACTTCTCTCACTCACTTTTTCCATGATGGAAGAAATAACATAAATTATATCACTCATTTTGCCTGAGTGCAACTCAGCCTCTCACTCTGTTCACTCCATTCCCTCAATCCTAATAGTGACTGAACAACCACTAAGTCATCTGCACTTGTAACATTTGTTGAAATTTCAAGTGGTGCAGAGACTTTCAACGGATGAGAAACATCCGTTGAAATAGTTGTTGAGAAATTCAACGGATAATTGTTGTTAAGCACATCCATTGAGATACAATCACTAGTCAATGGATGAACAATATCTCATCCGTTGAAATAGTAGTTGGAAAATTCAACGGATAATTGTTGTTAAGCACATCCATTGAGATACAATCACTAGTCAACGGATGAACAATACCCGTTGATAAGGTAGAAATAAAAGAGTTTGGAGTAGAAACTACTATAGAATTTGTGGTGATTGATTTGAGATTATCCACAGATTTCTTAGTATTTTCAGAAAGAAATGGTAAGTGAGACAACAAATCATCTAGAAGATGATGCTCACTTGCTTGAGATTTTGGTTCCTCCATGAGAGTTAAAGATGGAGAATCAGGATTTGATGTGTTTATCATGTCCACATCCAGTGAGTTTGTGGGAGAATTTTGTGTTTAAGGTGTTTCAATAATGAGAGATTTTGGTTGTGACTCCACATTTATTGGAGCCACATCAATCTGACTTTGAGATAGTGCAACAATTGAGTCTTTGACTGCAGTTGGCACTGTGTGTACACCCTGTATATCCCCAATTGTTTTAGATTTCTTCTTTCTAGTGTAAGTTTGAGGTTGGTTTGTGTCCCTAACCCTTTTGGCCTGTGCTCTTGGTTGAGAGCTTGTTTCAATAATTACATCCTATTGGGATGATGCAACTAGTAATGAGATAGAATCCTTATTAAGCACTGTAGTTTGTTGGAAAACATCAATGTAGCTAGGTTGGGTCACACATACCTCACTCTCTTTATTCTTAGGGTTTCTTTGATGTTCACCTTGTCCCTCACCAATATTACTCTCCTTCACACTCCCCTCTTTGGATTTAGTAGTTTTTGAAACTAGTCCCTTTTGAGAGGAACTAGAGTGGGGTTTCTTAGACTTGGATTTTGAAGTTTTTGATTGTGTGACTTGGGTAGGCATATGTTTGGTCATTGTCACAGATGTCATTGCCACAGAATTTTGCAAAGAAACTGGTAGTTGGAATGTAGTAGAGACAGAAGTGTTTACCTCAATTACCTGAGATTCCTCCATGATTGGAAAATAGATGAGGGGAACCTCACTGTGGTGATTTGCTCTGTTTAAATCAGCAATAGCTCTCTTCTCTTGGACCCAATAATCAAGCTTGTTTATTGGGTCCTCAATAGAGAGATCCTTAGAAACATGATAAACTATCATCATAAAAAATCTAGCATAATAGATGTTCTTATTTCTCTTTTTAATATCTCCTAATATGAAACCTAACTCATACATGACAGACTCAGTAAAGTTATAGTACTTATCACTAAGTAGCATATATAGTATGTTAACAAGTGAGTATGTAACTGCATTAAAATTGCTTATCTTACCAGAAAATGCCTTGATGAAAGAATCACAGAGAAAGCTCCATTCTTTTCTAAGGCCCATCCTCCTAACCTGACCTAACTTGGCAGGGTTAAGAGCATAGCCCATAAAAACAAGCATGGCACCGACATCTGTGTGTGTGGAACTAGTGTATTGTTTTTAGGAAATTGTAAGAAAGCTTGAATTCCATCACTATTTATACAGTAATCATTACCTTTCAGAGAAGGCAATAGTTTTTTCTTTGGAGTTGTATACTGCTGTAGTCCATATCTCCTCCATAACCTCACAGTAGATTACTGGTGATGCCAACATTGCATAGCTCAGTTTGCAGCCTTGAATGAAGTCCATCATTTTGTGATATGCCTTAGAAGCAGCAATACCCTTGTTCACCAGTGCTATAAAGTTGTTCTTTTCATACACGAATCCATATTGAGACATTATCTTGACTAAAGGTGCCATTTTTTGTGAATGAAAACAGTTACAGAAAAGAGGGGTTTTGGTTTAGAGAAGAAGAGAGAGTAGAAATTGATTTGAGAAAGATAAAAGTAAAATAGAAAATAAAATGGGGCTTTTATACTTTCTCAGAAATAAACAAGTAAAATTAAAAAGTGCAATAAAGTACCCAATGAAATTTTCCCAAAATAGCCGTTTAAAAATAAACAAACTATAGAAATTCTA
This sequence comes from Apium graveolens, assembly GCF_009905375.1. Lineage (NCBI taxonomy): Eukaryota > Viridiplantae > Streptophyta > Magnoliopsida > Apiales > Apiaceae > Apium > Apium graveolens. The sequence goes on from NC_133652.1 coordinate 79,775,671, forward strand.
ATGATTATCCATCGAAATATACTTATAGACTGTAAGAAAATTCAATGGATAATGCATAAAATTAACGGCTATGATGAAAGAAATTCAACGGATATTCGTCGAGATATAAAGTACCTAAAAAAATATTTGATTTTCAACAAATAATAATATTCAACTGATATTCATTTTCAACGGATAATGAACATCCGTCGAGATGTAAATTTTGACTTAGCCAACATTTCATCTGAATAAGAAAAATTAAATATGATTCTGGCTGCAGTATAAATTGCTTAGACATCAAAAGAATTTAAGAATAATTAAACATACATAACTCACTTACCAACCTAGTGAAGGTGGACTCATCAAGTGGCTTGGTAAAGATGTCTACAAGTTGCTTCTCACTTAGAACAAAATGAAGTTCCACAGTACCATTCATGACATGTTCTCGAATGAAGTGGTACTTGATGTCAATGTGCTTTTTCCTTGAATGCTGCACATGATTTTCAGTAATGGCAATGGCACTTGTATTGTCACAGAAGATTGAAATCTTTTCCACATAAAGACCATAATCCAATAATTGATTTTTCATCCATAAAATTTGTGCACAGCAAATGCCAACAACAATATATTCAGCCTCAACTGTAGAAGTAGAGACTGAATTTTGTTTCTTACTAAATCAGGACACTAGCTTGTTTCCTAGAAATTGACAGGTTCCTTTTGTACTTTTCTATCAATTTTACAACCTGCATAATCTGCATCTGAATAACCAATTAGATCAAAACCAGAATCTTTGGGATACCAAATGCCAAGTTTTGGTGTTCCTTTGAGATATCTAGAAATTCTCTTAATAGCTACTAAATGAGATTCTCTAGGATCAGTTGAAATCTAGCACAAAGACATGTAGTAAACATTATATCTGGCCTACTAGCTGTTAAGTATAAAAGTGAGCCAACCATGCCTCTATAACTTGACATGTCCACAAACTTTTTAATAGTGTTCAATTCAAGTTTGGTGGTAGTGGCCATGGGAGTTTTTACAGATGTGCAATCCATTAAGTCAAACTTCTTCAAAAGATCATAAATATATTTGGTTTGACTAATAAATATTCCATCACTAACTTGCTTAACTTGCAAACCAAGAAAGTAAGTTAGTTCTCCAATCATGGTCATTTCATATTTACTTTACATTAATTTGGCAAACTTTTTGCAAAGTTTTTCATCTGTAGAGCCAAGTATGATATCATCTACATAAATTTGAACAAGTATACTAGAGCCATTAACATTTCTAAAGAAAAGAGTTTTATCAACAGTACCTCTTGTGAAGTGATTTTCTAAAATAAACTTTGATAAGGTATCATACCAGGCTCTTGACGCTTGCTTAAAACCATACAGTGCTTTCAAAAGATAGTAGACATGATCTGGAAAGTTGGGGTCTTCAAAACCAATAGGCTGACTAACATAGATTTCCTCCTCCAAATCTCCATTCAGAAATGCACTTTTAACATCCATTTGATAGACCTTGAAATTGGCATGGGCTGCATAGGCTAGGAAAATTCTAATGGCTTCAAGTCTTGTAACAGGAGAAAATATCTCATCAAAATCTATTCCTTCTTGTTGACAATAGCCCTTAGCAACAAATCTAGCTTTGTTCCTGATTACTATGCCATTTTCATCCATCTTGTTTCTGAATACCCATTTTGTGTCAATAGGATTTATGCCTTTAGGTTTGGGGACCACCTTCTATACCTTATTCCTCTCAAATTAGTTTAGCTCTTCCTGCATAGCTAAAACCCAATCAGGATCCAACAAAACTTCTTCTACCTTTTTAGGCTCTTCCTGAGACAGGACGCTGCTGTAAAGATATTCTTCTTGAGTTGTTTTTCTAGTTTGCACTCTTGAATATGCATCACCAATAATTAGCTCAAATGGGTGATCTTTAGTTCATTTTCTCTGTTATGGTAGATTAGTTCTAGATGAAGAGGCCTCAAAGTTGTCTTGATGTCTGACTGAGTTTTGATTAGAAGAAACTCCCCCTGAGATTGTGGATCTTTGAATTAAAGTTGGGGTTGTTTCACTATGTGATCTAAAAGGACTTTCAACTCCTATTGATGGCTCAACGAATGTTGATCTTTGCCTTTTGACGAATGATGCAATTTTTCTTTCAACGGATGATACACTTGGTCTTTCGACAGATGATGAGTTATGTACTTAATTTGTTGTTAATTTTTTTGCAATCTCCATAGGAATTATTTCTTGATCACTATCATCATCACTTACAACACAATACATCTAAATAATGTTAAATTTGAGGCTTTTATGGAAACCTCCATCTTTCAGTTTTTCAATCTTCTTATCATCAAACACAACATGTACAGATTCCATAACAATGTTGATTCTAAGATCGTAGACCCTATATGCTTTTCCCACTCCATATCCAACAAATATCCCTTCATCGGCTTTGGCATCAAACTTTCCATGTTGCTCAGTTTGATTCCTTAGAAATAACATTTGCATCCAAAGACATGTAGAAAGTTAAGTGTTGGTTTTCTATTCTTGAACAATTGATAGAGAGTCATGCATTTTGCTTGATTGACCAAAAAGATATTCTGAGTGTAGCATGCAGTATTTACAGCTCAACCCAAAAGTAAGTTGGTAACTTTGATTATTCTAGCATTGTTCTTGCAGCTTCAATAAGAGATTTGTTCTTTCTTTCTACTACTCCATTTTGTTATGGAGTTCTTGCTGCTGAAAACTCATGCATGATTCCATTTTCTTCACAAAACAACCTCATTACAGAATTCTTGAACTCAGTTCCATTTTCACTCCTGATTCTTTTAACTTTGAGATCAGGATGATTGTTGACTTGTCTTATATGATTTATAATGATTTCACTAGCTTCATCTTTAGATTTTAGAAAATATGTCCAAGTGAACTTTGAGAAATCATCCAAAATCACCAGGCAATATATTTTCTTTGAGATTGACAATACATTGACTGGTCCAAATAGATCCATGTACAATAGTTGTAGAGGTTCTTCAATTGTAGATTCAAGCTTCTTTTTGAATGATGCCTTGATTTGTTTTCCCTTTTTACAAGCATCACACAATCCATCCTTTGAGAACTTAACTTGAGGATTGCCTCTTACAAGATCTTTCCTGACTAATTCATTCATAGTCTTGCAGTTCAAATGGGACAGTTTCTTGTGCCATAACCAAATTTCATCTTGACTTGTTTTGCTGAAAAGACAGTTAATAGAATTTTCACTTGATGAGTTGAAGTCAGCTAGATACATATTTCCTTTTCTTACTCCAGTGAGAACCACTTTGTTGCGTTTCTTGTTTGTCACAACGCGGGCTTCAGAATTGAATGTTACTGAGTTTCCCTTGTCACATAGTTGGCTGACACTCAAGAGATTGTGTTTGAGTCCATCCACTAGAGCAACTTCTTCAATGATAACATTGCCTTTTGAAATCAAGTCATATCCCACAGTATACCCTTTGTTGTCATCTCCAAAGTTAATACTAGGGTCAGCTCTCTCCTTAAACTCAGTGAGCAGGGTAGAATCTCCAGTCATGTTTCTTGAGCAACCACTATCCAGATACCAAAGATATTTTCTGTTTCTCTGCACACAATAAAATCAAATCAAGTTAATTTTGGTACCCCAAGTCTCCTTGGGTCTTGCTTTGTTAGCCTTCTTTTTAGGTTTCTTAGGCTTTTCTTCATTTGACTTAGGTGACTTAGATTCAACCTTAGTCATAAGAGTAGGGATTTGAAAACCATTCATCATAGCAGAATTATCATGTACAGGATGGCTGACATGAAATGGCATAATTTGTACAAATATGTTATTCCAGTAAGGCATGCTAAATGGCATTTTAGGCATATTATATGCAGCATAGTAAGGATTTTGTGAAAATGGCATATTAGCAAATTGTGCACTCAAATTTTATGCAGGCATAACAGGCATGACATTCAAAGGCAATGAAGGCATGCTGGGAAATGAGGGAGGTGCAGACATGGATGCAGGCATAACAGATTTGCAATTAACAGACAAGTGATTAACACTACCACACTTAACACAGATTTTTCTAGGAGCATATTTGTCAGGTATGTAGTTGTTATGTTTGTTAATACCCACTTTTCCATTCGTATACATTTTCTTTTTTGAGTCTGCTTTAACCTCAATTTTCTCCAATATGTCATTCAATTGCTTAATTGGCAGATGTCCTACATTAGCTCTCTTAATTTCCTTGACTTTACTTGTTTCTCCTGTACCAAAGTTCTTGGAAACTGATCCATATTTTTCATTTAATTTAGCTAGCTTTACGTTGCTAACTGGCTTTCTTTCACTCGATGTATGTGGTTCTTTGTCTTTCGATGGATAAACCTTTTTATTTTTTGACGGATAATGTTTATTATCCATTTAATCCACATCTGTTGAAAGTCCTTCTACCAAACTAGGATCCATTTTCTCTTTACTCTTTTTCCAGGCTTCCTCACAGAAAGACTCTATACCTTGAACTTTGGTAATTTGAGTATGGACATCTCTAGATGATTTCTAAGCCTTAATTACCTCTTGTTCTCATTCAAGTTTCTTTCTTAAAATCTCCTCTTTCTTTAAGAATTCAGTCAGTTCCTCCTTAACAATTCTACACTCTAATTTCAGTCTCTCAAACTCAATAAATTGAGTTTCTAACACAACATTTCTCTCACTCAAAAATAGATTATTATCTTTTATTCTTGTGTTCTCTTTTGTGAGTGATTTAAGTGTAACACACAAATGATATAACTCTGTGGACATGTCATTTATAGCATCATTACACTCATCTTTAAAAAGATGTGCTAGGTTAGTGGTGATTACCTGATTGCTTGAAGAACTGACTTTTGTTTCATCTGATTTAGCCATCAGCGCTAGGTTGACATAGCTGGTTTCTTCATCTTCATCTATCCCATCTGCAGCCCAATCATTTTCCAGAGTCAAGAAAGCCATTTCCTTTTGTTTGAGCAGCTCAAAGTACTTCTTTTTGTAATCCACAAGCTCAAACTTCTTTTTCTCAGAATCAGGCTTTCTGCATTCACTAGCAAAATGACCACTCAAGCCACATTTGAAACACTTGAATTTGAATTTATCCACCATGTTTCTATTTGGCTTGGCTTCTCCAAAATTCTTTTTGAATTTGAGCTTGGAAAACCTTCTTGACAGGAAGGCTATATGTTCATCTATATCTTTCATTTCATCTTGACTAAGATGATCTTCATGCTCAGCTACTAGCCCCTTTCCTTTGCCTTCACAAACCCTAGAGCTTGGTGCAGATTCCACAGCTTCAACCTTCCTCTATTTCCTTCTCTCTTGCTCAGCTACTAGTGTTATAGATCCTCCCTTCTTCCTTCCTTTCTCTATTTTCTCATCTTGTTCTAACTCAAGTTCATAAGTTTTTAGAATCCCATACAGTCTCTCCAAGGTGAACTCCTTGTAATCTTGTGAATTTCTGAGAGAGATAGTCATATGCTTGATAAGTGGAATTTATATCCACTTAGAATGCTTCGTAAAGGCTCGAATTGGTGATTGATACTCAAGATGTTTATGTTTTTTGATGTGTTTTTGTGATATTTTGCATTTTAGGGTATATTTGGAAGAAGGAGTGGATATTGCATTATTTATATGTTAAAAGGGTATTAGGATGGAGCCTCGGGATTTAACGCACAAAAAACCAGCATGAGAAGGTCAAGGAAGCAGAAATATCCAGTTTTTCCAGAAGCTCAGGCGGTCGCGCTACCCTTGGGAGCGGTCGCGTCCGTTTGGCAGAAACTCAGGGGCAGTCGCGCCAGGTCATTTTTCCAGAATCATGATTCTATTCTAATTCGAAGAATTGAAGCATCCAGATCGTCCAGAAGACTATATATATATATAAAGACATTTTTCATATATGAGAGCAAGGGGAGAGCAGCAAGAAGACTTAATAGCACAATACAATGAAGGAGAAGAAGATCTTCTTTTTACTTATGATTCTTTGCTTAAGTTGTAATCTTAGATGCTTGTTTTCTTTGTTGTTTGAACCTAATACTCTTATTAACGTACTTTGTTATTATTATTCAGTTATTTCAGACTTAGTTTATCTTAGTTTATTTACCATGCTTTCATTGGAACCCATGGTGACGATGAGTTCGGTTATGAACTAATCGTTATCGTAGGGTTCTAACAGATTTACTTATGGATTTCTATATTTATTGTTTTGATACCCAAGTGTGTGGTGATTGTATGATATCCTAGTATTGGTTGTGCGCATTCGTCTTATGTGCGTCACAAATATATAAGATAATTTGTTAATCTCTATTGAAGCGACATTGAATATAGAGGTTTAGAACTTGCCATGCTAGCATAGGTTCATGTATTCATTATGCATGATTTGTAGGTAATTTTAACCATCTTACTTGCCCTATGTAATCACGATAGATAACTTGTGCATTAAACCTTTATGTTGTCAAATTCTATAGACATATAAGATCTCAACATAATTGGTTTCTATTCAGCTTCTATCTCTTTTGTGGATGTCTGATAGTAGGGTATTCATACAACGAAAGTTGGCCTTTTATTAGTTTCGTGTTATCTGATTAATTGTCCTCACCATTGCATTCTAAGGTTAAGAACAATGACTTTGAATGAAGTATTTAATGAAGTTAGAATCCCATGTTTGTCTCATATAGTTAATTCAATCACTTTTATTCTTAGTTAATTGCATGTTAGTTTAATCTTAGTTATAAACATATCAAGTTGTTATTGTCTTAGCATTGAGCGATAGCCATACCATTGTTGCATAGGTGCATAATCTTAAGTTAATGAATAAGACTCTCTATGGGAACGAATCTGATTTATATCTTATACTACTTGTGAACGCGTATACTTGCGTGTAATTTTAGAGCGTGTTTTTGCCCTAACAAGTTTTTGGCGCCGCTGCCTGGGACTTGGTGTTAATTTTTAGTTTATATGCTTGACAGCAGTGGTCGTTAAAGTTCACTAACTCGGACTCTGTTACTTACAGGGTTTACTTAAGCCGTGTGTTTCAGGTACTCTAGTTATCATTGCAATGGGAGAACCAGTAGCAAATTTGAAAGCTTTTATGACGCCCTCCAAACACGGGTCAGAATTTTGGGTTCACAAAACACACACACACACACCCAATTTAAACCTGATTATGAAAGTAATACGTGTAAAGATCCTACTTACCATAACCATGGATCACAACAGGTTAAAGTATGAAAACAAGCCTAACCTTAACTTTTATTATATCGTACCAAATCCCAACTAGTTCCGCTTATAAACTGATAATGATATCAATCTTACAATCTTACATAACTCATCTACATTATAAAGCTCTTGCTAACTCGGTCCATCTTATCTTGGAATCCTAGCTTGCACACTGGACTTGGAATCCTCGTTACCCACAATTTCCTTTTCATCTGTAAAGTAACATAAACAGATTTGCAAGAGTGAGCTAACTAGCTCAGCAAGTCATAATAGCAATAAATGAGGTTCAATAATGATCAATTGAAATGATTCAGAAGAATCAAGTTTCTGGATAAGGAATGATTAGAATTGGATATTCTCTTTTCATTTTAAAAACCAAGGTTAGGCTGCTGATCAGTCACGCACTAACCCCGAGCAAGGCTCCCAGCTTTGCTCTATATACTGGATCCAAGGCACGTATTGGCCTAATTTTACCATGAATCTGGTCCACATTTATAAAACCTTCCAATTCTAACATAATTCAATATGATAACCATGGCAATTCAATAAAAATAGAATCATGATTAACATTGATAAAGCAATTATCTCAAAGTACCAGATTATTGGTTGGGGATCGTTTTCTATATCTCTAGATTATTGGGTGGGGATCGTTTTCTATATCTGATAACCCTAAAGAGGGAAGGCACACATATATATAAATCATAAAACACGATTTTATAATTTCTCTACAATCCATAACAATTTACACATAACAGTTATTTCTATATATTTAAGTATCCTATCATATTAATCGCATACCAAATAAGCAAAACCATTTAAACAATTATAAAGTTGATGAATCAAGAATAGCTCACCGGAGTCCCTGGTGAATGCTATGCCCTATTTTGACTTCCCCGTCATCTTGGGCTCTGCAACTTCCGGCGTCTCAACGGACTATCTACCGTTCTTTGCTTCTTCATCTTTATAATTATTATAATAGTAGATGTTTATTAGGTTTTTGATCTATATGAAATTCAGCTTAAATATATATATAAACTGTATGTTATCTTGTTATAGATTGCAGAGGTGAGGTTTTTAGCTTGCCATTAATGTATAAAGAAAAGAAATTTGTATAAGAAAACTTCAGAGAGAAAATAACTAAGCAAGTGATGGATTTTTTAAACTGATAAAAATACTGATGATCTTTCTTTGTTACAATTCTCCTCCTTTATAGAGGGAGAGATTTTTCTTACATGATATGCTTTCCCGACATAATATTCCTTTTCTTTCCTTTCATCCCTTCCTTTTTCTTTTCTTCAGTCTTCTTTTTCAACGTTTGCCACTTTTTCTTTTGTCTTCTTTTTCTTTTCTTATGTCTTTTTTTTTCTTCTATCTTCGTTTTCTTTTCTTCCGTCTTCTTTTTCAACGTTTGCGACTTTTTCTTCTGTCTTCTTTTTCTTTTCTTCTGTCTTCTTTTTCAACCTTTGCCACCTTTCTTCTGTGCTTTTATTCTTCCTGCTTTCTCTATTTATTTCGTCCACTCCTTTTGATGCCAACTGTCTTTTGTCGTTGTCTAGAATTCCAAAATTTTTAGGCTGTTTCTATTACAGTCACCAATTTTCATTGGGCCGTAGAATCATATATTATAGTCACCAATTTTCATTGGACTGTAGAATCATGTATTACAGTCACCAATTTTTATTGGGCCGTAGAATCATATATTACAGTCACCAATTTTCATTGGGCCGTAAAAACATTTTCTAATATGTTATGGTCACCAAACTTCGTTTGGGCCATAAGATTGCTATAATATTACATGTTGAAATAATAGGAGTTATTACAATCTTACTCGAAAGGATTAGAACATGCTCCTTCCTTTACTAAGGGTTTTAAAACTACTACAATCTTCTTTCTTTGTCCTGTAATAAAATCCTTGAAAAACTCCTTGGTTTTTGGTGCATGATTGTAACTTCCACCTGTTATCCTGTTATGCATACCTGCTAAATCGCTTGTATCTGTTTTCAAAACATCATTATTATAATATAATGTTAGTATTTCTTCTACGTCTCCCTTCGTACTTGTTCCTAATACACATGCCTTCCTTCCTTTTATAAGATCTTCAAGTTTAGATTTTAGAACTGATAATCCAATTGCTCTTTTATTTGACATCCATTCTTGAAATCCTTCTATTGTGCATGGCATAGGGGACTTGAGACTAGTATTATCGCCTTCTATAGTAGTATTCCTTCCATACTTGAATATCTGACATATTATTATTGGTTTTCCTACAAAGTCGGTACAAGCATCAAATACCTGTACTCCATATATTCCTCCTGGTCCATATGATTGCATCATTGCACTAACGCTTTCAACTATTAGTGGTGGAAGTTTTGATATACTTCTTAATGTTTCATCAACCAGGATTTTATCAATAAATCCCAACATTAATAAGTTTTCTACCACTTTAGGATCAGCGTCTTCTTTGCAGATATACCTTGGTTATTTACTAAACTTTCCAGTTCTGAGGATGGTATTATTGGACTTGTCGTCATAAATTTTGTTATCTTTTCAAAGGCTTCTATATACTCTTTTGGATATTTAATTCTGTCTGATATAGAAACTTGAGGTTTTGGTTGTTCAGGTTTGGATATTTCTGTTTGGGTAAGGGTTGATATTGTAGGAGTTGTAGTTAGTCTTGATACAAAAGTTTGGGGTGTAATATTTTTGGTAAGCTTTATACCTCCTTCAAGATTTTTTATAAGGTTATTGACTTCTTGGGTCAAGGTTGCAATTTGTTCATTCTTCCTCTTGATTTCTTCTAGTATCATTTCCATCGGTTGAATATTCTTGTTATCCCTGTCCATTTTCTCTACTAAGAAAATCTGCAAGAATATTTTTAGTACCTGATATATTTTTAATAATAAAATCATAACAAGTAAAGAATGCTTGCTAATTTCTTCTCTTATTTAATTCTGGTAAAGGGTCAATTTTATTGAATATAAATAATCTTACTTGAGTGTTATCTGTTCTGACAACAAAATTTACAGGTAGTAAATGATAATGAAATCTTTTAATTCCTAATTTTACCGCTAATAATTCCTTTTCATTAATATGTTAATTCCTTTCATTGGGTTTCCAAGTTCCAGCTCCATATCCACATATTAAAGGGTTTTCTTTATCAATATCATCTTTTTCAAAAGCTACTAATACTGCTCCCCATCCTATATCACTAGCATCTGTAAATAATTCTAATTGATCAGTATCTTTGGGTAATCGTAGTTTAGGTAAATTTTCTACCTTTGTTTTTAGTACTCTTATGGCATTTGTATGATCTTCTTTCCACTCAAAAGTTTTATTTTTCTTTATTAAGTCTTGCAGAGGTTTTCTTAATTTTGGTAAGTCTTTTATATAATCTGAAGCGTAATTTACTATTCCTAAGAATTGTTGTACTTCTTTTTTATTTTCTAAAGTTTCTTTAAAATTCTTTATTTTTGTTGATATATGTTCTTGTAACTGAATTCCTTCAGAATCTATAATATATCCTAAATATTCTATTTTGTGTTTAAATATTTCCGATTTCTTTTCTGATAATAGGATTCCATGTTTTCTAATAGTCTGAATAAATATATCTAGATGTTTTGAATGATCTGTTAAATTGTCACTAAATATTAATATATCATATATATATATACTAGAATAAAATCATTCATTTCTCTAAATATTTTATCCATTCTTCTTTGGAATATTTGTGGGGATGTTCTTAATCCAAATGGTAGTACTATCCATTCATAATGTCCTTGTGGAACGCTAAATGTTGTTAAACACCTAGATTCCTTAGTTAATTTTATTTGCCAGTATCCTCTTTTACAATCAAATTTACTAAACCATTTTTTATTATTTGTTTGGTTTATTAAATTTCTTTTATATGGTAAAAAATATCCATCAAATATAGTCTTTTTATTTAGTTCTCGATAATCTATTACGATTCTAGCTTTTCCTCTTTTTACTTCATTATGATTTCTTACTAAAAACGCTGGGCTACTATGGGGACTTTTACTTTCTTGTATTAGTCCTAAGTTTAATAGTTCTTTTATTTGAACTTCTAACTCCTTTTGATCTGTTGGACTATATCTTATTGGTCTGTTTCTAATTATATCATTAGGATTTATCAGTTTTATTTCAGCGTATATTTTTTCTTTTTCCCATAGCTTTATTGGATGTTCTCCAAAATTTATTTCTAAGGCTTTTAAATATTTTTGTTTTAATAGTTCTAAATTAGTTTTTCTTTCTGCTTTAATATTACTTATTTCTATTGATTTTACAGGTACTATTCTTTTTAATACTATCCATTTTTCACAAGGTGTTAACAAACTTATCCTATCTTGTTTTATTATTTGAGTTTTAAGAGAATCTAAAAAGTTATTTCCTAGTAACATTTGTTGTTTCATATTATTTTCTTGGTATATTATAGGTAACCTAAATCTTGTTTTTCCTAATATAAATCTTACATTTTCTGCTATTATATCTATCTCTTTTTTATGGTTATTGAATCCTGTTACTATTATTCTATTTTTAGTACGTTTCCATTTGTGTTGAGTAAATACTTCTTCTTTAGCTAAACAAATATCTGCTCCGCTATCTATAAATATCTTTTGTTTTATATATTTAGTAGGTTTATATTCTACATGTGCTTCAATATATATAGCTACCATTTTATTCTATTCAGTAATTAAACTTTCATCATTACTATCATTTTCATTTATATAATTTATTTCTTCTGGTTCTGTTTCACTTATATAGAATACTTCTTCATCATACCAGTTATTATTATCTTCTCTTATGTATTCTAATTTCATTATTAATTCGGTAGTATCTATGTATTTTACTCCTTTTTGTTGTAATTTAGGACACTTATTTGCATAATGTCCTTTTTCATTACAGTTCCAACATTTACAATCTGCTATTTTTGTTTTATTTCTTTTTCTAAACTTTCTCCTATATCTAAATCTCTTTTTATTTTCAGGAGTATTTCTATATTTTTAAATTTTCTTCTTTTAAATCTTCGATTAAATGGTTTATAAGGTTTATAGGTTTTATTTTGTTTTTTATAATATTCATTTTGATTATTATAATTTTGATTATCACATCCAAATATTAATTTTTTCTCTGTGAAATTACAGATTTCTCTTAATCCTTGTTTTTTTTATCCTTTTTAATTCTCTGTTGAATTCTATATTCCTCACATTTTTGAGTTAAATATGCTCTTAATAATCTAATTCTTTCCCCTAATGTATTTTCCTTAGATTCTAGATTATTATATTCTTTAGTTATTTCGGTATTATAAGGTGAAGGTAAATGATCATAATACAGTTGTTGATATACTAATCTTTCATTAGGTAAAAACTTAGCTTCATAAAAGAATTTAGTAAAACTTATAGTATATTTTGGTAATTTACTAATCCTACAACATTTCATATTATTTAAATACATTGTTATCTCTAATTTTCTTTATGACTGTTATATTTTCTTGAGCTACAAACCATCTTTCTCCTAGAAATTCTCTTTTTAATAATATATCAAATGCGTTTAATGTATCTTTCCAGCTTCTAGCATATGTTCTTACTTGTCCTTTTAATTCATAAATAATATTTTCTAATTAAAATGCTGCTTTTTCTACAATTGTTTTTGATATTAATTCAAAAACATAATCCAAATCTTCTATATTTTTTGAATTCATTAAGGCTATATACATCCCTAAATTCCAATTTTTTATTCTTCTACTTATTTCTTGATCGTCGTAGACATTATCTAAATGTAGAAAATATCCATTTATATTTATTCCTTGATTTATTGATCCTATAAAATCTTGTACTTCATTTTGTTGTCCTATAGGTATATTTCCTGGCATTTTAATATTATTTTTAGTTATTATATGATCTTCTATTTCTTCTTTTGGGTATGCATCTTCAACCATTATATTTTCTGATTCGGTTTCATAATTTGTTTGTTTATGTGAAGTTTCTCTTTCTTCTATATCACTTTCATCGTTTTTTTTCTTCATTTGTTATAATTGTATTTACGGCTTTTCCAAGGGCTTCTAATATTTCTTTATTTTCTTTTATTATTATTTCATTTTCCTCATTATCTGATTCTTCTAAGTAATTTAATCATTCTTCTCCTATATTACTATCTGATTCACTTGTATTACTGCTCTCATCTTGTTCTTTATTCGTTTTTGGATTACTATCGTCAGACTTAATAATTTCCTTTCCTTTTAATTCTATTTTTAATTGATTTATCTCATTTTTTAAATTATCTATTTGTTTTAATACATTTATTACTTCTAACTTTGTCTCTTTTAATTCTTGCTTTTGTGTTTTATATTTTCTTTTATAAAATTTATATTTATTTAACCATTCTATATTGGTTTTAGTTTTTAATTTAGCATTTTCTTTTCTTAATTCTTCTAATTCATCTCTTCTCATTTCTTGTTTTATAGGTTCATATTTTTGTCTTTCTTTTTCCATTAACTCGTTTCCATATTTTTTAAGAAATGTTATAGCACTATGTTCTGTTATAGACATTTTTCTAGAATTTTCCTGATTTATGAAGTTCGCTAAACCATTTATTGCTCTTTTAACCCCTATAGTCATTTTAGGTTTCGATTTGCTTATATCCATCAATATAGGTTCTTTAGTTCTTCCTATTACCGTTATAGCTACTATTTCTGGTTCTTCTGTTTCGTCTTTAATTATTTTCTTTTCTTTATTTTGTTCTAAACTATTTTGTATAATGGTTAACTTATCTAATATTTGTTTAAAGATTGGGATTTCTGACATATTCCATAACGCTGTTATTTCTTCCTTAATTATTTTTCTATTAATTTCTTGATTTTCTTCGATCTTTTTCAATATAGTGTTTAAACTTTCTTTTATAAATATTTCTTTCCAAATATCTTTTATTTGGTTTTCAGTATTATTCATATTTATAAACTCATTTTCTCCATTCTCCTTCAATTATCCATGTTTTTCTTTTCTTACCTTCTATTTTCTATAATTCTTTTACTTCTTCCTCTTCTAAAACTTAATCTAGAACCTTCCAATATTGGTTTAATTCTTTGTGTTGGAATTATTTGTCTATTACTAAAGTCTATTGTAAATTCTTCTGGGATTGTTATTTGATATTCTTCTTTATGTTCAATTTTTTCTAATATATCATTGTATAATTTTGGTACTATTATTCCTAATTCCGTTTGTTTCTTTACATGATGGTTTCCAGTCATAGCATAAACTATTTTAGTACCTATACTAATTACTTTGCTGCCCTTTTGCATTTTTATTCCATCTAATTTATAATATAATGTTAAAGATCTTTCTTTATTTTCATCTCTTAATGATATGCTAAAATCGGGTTGTATTATAAATTTTAATTTCTGATATATCAAGTTTCCTTTTACTACTGCTATTAATGAATCTTGTATATTTCCTATTATTCTATCATCTAGTACATATCTGTATAGGAGTATCAATATTTTTCTGAAAATATGCTTTTATTGTAAATTCTATTGCTCCAAAATAAATATTTTTTAGTTTATTTGCTTCCTTTTGTTTTAATTTGGATAGTTCTCTTTTTATCAAACCATCTGTTATTAAATTTATTTTTGCTTTTCCATTTATCGTATCTATATCTATTATATTTTCATGTTTTTGAGCTATATATCTAACTTCTTTATTTCTTTCAAAATATGAAGTTTTAAATATCTTTTTTATTGTTAGTTATTCTGTTTCACTTTGGATTTGATTATATATATCCGTTTTAAAACTTAAAGTTTGTGATGTTCCTTCTTCGTATTCATCCATTTGATAATATACATCTTGTTTTTCACTTGATTTTTCTAATGACATTTTTTCAAACTGTATTATTATCCAGTTATATTACTTGATAAAATTATTCTTTTAAGTCCTTGTATTCTTAGTTTATTATTTCTAAATGTTATTATCATATTTCCAAGTTGTTGATAACATCTTATTATTTCATCCCTATTTTCTCTTGTCCATTCAATTTTATTTTTTCTTTCTTGCAATTTGTCTAGTTCTATTTCTAATTTTTCTTGATTTTTTATTAATTCTTTTATTTTTCTATTATTTCTAGTTATTGCATTTGGATCTATCCAATTCATTTTTAAATTTTTTGCCTTAAATCATTTATTATTTATATTGTTCAGTTAATACTTCTTTTAAGTCTTTTATTTAAATTTCTAAATTAGTTTCTTTAATAAATTTTTCTCGTTTTATTAAATGATTTTCTTCTTCCATTCTTCTAATTTTTTCATCTCTCTCTTCCAATATTGTTCGTTGTTAGTCCCTTGACAATGTAGCAAGAATTACAGAAGGGGGGTTGAATGAAATTCTTGAACCTTTTTCTTGAAATAAAAATGTTCAACTCGATTATTGATATATTTGTTTTGATTAGCACAATGCGGAATATAAACTCAAATGAATCAAAACACAAGTAATTAAAAACAAGAGTCTTTAAAAACTTTCTGGTGGATTTAAACAATTCCACTAGAGATATATATAATATATCGAGAGGACTCTGTGTGCAGAAATGCTCACAGCTGCTTACAAAATAGAACTTCTGAGAATACAGGAAATGCTAAAGATTAAGCTTACAAAGATTTCTCTGTTTTTGTGTTTTCTCAACTATCTCAGTTATTTTTCTATTTGCTACTCTCTTGGTTTATATAATACCAAGATTACAAAGTCAAAAAGACTGAACAAATATAAAATCTAACAGTCTTAATCTTTCCTGCTTTTCGTCCTCTATTACCCAGTTAATGGGCTTCCACAATGTGTTTGTATCCAACTCGACGGCTGTGTGTCAGCTTTCACTGTTCAACTGATGTTTGAATTCTTGATATGATCATCCGTCGACTTTCAGATCATCCGTCGATGACTTAATTGATCATCCGTCGACTGCTATGTTAAACATCCGTTGATAGTCATTTGATCATCCGTCGAAGGCTTTGTTAATCATCCGTCGGTAGCTATTTTGGCACTTGACTTCATTTCACTTATACAGAATTACAAGACATTACTTATGTACAATTAATCAACCTATTCTGTATATCTAGTTAAAGTCAACATGACTTATATGCTACTACAGATTCTATACAAAGGTGCATACATCACTGTGCTACAAACTTATTATTACATAAGCTACTCACTCGATGGATAATAAGTTATTTATCTGTCGGGACTATAATGAGTTATCCGTCGGGACTATAATTCTTATCCGTCGAGTGCTACATTATTTCACTAAGTAAAATCTACTTAGATGTTTTGTTTAAGTGATCATCAAGTACACAACATATTCACAACAATCTCCCCCAATTTATGTCTACTGGAATTGTAGCCATAAATTAAGAAATACTTGATAATAACAAAACATCCTAAACATATATCTTTAAAGATAAGTAGATAAAATTGAAAGTGCTTCAATTAAACAAAATGTATAAGGTTTGGCTCACAGTCAGTTCAAGATGCTCCTCTAGCCTGAGCAGGTTTTTCTAGTTTCTTGAAGGTCTGGATCTTCTTCCAAGCTTTCTGTTGTTTTCTTCAATTTGATTCTGGAGCTGCCTGTGGAATTCTAGTTCATCAGATTCTGAGAGATCTAGCATTTCTTGCATCTCCAAGAGAGTCTCATTGCTAGAGATACTCAATTGGTCTTCTAGTCTGAAGAATCTTCTCACACCCTTGTCATCCATGAATTCCATCAGCCAGTAGGGCCTTAGATGCACTCTTCTCCCTATGTATGGGATGATTAGAGTCTTTGGGAGTGCATCTTTAGCTCTAACACTCCTCAGCTCTTCAATCTTCTTCAATACTAGTCTTCTTGCATTTACATTGAACCCAAAGTTTTTCTTGAAGGATGAATAGACTTTGATCAACACAGCTTGGCTTTCTTGAAGTATCCTGTGAAGAGGCCACTGAATCTCCCTTCCTCCTTTGTACTTGAACACCAACCTTTCAGGTAGGTTTCTGTATGCATCAATTGCCCTTACTTTATCCAGTTCCTCCAGATAAAGGTTTAGATCTGAGAATTCTTTGATGTCACACAAGTACAAGTAGTCTCCCCTGTTGACCTTGGGTTGAGCTTTAACTACTAACTTGGATTTGAGAGGTGACAGCTTCACTTTCTTGACTGCCCTTGATTTTGTCCTTTTTGGCTTGGTAAGTATTGGCAAGTTGAAGTCAGGAATTGGTAATTTATCCCACTCTATTGGCTCATCCTTTGGCACAATAGGCTCTCCATGTATGTTCCTGTAGGGGTCCACCACCCTTATGTCTTCAAATACCACAGATGGCTTTAATGCTTGAGTTTTAGCTGGTGTGGATTCCTTAGGAAATTGATCTTCCAATTCCTTGTCAACAACATCAAGTTTCCTTTTTGTTCTTCTAGCCAATTCCTTTTCTTTTGGGGATTTCTTCTGTTCTTCAATCTTTTTCTTTGATTCAGCAGCTTCAGATGGTTAAAAGGGAATTTGTTGAGAAGAGTTTACAGCCTGTAGCTTGGCCAAGATGACAATCTGCTCTTTCTTTTGTTTAGATTTCTTAGCATCTAGAGCAGCTTGCCTCTTTTCCTTTTTTAATATTGCTTTCTCTTCTTTCTTTGCTTGAGCAAACTGTGGATGTCTAGCTACCACACAAATTTCCTTTCCATTTCTGAATATCTTAGCAATTCTCCTTTTTGAAGCTGAATTAGCTGGATCTTTATAGAAGACAATGGATCTTGACAGAAGCTTCTTTTTATCAGGCTTGGGTGTCTCATACACAGTGTCCAAGGGATTCTTCAAAGATGACTTTGGATAATTTGCCCTTGGTTTGAGAATTATTTCGGCCTTTTGTGATTTGATGCAGGAAGATTGTCCTTTCTCCAGATAGTTCATGCTCATCTCATTCACACTGATTGGCTTGACGTGAGAGTGATGGATGGCTAACTTAACTGGCTCCTTGACTAGTTCAAACTTTTTCTGTATCTCCTCATCAATCTTATCCCAGTTGATCAAACTCAACTTTCCTTTTTCAGCAACTTTCAAATTTGCTGCTACTGCTTTAGTTAGATCTATACCATCTGCAACTGGTGGCTTGGAGATAGTAATTGAAGGTACAATTACTTTGCTAATTTGTACTTGAAGTTTCTCCCCCTCAGTTGGTCCTTTCTCCCCCTTACTTGATTCTCTCTCCCCCTTTTTGTTATCATTAAGTTGAGGAGTTAGACCTTGTGCTTTAGCCAATTGTATGAGAAGATTTGTCTGAGTCTGTTGATTTTGAAGAAGAATAGCCACTGAATCTTCAATAACTTGAACTCTGTTTTCCAGCTTGGCTAGCTTCTTTTCAGAGTCTAATTCTCTCCTCAATCTTAGTAGTAGATCTTGCATGGTACCATATGGCATTACTGAATCCAGCTTCTCAGAGTTATAGGTCTTCAAGTCAGCTATATCTCTTTTCAATTCATCCACACTGAGATTTTGTCTTAAGTGCTGGATCTTCATTAAATGTAGAGAGTCTAGGTGAGCTTGAAGAATAGCCTTGGTACCAGCATCTGAAGTTTCCTGAAGGGCCTGTTGAATAACTATTACTTGTTTGACCAAAGACACCTCAAATTGTCCTAGTGTAGATTCCTTTGTCCATGCCCATTCAGGTAAACTTAAAGCAGAACTTGGGCCTTCAGCTCCCCCTAAGTTCATGCTTCCATCCAAAGAACTAGAGTCATCATCATTAGAATTTACTCCAAATTCTTCAGATTGCTCTCCAGCTTGAGAATGCATCCTGTTAACAGCAGCTTTATCTCTTTGAAGAGATTCTGTGGTGTGCACCAAATTCAAAGTCTACTCTGCCTCCACATTGCCCTGAGTAGCCAACAATTGATAGGCTGACACAGGATAAGTAAAAGTGTCAACATCCAAGGAAATGTTATCAATTTCAGCTTTATAATATTGCTGAAATTGTCTTCCCTTTTCAGCATCATCCACAATCATTGACTCACTAGCAATGGCTAGATCCACCCTTATTTCTCCTGTACCTGCCTTTTTCTCATATTCTCTCTTTTGTTATATCAGGGTCTCACCCTGGCTCCCCACCCTTACCTGCAGCAACCCAGCCTCTCACTCAAAGCACTCTCCTCTCTCAGTATTACCACTAAATCTTCTGCACTAGAAATAACTGAAGTTTGAAGTTGTGCAGAGACACTCGACGGATAAGTGATATCCATCGGGTGAGTGGTGAAGCTATCCGACGGATAACTGCTGTTAAGCTTATCCGCCGGGATACAATCACTACTCGACGGATGAGCAATATCCATCGAGAGAGTAGAAATGAATGAGGTGGGAAGAGAAATATTGTTGACTCTGTGTTGATTAAAGTTATTTGAGGCACAAATGTCACAATAGTATCTGAAAGAATTGGCAAGTGAGCCAACAAATCATCTAAAAGATGATGCTCACTTGCACTAGATTTTGGCTTCCCCAACAGAGTTAAAGAAGGGGAATCAGGAATTGAAGTGTTTATCATATCCACTTCCAGTGAGTTAGTTGGTGAGTATGGTGTTTCGGTGGCTTCTATTATAAGAGATTTTGGCTGTGACTCCACATTTATTGGAGCCACATCAATCTGAATTTGAGAAGGTGCAGTGACTGTGTCTTTAGCACCAGTTTGCACTGTGTGTGTGCCCTGTGCATCCCCAGTTGTTTTGGATTTCTTGTTTCTAGTGTAAGTTTGGGGTGAGCTTGTGTCCCTAACCCTTTTGGCCTGTGCTCTTGGATGAGAGCTTTGTTCAATAGCCACATCCTTTTGGGAGGATGCAGCTAGAAGTGAGCTTTTGTCCTTTTTAAGCACTGCAGTTTGTTGGGAAACTGCAGTGTGGCTAGGCTGGGATTCACTCAACTCTCCAACCTTATCCTTGGGGTTTCTTTGATGTTCACCCCTTTCCTCACCTATCTGACCCTCCTTCACACTCCCCTCTTTGGCTTTGGTAGATTTTTTAACTGGTACCTTTTGAGAGATACCAGAGGGGGTTTTCTTTGATTTGGATTTGGAAATTACAGTTGTTTTGGCAGCTTTGGTAGGCAACTGTTTGGTCATTGTCACAGTTTCCATAGCTATGCCTGAAGTAAAAGAAATAGAGGAGATTGGAATAGTTGAGGGTATGGATGAACTTACCTCACTTACCTGAGGTGTCAGCATTACAGGGAAATAGAACATTGGCACATCCCTATGGTGGTTGGCTCTGTTCAAATCTGTAATGATTCTCCTCTCTTGAACCCAACAAGCTAATTTGTTGTTTGGGTTCTCAAGTGCAATTTATTGACAAAGATGGTTAGCCAATAGCATAAAAAATCTAGCATAATATATGTTCTTTCCCCTTTTGGCTAACTCACCTAGTTTAAAACCTAACTCATATATGACAAGGTCACTGAAATTGTAAAATTTGTCTGTAACTAGCATGTATAGCATGTTAAGCATGGAAATGTTCACAGAATCAAAATTACTGATTTTTCCAGAGAAAACTTTAGTTACAACATCACACATAAAACTCCATTCCTTCCTAAGACCTAATCTCCTAATATCACTTAGCTTATTAGTAGGAAGTGCATAATGCATGGAATTAAGCATATTGATCAAATCAGTGTCAGTGTGTGGTGAAGTTACATTATCATCAGCAATCTTGAAACATGCTTTTATCACATCACTATTGATACAGAATTCATTACCTTTGATGGTCAGAGTGATGGTTTTGTCAGTAGAGCTGTAAATTGCAGAGGTCCACATCTCTTCTACAGCTTCACAAAAGATTGTGGGTGATTCAAGCATGGCAAAACTTAACTTGTAGTTCTTCACGAAGTCCATCATCTTGTGATAGTCTTCTGATTGCTGAATGCCCTTATTGACCAAAGCAGTGAAGTTGTTCTTCTCATAAATGAACCCAGTCTGAGACATAATCTGTAACACCCCCAAATCCGGGGTCGGGGATCCGGGTTGTCAAGAGTTCCATTTTCCTTAATAACACCCAATCTTAATAATTAATCAACTACTCTGTACTGTGACCCGAAAATAAACACACACACCACAAGTTATAGTCTCAGAGATGATCATCCAAAAATAATCACAAGTCGTTTTATTCCACAATTACATGCCAATGCACCTTAAACAGGTTTCTGAATAAATTTACATTTCTTTACCATTATTACAATTCATAATATATATAAGTCTGGTACATTATTAGTTGAAAACTTATCCTATTGGTAATTTCTACCTCTGCTACAGCGGCCTCAACGCTTCCAGAAAGCTGCGGAACGTTTCATATCCGCTTGCGAATTGGGAGTTTGGTCCTGTTCATCTTATCTATCTGATGTTGTGTGATGAAAGAAGAAGCAACGGTGAGCAGCAAGCCCACCAAAATAATATGTATAATGATTAACAATATATGAGCCTTCTCATAGTACTCATGAAAGTCTTGGTCAAAAGAAATGAACCAAGTTGATATCTTAATGCGATGAAGTCGCAAAATATTCAGTATATATATATACATATATACTTTTCAAAATATGGGAAGTCCTCTTCAATGCATAATACACACAGAGTTCCAGTGTATAACTGTATAAAAATATCGTTGCAAGGTGATCTCATATATCTAACCTTGTCTCAACGTTTTTCTGAAAATCTTTGTCATGCATAAGATAATCATTTACTAGATATAAGTTTAAAAGATGAAATTACAAGATACTCCAATATACTTATATCTTTTCCAAATACTACTTGAACTACCACCGTTCAAGTTATAATTAGTTTCAAAAGTTCATCACACTGATGACACTACAAGATAAGACTCGAATAGATTCAATCTTTGAAATATTTTGAAGGAAATGAAGTTATGATATACTTCATTAAGTCCCGATATATATATACACCTATATATATACATACGTTTCCTGAAAACCTCTGTCATGTAAAGTATGAACAGAATTGCAATATCCAATAAATTTGGAAAGAAAACAAATTTTGGCATAAACCTGATATCTTGCTGATCAGGCAAAGATACCAATAAGTAACCTTTTCTACTAGTAGATGGACGAATTCCCCACTGGTCATCACCCTGGTCGCAATAGGACCTTATGCTGGACTGCCACTCAGCCACTTATGCATTTGATGGACTCCCACTGAGCCACTTACACTATCATGGACGCCCACTGAGCCCATGTTGCTTATGCCGACTCAAATAGATGGACTTACTTCCCGAACGTTGGGTAAGTAATCAATTCATTTACCAAAACCGCAACCTTGTTGCGAATATAAAATACACCACAGAGCCGGATCCCTCAGGTTTTGAGCGAGTATTTAAATCCCCTTAAAAAGGAAGATCTTAAATATAAAAATGAGTTTTTGGATCTGATCTAACTTTTAAAAATCATTTTGAAGACTCGAAAACACTTTAAAGAGTGTTTGGAGTAATGTTGATTTAATGAAGTAAATCAGTCCCAATATTTTTAGAAAATGTCTGAATATTATTATTTAAATAATATTCCCATAAAGAATAATCTTTATACAAATAATTGAAGTAGAAGTTGTAAGACTTATACTTGAAATGAGTATTAAATAACCAAAGATATACTTATACGAAAGTACTATCTTTATTTGAATAATCGAAAATAAGTTTGATTATCGAAACATTATTCTTTAATAAAATAAAGAATATTATTAAATAATAAGCGGAGTCATAATACCTGGAATGAATATTATAAATAATATTCATTAAATACAATAAAGGAGTCAATACATCCTCAAATGACTATCCAATTAATAATCATTAAATAATATAAACTGAGTCATAAGCCCTCGAATGAATATTCAAAATAATATTCAATAATAAAATAAAGGAGTCATAAGTCCTTGGATGAATATTCGAAATAATATTCAATAATAAAATAAAGGAGTCATAAGTCCTCAGATGAATATTCGAAATAATATTCAATAATAAAATAAAGGAGTCATAAGTCCTCGGATGAATATTCGAAATAATATTCAATAATAATATAAAGGAGTCATAAGTCCTCGGATGAATATTCGAAATAATATTCAATAATAAAATAAAGTTAAAGTTATCGAATAAACCTTATTCGATTAATAGTTTTGAAAACTATAACCATATATATATAAAAATATATATATTATACTCGGAAACATCGACTCCCGGTTTAGAAATATGTTCACCTTTTGATCCCCTATACTAAGGGTAAATTCAAATACCGCTTATCTCTAGCATAGGTATTATGCAACTGTAAGCATTTTAACCAACAGATATATAATCCAAAAATATGAAATAGGCATGCATATATACCATATCACATGCTACAATATATCGCAAGAATTTGCTAATAACAAATATGCATTTATCGCAAGATCATGCATATACACATATACATCACAACAACAGTATAACGGGTAGAAAACTTGCCTGAGTGCTCCCGGATAGACTTAAGCTTAGAGTGGGTCCGATAACCTATGAACAACAACATAAGTCGGAATTAGACCCCGGTCGCTTAAGAAACTAGACTTTAACCATTTAGAGTCCTAACGTTCGCTTTCGCGCTTACTGACTTACTTAAGTCGCTCGAGTACCCTTGGCTCCCCCATTTTTAATAATTTAACCATTACGAGTTTTAAGGCAATTCCTTCGCGAGTGTCTTACCAACTGCCTATTACACCTTACATAAATGTTTCATACTTCAATTAGTCCTTTAAGGTCTTTAACCTATGTTTCAAAGTAAGGCGAGGGGTAAGGGTTCGTTCGCGAAACGTTGTTACTTAAAACGGCCGTTTCTCCTAAACCGTTCATCGGAATCAAACGAACCACATATCAAAACGAAGATCATAACATGAACTATCTAAAACTGGCAATGGTCAGAACCTAGCAGTGAGTTCAAGGGTTCTGATGTTAAGAACAAAAAAACAGTCTACGGTAAATCGGGCATTACGACGGCTATGTTTACGCGATTTCCCAAATTTATACCATTCCAAATCCACCACAATTCAACCCCAATTCACAACCCAATCAAAACTCCATCCAAACTACATCATAACAGCCCCAACACTCAACATTAACAATTTATACTTATTCCCCACATGAACTAAAAGCTTTTCTTAGGTTCTTTAACTAATTATCAAGATTTACAACTCCAAAAATACCACCAAACCAACTAATCTCTACAACTCAACCAAACTTTAAACAAACAAGCATCATGCTTCACATATACTATATCAAACATATTCATTCCTAATTACTCAAAACTAAAGCTAGGGTTTGTAGTTTATACCTTCCTTGGAGAGTGGAGAATCAAGAGAATGGCTTGGAATCACCCTTAAAGTCCTTATCCAAGCTTAATCTAAACAAAACTTCAAGAACACAAATTTTAGTTCTTGAAAAACACTATTCACCATCTTCTTCCATGATTTATAGAAAAAGATTGGCTTGGAATTAGAAGCTTAAACTTATAGGGAGTATGTAACTATCCATGGGGAAGCTTAGATAAATACCTTGCTAAATAGTAAGTGGTGGAGCTTGGATCTTCATTTTGTTAAGAAAGAAGCTGAGAGCTTCATGAAGAAATGAAATATCTTTGTGTTTTGTGAGTTGTTTGCTTGGTTACTAGCTTTTGATTTTGGTAAATTACCTTTTTAACCATGAAATTTGTGTGGTTATTAATCAACCACAACTCCTTCCCTTATGTCATGCTTAGGTCATCCTCATGATGTCATCCTCCCCTCCTTGTCCTCTTCTCATTGGTTGGGTGACATCATCCTCTCTAATCCCTTTGATTAACTTCCTAATTTTTTGCCTAATGACCGCTGATCTGTTATACGGTTCGCTTAACTTTCGTTTTCGTTTATCGTTTGAGGGATCATACCCGGGGGATCTTATTACTTAGGTTCCCTTAACCTTTCTCAATATATTGTATTCCTTTTATGATCCTCTCTTATAATCCTTTAATTTAAATCCTTTTTATCCTATTACCTTATACTCAATTCTTTCCGTATCTAGTGGATTTCCGGGAAAAAATCAAAGTGTTCGGAATTGGATTCTGACGATCTTTACATACACTTATATGTCATATAGAGTGCCAATAAAATCTCAGAATATCCATAAAAGAACCCCTACCTAGTGTGGCATGAAAAGTTTTCTCATTCAGCAAAAACACTATTCATAAGGGTTTCAAAAATTTTCCAAAAATTGGGGTTATTACAGTCTGCCCTCCTTAAAAGGATTCCGTCCCGGAATCAGATAGAAAATGAATAGGGATACTTTCTTAACATTGCACTTTCTAACTCTCGAGTAAATTTTCCCACATTGTGGTTCTTCCATCAAACTCTGACTAGTTTGATAACCCTTCTCCTAAGCACTTGTTCCTTTTCGATCTATAACCCTTTCTGGCTGCTCCCTATAGGTTATGTCTGGTTGCATGCCTATGCGCTCATATGCCCCTATTTATCTGGCATCCGAATTACACTTCCTTAACATTGATACGTGAAACACGTTATGACTTGCTACATGTTCGGGGGTAGGGCTAGCTCATATGCTAACTTCCCAAATGTCTTAATATATCTAAGGGTCCAACAAATTGTAGACTTAGCTTTCCTTTCTTTCCGAACCTCATCAATCCTTTCCAAGGGATACCTATAACATTACTAGGTCCCCTATTTCATACTCTTTGTCCTTTCGTGTCAAATCAACATACTTATCATGTCCATCTTGGGCTACTACCATCCGTCCTCTGATTAGATCTATCATATCCTTGGTCCTTTGGACCACTGCTGGTCCGAGCATCTTGCGCTCTACAACTTCATCCTAACATAAGGGAGATCGACATTGTCTTCCCTCAAGGATCTCATAAGGCGATATCTCAATACTGACATATGATCTATTGTCGTAAGAAAACTCAATCTGTGTTAAGTGATCATTCCAATTTCTTTCAAGTCTATTGCACAGACTCTCATTATAGCTTTTAGCATTAGAGCTTTTGCTTCTCAATACCCATTATTTTCCAGTTCGTAATCGCTACTACCTTCCGTTCCTAATATTATACTGGTTATACTTTTGCTCGTTAGCGTTCTATAACCTTTTAATAACCACGTCAACCTTAGTATCACGAATGTGTTTCCATTCCGAATACCACCATAACTTTACTACTCCTTTTTCAGCTGTTTCTATTTTCCAAAATTTGATCAATCATATAGAAGTAAAGGAATTTGTTGAGAGATCACTATGATCATGAACACTTGTTCTATTGCATAGTTAGTACAGAAGGTGGCCAGCCTTTAGTACTTGACAAGCAATTAAACAATAGATGGTATCCTACTAGGCTTCTATCACACAGATAGATAGTCATTCGGCAATATCCCCCCTTCTGGAAGGGTTGTTCTTCTCAGCTTACATGAAATGAAAAGAAGAGAAAAGAACGAATTGAAGAGAATTGTAAATAAAAAAAATATACTGCCACAAAATATCTGGCTTGGAACCTACCTCTGAACTATAGAGGTTTGTCATAGGAGAACAAAACATATATGTATTTACATCAACATCAAGTATTATAGCATCGTATTTCACATGCCTAAATATTTTTTGCTATTCCGTCCATCATTCTATGGACCCATGCTCTTCCTCGAGCTTATACACAATCACCTTTGAAACTCCCTCGATATCGAAAATCGAATCTGGGATCTCATTCTAGACATCATCGTTACTAGAATTCTATGCTTGCACCGCAACCTTCCTCATATAGTAATACGACTGTCTTTTCATAAGAAGGAATAAATATTCAATAGGTAGATACTCTACTTAATTAGTCTATCAATGATAACTTATACATTACCACGACCCGATTAGTGGTACTCAATCTCAACATCCATTCCAATACAACTCTCACGGTTGTAATCAGCTCATTACTCGCAGAATCATTGCTGCATTACTATGGTCCACCACTGACCTACTGTCGTCATTCACTTTCCATGAAATCTTAATATCTAACCATACGGAGTCCATACATGTCATATCAAATCCTTCTAAGGAGGTAACATAATCACCATTCATGATTCATGAAGAACACTCCTGATCCTGCCATACATACATGACATGAAGCAGATAAAATTGCAGAAGAGTTTCAATCAAAGCAATGATAGCAGGTTAATACCATTCTTAATCATATGCCTTCGATAGAAGACTTAACTCAAAGGTTCGTTTAGTCCTTTTGAAACATGGTCCAGGCTCATTCTCAAGATAGTACCTTCTAAGATAGAGAGCCCGCTCATGGCGATTACACGAATTAAACCTTTACCAACTACTATTACGGTTGGGTATTGCACAGTCATCAGAAGGAATGTCAATCTTCCAAACCATAATACAACCTTCAGCTTTAACGATCATCACTGTATTCCTTTGGCACAAGCGCCTATAATTATCCTCTTACCTTTAAAGTGTTGGCCACCTCTTTGGCCCTTCCTGATAGTAAAATTTCCTTACAGTCAATGTCATTTTAACCACCTCCAAATAAATTTTCTACCTCATTTCAATCACAACTTATGTGAAGATGTTTTCCTTAAAATCTGATGAGTAAAAAAAATCACCATTTTTCCATAAGTTATTGCCTCAGTCTTTAGAGGTTAATCACTGTCACGACTGACTCTCAATCATACTTAGAACATCTTTAATCTTAGGTCCTAATTGCCTGGAACAAATTCGACCTTTACTGGTTCGATCCATACTTTCTCGTGGTTTAACACGTGCCCACCTGGTATTATTATAATTACGCCATATTTCCTTCATCAAAATTTCTATTCTTGAGAACTTTGAATATTACCTTTCTCCTTGTAAAACCTCTTAAGGTTATCCTTAAATCCTTCATCAGGTACACCCTAGGTACAGGGCATATCAAGATACCATTTATTAATACCAGAATCATTGTCTATATACTTCTGAAAAATTTCTCCACTGATCCTTAAAGGTTATTATTACCTTAATCCTTTCCAATTCATACTGTCAAAACTCATACTATCCCTATTAAGGGTGAAATGCCAACCTTTATGCATTCCCCTAGGATTCGTTTTAAGTTACTGATGTTCTATCCTTAATTCCACCTTTAAAAAGGTACATGCATCCTTCCATGGATAATTCAAGTCATATATCCCTGATAAGGGTGTCTTATTCAATCATTCCCACCTCGATAGTATATGCCTAATTTTACAATAACATCTGTATTCCAAATGAGGTCAATCAATTATGGCCTCCAAAAGATAACGGCGGTTATCCGCTTTTCTTTCCTAATTTGGTAACGATAACAAGGATGTTCTGGAAGATATTGGTCGTGTTCAACGCGAACTTCTTCTTAATAATTCCTTATTTACTTTTGTTATTTATCTCAACAGTCATCTCAATGTTGGGATATCTTTCATACCTGGCGTCTCCCTTTCTGGGTATCAAGCCACCGGTCTTACACTTCACATTCTTGAAGGTCACTTCCTTCATCCAATTTTTCCTAATTTCTTACTTTCTTGTCTCCTCAGTCTATCCGTGTCTCAATATTTATCCTTCGAACTATCTCAAGGTTTCCTCAAATCCTCCCAACTTA
Source organism: Apium graveolens (assembly GCF_009905375.1). Taxonomy (NCBI): domain Eukaryota; kingdom Viridiplantae; phylum Streptophyta; class Magnoliopsida; order Apiales; family Apiaceae; genus Apium; species Apium graveolens. The sequence goes on from NC_133652.1 coordinate 79,804,550, forward strand.
CAGGGGATAAAATATATGTATCTCTTATTCCTTCAACCATCAATTTAACTCATGGTGAATCACCTTCATCCTGACGATTACATACTTTTCTATTTCTATTGCTACGAGTCTTTAGGGTTTCCTCATACCCAACTTCCTTATCATTCCTCAAACTCTATTGCCTTTATATTCCTTTCGACTTCAGTTTCTTTTTTTTTTCCTTTCTCTTATCATTATTTCATGAACCAACCCAACATAAGCATCGATTTCAAACATCCCGTCATTCTGGATTCGTGTCCTCAGAACGAATCTTGACAACTTTTATAACTTAGATTCATAATTCATCATACTCGTCTGCCTTTATTCTGGCTCTAAAGCTTTTACACTATCCCCATAACCTTGGGAAGTACTTTCCTGAAAATAATTGACTGAACTTAAATCAGTTTATTATAATCTCTTGCTCCGTGCCTTCCTTGGTCTTTCACCAGCGGGTGGTCTCCCTCTTAGGAGGGTAAGTGACAAAAACAGTCTTTTGTGGTTCGTCAATCATTTAGAATCTCAAATGATTCCTATATTTCCTTTAGCCAGGCTCTGGCCTCAACTGGGTCAACTTGTTCCTTGGAACACTGAGAGCTTAGCGATTTAAAGGTCCTGAAAGAATTTCCTACCGCATTGTTTCCTCAAGGTGGTGGTTGGGGATAATAGTCTAAGTTCTGTCTAGACAGGTCCATAAATTTCCGTATAGGAGTACCGTCTCGGGTCTCCTTTCCTTACTCGACTTTCTATTTCCTTAGTATGAAATATTTCAACCTTCTCCCATAATCGGGGTTATCTTATATATTAAAAACCTTGTTTTCCACTATATTATGTTATGCGTTCTTTTGATCTTGATGGCGACCTCCCTGACTATCACGTTCAGGGTTTGCTCTAAATCTTATTCCTCAAACTAGCTTTCATCTAAGATCTCATCTTTAAGCTCTTGAACATTTGGAACTCAAATTCTGTAGGAATACCTCATTATTCCCTTATCATTTTTCTCGATATTAATCTTTTATCTAATTGTCGGCTCTCTGCCTTCATTCATCACTTTTTCTGGCACAATATGTTCTTTTCCAAAAATTCGGTTTGTATTGCAATCTCAAACAGCTTTTCGGTACCGGCTCCGGTTACCTTCACTTCTATTTCCATTTTCTTAAAATCTCTTATAAACTCTCCCAAAGACATTATTATCTTGAGTCTCTCCTTTTTACTAAGGGCATCAGCCACCACATTGGCTTTCCCTGAATGATAAAGTATCTCCCAATCATAATTCTTGATTAGCTCTAACCACCTCATTTGGCGCATGTTGAGCTCTTTTTGCGTGAAAATGTACTAGAGCTCCTATGGTTTGTGTAAATCTTGCACTTCTCTCCGTACAAGTAGTGCCTCTAATCTTTAGGGCAAAACTATTGCCACGAGCCCAAGCTCATGGGTGGGGATATCGAATTTTATAGTCCCTTAATTGGCTTGACGCGTACACGATTACCTTGCTGTGCTGTATGAGAAGCACCCTAATTCCTTATGCGAAGTGTCACTACACTTCAAAAAATCTCATTTTCCATCCGGCAACGCCAACATAGGGAACGTCACCAACCTTTGCTTCGGTTCTTAAAAGTTGTTCTCGCATTTCTCTGTCCATTCGAACTTCTCAGTCTTACGAGTAAGTCGCGTTAAAGGGGCTACTATCTTTACAAACTTGAACGAACCTCTGGAAGTGACCGGCCAATCCTACCTCTGGTAGTTCCCTAACCATGGTCATCAATTCCTCAGTGGTCCTTTATTCATTCTTGTCAGGATCCTTCACGGGATCCTCCTCAGCAACAATCCCTTCTAGGACAACATCCTCAACTGTTACATCCTCAATATCAACATCATTCGGTCCTGCATTAGGACGCTCTATCGGATCCACAATCCGATCTCCAATTAGTAATAAAACATCATCGCGCTGTTACTCCTCAACCTCAGGGTTCGGTGTCCCGCTACCATATACGATAACGAACTACGCTTCTATCACGATATTTATAAGGGTTCCCATAAGGGTTTTAACTGTCAGTACTACGTTAGGTAGTCCGACTATGAACTTGGCAAGAGTTCTTATTATCTTAGTTATTATCTTAACGTCACATCATCTCTGAGGTTTATAACGCTTAGCTCTGATACCACTTCTGTAACACCCCCAAATCCGGGGTCGGGGATCCGGGTTGTCACGAGTTCCATTTCCGTTAATAACACCCAATCTTAATAATTAATCAACTACTCTGTACTGTGACCCCACAATAAACACACACACCACAAGTTATAGTCTCAGAGATGATCATCCAAAAATAATCACAAGTCATTTTATTCCACAATTACATGCCAATGCACCTTAAACAGGTTTCTGAATAAATTTACATTTCTTTGCCATTATTACAATTCATAATATACATAAGTCTGGTACATTATTAGTTGAAAACTTAGCCTATTGGTAATTTCTACCTCAGCTACAGCGGCCTCAATGCTTCTAGAAAGCTGCGGAACGTTTCCTATCCGCTTGCGAATTGGGAGCTTGGTCCTGTTCATCTTATCTATCTGATGTTGTGTGATGAAAGAAGAAGCAAGGGTGAGCAGCTAGCCCACCAAAATAATATGTATAATGATTAACAATATATGAGCCTTCTCATAGTACTCATGAAAGTCTCGGTCAAAAGAAATGAACCAAGTTGATATCTTAATGTGATGAAGTCGCAAAATATTCAGTATATATATATACATATATACTTTTCAAAATATGGGAAGTCCTCTTCCATGCATAATACACACAGAGTTCCAGTGTATAACTGTATAAAAATATCGTTGCAAGGTGATCTCATATATCTAACCTTGTCTCAACATTTTTCTGAAAATCTTTGTCATGCATAAGATAATCATTTACTAGATATAAGTTTAAAAGATGAAGTTACAAGATACTCCAATATACTTATATCTTTTCCAAATACTACTTGAACTACCACCGTTCAAGTTATAATTAGTTTCAAAAGTTCATCACACTGATGAGACTACAAGATAAGACTTGAATGGATTTAATCTTTGAAATATTTTGAAGGAAATGAAGTTATGATATACTGTATTAAGTCCCGATATATATATACACCTATATATATACATACATTTCCTGAAAACCTCTGTCATGTAAAGTATGAACAGAATTGCAATATCCAATAAATTTGAAAAGAAAACAAATTTTGGCATAAACCTGATATCTTGCTGATCAGGCAAAGATACCAATAAGTAACCTTTTCTACTAGTAGATGGACGAATTCCCCACTGGTCATCACCCTGGTCGCAATAGGACCTTATGCTGGACTGCCACTCAGCCACTTATGCATTTGATGGACTCCCACTGAGCCACTTACACTATCATGGACGCCCACTGAGCCCATGTTGCTTATGCCGACTCAAATAGATGGACTTACTTCCCGAACATTGGGTAAGTAATCAATTCATTTACCAAAACCGCAACCTTGTTGCGAATATAAAATACACCACAGAGTCGGATCCCTCAGGTTTTGAGCGAGTATTTAAATCCCCTTAAAAAGGAAGATCTTAAATATAAAAATGAGTTTTGGGATCTGCTCTAACTTTTAAAAATCATTTTGAAGACTCGAAAACACTTTAAAGAGTGTTTGGAGTAATGCTGATTTAATGAAGTAAATCAGTCCCAATATTTTTAGAAAATGTCTGAATATTATTATTTAAATAATATTCCCATAAAGAATAATCTTTATACAAATAATTGAAGTAGAAGTTGTAAGACTTATACTTGAAATGAGTATTAAATAACCAAAGATATACTTATACGAAATACTATCTTTATTTGAATAATCGAAAATAAGTTTGATTATCGAGACATTATTCTTTAATAAAATAAAGAATATTATTAAATAATAAGCGGAGTCATAATACCACGAATGAATATTATAAATAATATTCATTAAATACAATAAAGGAGTCAATACATCCTCAAATGACTATCCAATTAATAATCATTAAATAATATAAACTGAGTCATAAGCCCTCGAATGAATATTCAAAATAATATTCAATAATAAAATAAAGGAGTCATAAGTCCTCGGATGAATATTCGAAATAATATTCAATAATAAAATAAAGGAGTCATAAGTCCTCGGATGAATATTCGAAATAATATTCAATAATAAAATAAAGGAGTCATAAGTCCTCGGATGAATATTCGAAATAATATTCAATAATAATATAAAAGAGTCATAAGTCCTCAGATGAATATTCGAAATAATATTCAATAATAAAATAAAGTTACAGTCATCGAATAAACCTTATTCGATTAATAGTTTTGAAAACTATAACCATATATATATAAAAATATATATATTATACTCGGGAACATCGACTCCCGGTTTAGAAATATGTTCACCTTTTGATCCCCTATACTAAGGGTAAATTCAAATACCGCTTATCTCTAGCATAGGTATTATGCAACTGTAAGCTTTTTAACCAACAGATATATAATCCAAGAATATGAAACATGCATGCATATATACCATATCACATGCTACAATATATCGCAAGAATTTGCTAATAACAAATATGCATTTATCGCAAGATCATGCATATACACATATACATCACAACAACAGTATAACGGGTAGAAAACTTGCTTGAGTGCTCCCAGATAGACTTAAGCTTAGAGTGGGTCCGATAACCTATGAACAACAACATAAGTCGGAATTAGACCCCGGTCGCTTATGAAACTAGACTTTAACCATTTAGAGTCCTAACGTTCGCTTTCGCGCTTAACGACTTACTTAAGTCGCTCGAGTACCCTCGGCTCCCCCATTTTTAATAATTTAACCATTACGAGTTTTAAGGCAATTCCTTCGCGAGTGTCTTACCAACTGCCTATTACACCTTACATAAATGTTTCATACTTCAATTAGTCCTTTAAGGTCTTTAACCTATGTTTCAAAGTAAGGCGAGGGGTAAGGGTTCGTTCGCGAAACGTCGTTACTTAAAACGGCCGTTTCTTCTAAACCGTTCATCGGAATCAAACGAACCACATATCAAAACGAAGCTCATAACATGAACTATCTAAACATGTAAATGGTAAAAACCTAGCAGTGAGTTCAAGGGTTCTGATGTTAAGAACAAAAAAACAGTCTACGGTAAATCGGGCATTACGACAGCTATGTTTACGCGATTTCCCAAATTTATACCATTCCAAATCCACCACAATTCAACCCCAATTCACAACCCAATCAAAACTCCATCCAAACTACATCATAACAGCCCCAACACTCAACATTAACAATTTATACTTATTCCCCACATGAACTAAAAGCTTTACTTAGGTTCTTTAACTAATTATCAAGATTTACAACTCCAAAAATACCACCAAACCAACTAATCTCTACAACTCAACCAAACTTTAAACAAACAAGCATCATGCTTCACATATACTATATCAAACATATTCATTCCTAATTACTCAAAACTAAAGCTAGGGTTTGTAGTTTATACCTTCCTTGGAGAGTGGAGAATCAAGAGAATGGCTTGGAATCACCCTTAAAGTCCTTATCCAAGCTTAATCTAAACAAAACTTCAAGAACACAAATTTTAGTTCTTGAAAAACACTATTCACCATCTTCTTCCATGATTTATAGAAAAAAGATTGGCTTGGAATTAGAAGCTTAAACTTATAGGGAGTATGTAACTATCCATGGGGAAGCTTAGATAAATACCTTGCTAAATAGTAAGTGGTGGAGCTTGGATCTTCATTTTGTTAAGAAAGAAGCCGAGAGCTTCATGAAGAAATGAAATATCTTTGTGTTTTGTGAGTTGTTTGCTTGGTTACTAGCTTTTGATTTTGGTAAATTACCTTTTTAACCATGAAATTTGTGTGGTTATTAATCAACCACACCTCCTTCCCTTATGTCATGCTTAGGTCATCCACATGATGTCATCCTCCCCTCCTTGTCCTCTTCTCATTGGTTGGGTGATATCATCCTCTCTAATCCCTTTGATTAACTTCCTAATTGTTTGCCTAATGACCGCTGATCTGTTATACGGTTCGCTTAACTTTCGTTTCCGTTTATCTTTTGAGGGATCATACCCGGGGGATCTTATTACTTAGGTTCCCTTAACCTTTCTCAATATATTGTATTCCTTTTATGATCCTCTCTTATAATCCTTTAATTTAAATCCTTTTTATCTTGTTACCTTATAATCAATTCTTTCCGTATCTAGTGGATTTCCGGGAAAAAATCAAAGTGTTCGGAATTGGATTCTGACGATCTTTACATACACTTATATGTCATATAGAGTGCCAATAAAATCTCAGAATATCCATAAAAGGACCCCTACCTAGTGTGGCATGAAAAGTTCTCTCATTCAGCAAAAACACTATTCATAAGGGTTTCAAAATTTTTCCAAAAATTGGGGTTATTACATAATCTTTACTACAGGTGCCATTGTTAGAGAAGGAAAGCTTGAAGAGAAAGAGGATTTTTGCTTGAGAGAGAATGAAATAAACACAGTTGAATTTGAGAATGATAAAAGAAAATGATTAGAATGAAATAAGCTTTTATACTTTGCTCAAAAACAACGGATAAAAATAATAAAGAGAAGTAAATTACCCAATAGAAATTGCCTAAATTAGCCGTTTTAAAAATAAACTGTAAAAATTCCACTCATTATCCGTCGTGTAATGCTTACAAACTGTAAGTATACTCGATGGATAATGTTCAGGGAATTAACGGTTAAGATTTAGACACTTCGACGGATGAGGATAAACTGTTATCCGTCGAGTTTTAAAAGATTCCAGAAAAATAATTGATTTTTATTTGCACATTGTATATCGACGGATGACTTAACTCGATGGATAATGGTCATCCGTCGAGATGTAAATTTTGACTTAGTCAAAATTTCATTCATGGCTAAAAATCAGTTAAATTTCTGGCTACTTTTCAACTTGCAAAATAACTCAGATAGATTCAAGAGTAATTAAGCATACCTAACTCACTTACCAACCTAGAAAAGGTGGATTCATCAAGTGGCTTGGTAAATATGTCTGCAAGTTGCTTCTCACTTGGAACAAAATGTAACTCTACAGTACCATTCATTACATGTTCCCTTATGAAATGGTACTTGATGTCTATGTGCTTTGTCCTTGAATGTTGCACTGGATTTTCAGTGATGGCAATTGCACTTGTGTTATCACAGAAAATAGGAATCCTCTCAACTTGCAGACCATAGTCTAGCAATTGATTTTTCATCCATAAAATCTGTGCACAGCAACTGCCAGCAGTAATATATTCAGCTTCAGCTGTAGAAGTAGAAACTGAATTTTGCTTTTTACTGAACCAGGACACAAGCTTGTTTCCTAGAAATTGACAAGTTTCTGTTATGCTTTTTCTGTCAATTCTGCAACCTGCATAGTCTACATCTGAATAACCAGTTAGATCAAAACCAGAATCTCTAGGATACCAAATGCCAAGTTTTGGTGTTCCCTTGAGATATCTGAAAATTCTCTTAATAGCTATTAAGTGAGACTCTCTAGGATCAGCCTGAAATCTAGCACATAAACATGTAGCAAACATTATATCTGGCCTACTAGCTGTTAAGTACAGAAGTGAGCCAACCATGCCTCTATAGCTTGAAATATCCACAGACCTTTCAGTAGTGTTTAGTTCAAGCTTAGTTGCAGTGGCCATGGGAGTTTTTGCAGATGTGCAATCCATTAGATACAATCTTCTTTAAAAGATCGAAAATATATTTAGTTTGACTAATGAATATTCCATCACTAACTTGCTTAACTTGTAAACCAAGAAAGTAAGTTAGTTCTCCCATCATACTCATTTCATACTTACTTTGCATCAGTTTGGCAAACTTTTTACAAAGTTTCTCATCTGTAGAGCCAAATATAATATCATCTACATAAATTTGAACAAGTATGCTAGAGCCATTAATATATCTAAAAAATAAAGTTTTATCTACAGTACCTCTTGTGAAGTGATTTTCCAAAAGGAACTTTGATAAAGTGTCATACCAGGCTCTAGGTGCTTGCTTTAGTCCATAAAGTGCTTTCAGTAGATAATAGACATACTCTGAAAAATTTGGATCTTCAAAGCCAGGAGGTTGACTAACATACACTTCTTCCTCCAAATCTCCATTCAGAAAGGCACTTTTGATATCCATTTGATAGACCTTGAAATTGGCATGGGCTGCATAGGCTAAGAAGATTCTGATGGCTTCAAGTCTTGCAACATGAGCAAATGTTTCATCAAAATCTATTCCTTCTTGCTAAAAATAGCCTTTAGCAACCAATCTGGCTTTGTTCCTTACTACTATGCCATTTTCATCCATTTTGTTTTTGAATACCCATTTGGTGTCTATTGGATTCTTTCCTTTAGGCTTGGGTACCAGCTTCCAAACTTTATTCCTTTTAAACTGGTTTAGCTCCTCCTGCATAGCTAAAATCCAATCAGGATCTAATAAGGCTTCTTCTACCTTCTTTGGTTCTTCCTTTGACAGAAAGCTGCTGTATAGACATTCTTCTTGAGTTGCTCTCCTGGTTTGAACTCTAGAAGAAACATCACCAATAATCAGTTCAAAGGGGTGATCTTTTGTCCATTTCCTTGGTTGAGGTAGATTAGCTCTAGATGAAGAGACCTCAATGTTGTCTTGATGTGTGATTGAGTTTTGATTGCTAGAAACTCCCCCTGAGTTTGTGGATCTTTGATTTTAGAAAGGGGTACTTTCTATAGGTGACCTTCCTTGATTTCCTGCTCCTTTAGATAACCCGACAGATGGTGAATTTTGAGTACCGACGGATGAGGCAAGTTGTCTTCCGACGGATAACACAGATTGCCTTCCGACGGATGAAGCATTATGTAACTCGACGGATGTTGAGTTATGTGCTTCATTGGTGGTAGATTTGTCTGCATTATCCTTAGACACTGTTTCTTGATCACTCTCATCATCACTTTCATCACTGACCATCTCAACATTCTCGAATTTGAGGCTCTCATGGTAATCTCCATCTTTTAGTCCTTCAATCTTTTTATCATCAAACACAACATGTATAGATTCAACAATAATGTTGGTTCTTAGATTGTAGACTCTATATGCTTTAACAACAGCATATCCAATAAAAATTCCTTCATCTGCTTTAGCATCAAACTTCCCATTTTGATCAGTTTGATTTCTCAGAATATAGCATTTATAGCCAAAGACATGAAGAAAGTTTAGAGTTTGGCTTCTTGTTCTTGAACAATTGATAAAGTGTCATGCATCTTGCTTGATTAATCAGAGAGATGTTCTGAATGTAGCATGCAGTGTTTACAGCTTCAGCCCAGAAATATGTTGGTAATTTTGATTCTTCAAGCATTGTCCTTGCAGCTTCAATAAGAGATCTATTCTTTCTTTCCACTACTCCATTCTGTTGTGGAGTCCTTGCTACTAAAAACTCATGCAAGATCCCATTTTCCTCACAAAATGCTCTCATGACATAGTTCTTGAACTCAGTTCCATTGTCACTCCTTATTCTTCTAACTTTGATATCAGGATGATTGTTAACTTGCCTTATGTAATTGATGATGATTTCACTAGCCTCATCTTTAGACTTTAGGAAATATGTCCAAGAGAACTTTGAGAAATCATCTACAATTACTAGGCAAAATCTTTTCTTTGAAATTGACAATACATTGACTGGTCCAAACAAATCCATGTGAAGGAGTTGCAGAGGCTCTTCAATTGCTGAATCAAGTTTCTTCCTGAATGATGCTTTGATCTGCTTCCCTTTTTGCAGGCATCACACAGTCCATCCTTTGTAAACTCCACTAGAGGAATGCCTCTAACTAGCTCTTTCTTTACCAGCTCATTCATGGTCTTGAAGTTTAAATGGGATAGCTTCTTGTGCCATAGCCAACTTTTATCTTGATTTGCTTTACTGAGAAGACAAGTTACAGATTCTGCTTTAGTTGAGTTGAAGTCAGCTAGATACACATTTCTTCTTCTCACACCAGTGAGAACCACTTTGTTGTTTTGATTGTTAGTCATAACACAGGCTTCTTTGTTGAAGGTTACTGAGTTGCCTTTGTCACAAAGCTGGCTGATACTCAACAGATTGTGTTTGAGACCATCCACTAAGGCAACCTCTTCAATGATGACATTGTCCTTTGAAATCAAGCCATATCCCACAGTATAACCTTTGTTGTCATCTCCAAAAGTGATACTTGGGCCAGCTCTCTCCTTAAACTCTGTCAACAGGGTAGAATCACCAGTCATGTGTCTTGAACAGCCACTATCCAAGTACCAAAGATTCTTTCTGTTTCCCTGCACACATCAAAATCAAATCAAGTTGATTTTGGTACACAAGTTTCCTTGGGTCCTGCCTTGTTAGTTTTCTTCTTCTGTTTCTTAGGCCTTATCTCATTTGACTTAGGAATTTCAGATTCTTCCTTAGTCAATTGGGTTGTGCCTTTGAAACCACTAAATGCAACAGAATTATCATACATGTTATGGCTAACAGGAAATGGCATGCTTGGTGCAAACATGTTATTCCAGTAAGGCATGCTAAATGGCATTTGAGGCATATTGTATGCAACATAATATGGATTAGGTGCAAATGGCATATTAGCAAACTGTGCATTCATGTTCTGTGTAGGCATAGCATTAACAGGCATGGGAGGCATGTCATTAATGTTAGGAAATTGAGGTTGACCAGACATGGGAGTAGGCATGGCAGATTTGCAATTAACAGAAAATTAATTACACTACCACACTTGACACAGATCTTTCTAGGAGCATATTTATCAGGTGTGTAGTTATTGTGTTTGTTAATCCCTACTTTACCATTCCTATTGTTTTTCTTTTTAGTCTCTGTTTTTACCTCTATTTTCTCAAGTCTGTCACTTAACTGTTTGACAGTCATGTGACCAACATTAGCCTTTTTCCCTTTCTTAGCTTGACTTGACTCTCCTGAAACAAAGTTCTTGGAAACAGACCCATACTTATCATCTAGCTTGATTAATTTCGCTTTGCTAATGGGTTTGCTTACAGCCGACGGAAGAGGATTTTTATCATTCGACGGATAACACTTTTTGTTATCCAACGGATAGTCCTCATCATCCGTCGAGTCTACATTTGTCAACAACCCATCTACCAAAATAGGTTCTAGTTTCTCCTTATTCTTTTTCCAGGCTTCATCACAAAAAGACTCAATTCCTTGAATCTTGGTGATTTGAGCATGAACATCTCTGGATGTTTTCCATGTTTTAATCATCTCTTGTTCATGATCGAGCTGCTTCTTCAAAATTTCTTCCTTTTTCAAGGACTCGGTTAATTCCTCCTTGGCAATCCTACACTCAATTTTTAGTTTTTCAAACTCAACAAATTGAGACTCAAGCACATTATTCCTCTCACTTAAAAACAAGTTGTTTTCTTTGATTTTAGCATTTTCCTTAGTGAGAGACTTAAGTGTAACACGCAAATGATACAATTCTGTAGACATGTCATTTATTGCATCATTACACTCAGCTTTAGATAAATGTGAAAGGTTTGTAGTGATTACCTGATTGCTTGAGGAACTTGTCTCTATTTCATCAGACTTGGCCATAAGGGCTAGATTGACATAGCTGACATCTTCATCTTCATCTAAACCATCAGCTGCCCAGTCATTCTCTTGTGTAATAAAGGCCCTTTCCTTTTGTTTAAGTAGATCAAAGTATTTTTTCTTGTAATCTACAGACTCAAATCTTTTCTTACTGGAATCTGACTTTCTACACTCATTTGCAAAATGCCCTGCCAAGCCACATTTGAAACATTTGAATTTTTATTTGGCTCAAATCTGACTTTCTATTTGGCTTGGCTGCTCTAAAGTTCTTTTTGAACTTGAGCTTGGAAAAACTTCTTGAAAGGAATGCTAGGTGCTCATCAATGTCCTCCATGTCATCTTGGCTCAATGAATCTTCATTTTCTGCAGCTAGCCCCTTACCCTTGCTTTCACAGACCTTTGAAGTTGATTCCACAGCTTCCATCTTCACTTCCTTCTCCTTTTCCAGATCAGCAACTAGTGCAATGGATCCTCCTTTCTTCTTTCCTCTCTCCATTCTTTCATCCTGCTCTATCTCAAGCTCATAGGTTTTCAGAATGCCATACAGTCTCTCCTAAGTAAACTCCTTATAATCTTGTGAGTTTCTCAATGAGACTGTCATTGGTTTCCATTCCTTTGGAAGAGATCTGAGAAATTTCAGATTAGAGTCCTTAGTCTGATAGACTCTTCCATGCAACTTAAGAGCATTTAGTAGTTTTTGGAATCTACTAAAAATGCCAGTGAGTGACTCACTTTCTTCATTGTGAAAATGCTCATATTGCTGAATCAGGAGCTGCATTTTATTTTCTCTTACTTGCTCAATGCCATCACAAATTATCTGTATTGTGTCCCAAACTTTCTTGGCAGTTTTGCAGTTGATGATGTTATCAAACATGTCTGCATCAACACCATTGAACAGAATGTTCATGGCCTTTTTATCTTTCCTGACTTGTTCAATGTCAGGATCAGACCATTCATGCCTTGGCTTTGGAACAGATGGCTCGTTTCATGTTGCAGCTCTCATTGGAACATAACGACCTCTTTCTATGCAGTCCACATAGGCCTTATCTTGAGAAAGCATGTGAAGATGCATCTTTACCTTCCAATGATGGTAATTATCTTTATCAAGAAAAGGAATCTTGACTCCAACATCTTTCTTGTTCATCTTGCTGAATTGTTTTGATCTTTAAACTCTTTATAGTATAAGAGCTTACTCTGATACCAATTGTTAGTCCCTTTACAATGTAGCAAGAATTACAGAATGCGGGTTGAATGGAATTCTTGAACCTTTTTCTTGAAATAAAAATGTTCAACTCGATTATTGATATATTTGTTTTCACTAGCACAATGCGGAATATAAACTCAAATGAATCAAAACACAAGTAATTAAAAACAAGAGTTTTTAAAAACTTTCTGGTGGATTTAAACAATTCCACCAGAGATATATATAATATATCGAGAGGACTCTGTGTGCAGAAATGCTCACAGCTGCTTACAAAATAGAACTTCTGAGAATACAGGAAATGCTAAAGATTAAGCTTACAAAGATTTCTCTGTTTTTGTGTTTTCTCAACTATCTCAGTTATTTTTCTATTTGCTACTCTCTTGGTTTATATAATACCAAGATTACAAAGTCAAAAAGACTGAACAAATGTAAAATCTAACAGTCTTAATCTTTCCTGCTTTTCGTCCTCTATTACCCAGTTAATGGGCTTCCACAATGTGTTTGTATCCAACTCGACGGCTGTGTGTCAGCTTTCACTGTTCAACTGATGTTTGAATTCTTGATATGATCATCCGTCAACTTTCAGATCATCCGTCGATGACTTAATTGATCATCCGTCGACTGCTATGTTAAACATCCGTTGATAGTCATTTGATCATCCGTCGAAGGCTTTGTTAATCATCCGTCGGTAGCTATTTTGGCACTTGACTTCATTTCACTTATACAGAATTACAAGACATTACTTATGTACAATTAATCAACCTATTCTGCATATCTAGTTAAAGTCAACATGACTTATATGCTACTACAGATTCTATACAAAGGTGCATACATCACTGTGCTACAAACTTATTATTACATAAGCTACTCACTCGATGGATAATAAGTTAATCATCCGTCGGGACTATAATGAGTTATCCGTCGGGACTATAATTCTTATCCGTCGAGTGCTACATTATTTCACTAAGTAAAATCTAGTTAGATGTTTTGTTTAAGTGATCATCAAGTACACAACATATTCACAACATTCGTAACCTAGCTATAATATCTAATTTTTCATTTATTATTTGCATACTTATTTTACAACTTTTAATATGTTGATTTATATCTTTATTAAAAGTAAAGTTTTTATCTGCTATCATTTTAATACTTTCTAACTAATAATCTTCCATAAATCAAATATTTATTTATTTTATTTATATAAATATATTAACTGTCTATATAGATTTTTCTTACACATTTGTTTTGTTTCTTTATTTTCTACTATAAAATCAATTAATAGATTTGCTATTATTTTAGACTTATAACTTTTATTATTATCTCTTAGTATTTTTGCTGGAGGTCTCATTTAATTTTTATATTTTAATATTGATATTTCGTTTTTTACTATTCATTGGTTACTATTCATTCCGAAATTTTGAACTTTACTACTATTTGCTACGGTAATTTACTGTTCATCTTCTCGACCTATTTTCTAGCTCTGATACCAGATTATTGGCTGGGGATCGTTTTCTATATCTGATAACCCTAAAGAGGGAAGGGCACACAGATATATAAATCATAAAACATGATTTTATAATTTCTCTACAATCCATAACAATTTACACATAACAGTTATTTCTATATATTTAAGTATCCTATCATATTAATCGCATACCAAATAAGCAAAACCATTTAAACAATTATAAAGTTGATGAATCAAGAACAGCTCACCGGAGTCCCTGGTGAATGATATGCCCTATTTCGACTTCCCCGTCATCTTGGGCTCTGCAACTTCAGGCGTCTCAACGGACTATCTACCGTTCCTTGCTTCTTCATCTTTATAATTATTATAATTATTGATAAAGCATTTATCTCAAAGCATAAAACATTTCACAGATATCACCAGGGTGTATCAAGGTGTAAATATGAAGAACGGATTCAAGCCTGATGAAGAATCAAGTATCTGAAGAACAATGGTTCAATGATAATACATGGTATAGATCTTTGATGTGATAGGGTATTCCAGGGTGTATACGTTTTTGTATGCTCAAGAAATTCTATTAAAATACATGGTTTATGGTGTGTATGTATTTGTAGAGTAATATTGTATTTGTATGGTTTAATATCTTGGAATTTAACCATTGGTGGTTTACAAGAAATAAAGCTTACGGCTCAAGTTCAATGATACAATCAGGGTTCAAGTTTGAATAGTTTAAAGCGCTTGCAATATAAAACAAGATTTATTTTGAATACTAGCAACATGTTATGAGAAAGTTCAGGAATATTCGCAATATATCTCGAAGAAAGATTCAGAAGTACTTTCCTTATCACAGATGATTTCCAACTTTACTTGTACTCATCTAACAGTTTTACTTTCAATCACTTTCCTTCTTTTCCTATGCCTTGCTTCTATTCATCAATCACTTGCCTTCTCTTCATACGCTTCAGTTCTATTTACGGATCACTGGATTTCTTTTTCTATGCCTTGCTTACTCTGCTAGGCATCACAAGTATCTTTCAATATTCGATCTCATATTATTTTAATAGTCACATAGGCATCATAAGCTTTTATCTACCCTTCGTTTTACCCAAATACGATTTACGGATTGTAAGATGCAAAAACCGTCAAAAAATAACCAAATAGGCATATAACACATCAATTAGATAGCATGTAGCACATAGCACACAATATATTTGATCAAAATAATTTTTCAAAGAAGATTCGAGGTCAAAATCATTTTCCAGGTATTTAATACAAATTTTTGAACATTTTTCGGAATTAAAACGGGTGTCTGATTCATTTTATAATTAAATAATAGGGTTTGAATTCCCGAATCTGACTTTAAAATAATTTTATAATAATTATTGAGCCTTGAAAATAATTTAAAATAATATTTTAAAGTTTGAAACTATTTTTCAGAATTTTTAAATCAAAATAAATAATTTAATTTAATTAAATAATTAATTAAAATTAATTATAACTAATTAAATTAATTAATCAATTAATATTTAAATTAATTAAATAATTAAATAATTATTTATTAACTAAAATTAATTAAATAAATAATTCAAATTTAATTTCCATTTAAAAATAATTTTCAGGAAATAAATAATGAATTTTTAGAATTTAAAATAAATTAAAATATTTTCTGTAAATAATTATAAAAATAAAATATAATTTTTATAAATAATTAAAAAGGGATCTAATTTTTGCAACATTTTAAAACTCCAGGGACTGATTTACAACATTCCTGAAACTACAGGGGTCAGACAGTAATTTTCACCATCCTCTTCCCCACCACCCGCTCCAGCGGCGGCGGCAGCTATTAACGCCGCCCAGAGCTCGCAGGAAAAACACATGCAAACCCAGAATTTTCCAGAAAGGTGCAGATGAGGAGATTTTGATGAGATAAACTCAAATATGCCAACAGAATTGCCAGAAACTCAAAGAATCAGCCGAAAAATCGGGTCAAACTTCGCCGCCAGCGAAGCTTTCCCAGATTCCGGGGAATGATTCCTGAATCTAAAACAAGATTGGTTAACATGGCTGAGTTGCTCAGGAGATGATCTATCCATTGATATAAGTTGTATGTTCCCAGGTTTAACGGATCAAAAACCCGGCCAAAATTATAAATCCGGTGAAAATATTCAAGAACACCATAAACATTCAAACTCAAATATCAAACCAACTTTTCTACATGTTATTGAACTCCAAATTTGACATATAATATACCAAAATGACCAGGAAGAAAAGATCTAAATGATTCTAGCATCAAATCACACAAACAACATCAAGAACAAAAATTCATATTTTAATTACTAAATAATTTGAATTAAAATAATTAAATAAGAAAATCACCTTGATTTCTGTACTAAAATGGATGATTGATTATGAAAGAACTTTTTGAGAGTTTCGATTTGATATATGGCACGCTCGAATCGGAGTTCGATAACGCCTTCGAATCCTCCTTTGATTATGAAGAACGCGATGAATTTTAAAGTTTTTCTTTGGAAATTATATAGTTTTACTGTTTGCAAATGATTATCTGTACAAAATACAATCCTGTGTTGGCTATTTATATTTATGGAATATTAATACGTGTTGGATCACTTTGGATCGAAAAATACGTTGCTTAGCCGCTAAGTAACTACAAAAACGATCCGATCATATAACGTTTTGGATAAATATAACACCCCCAAATCCGGGGTCGGGGATCCGGGTTGTCACGAGTTCCATTTCCCTTAATAACACTTAATCTTAATAAACAACCAACTGCTGCGTATTGTGAACCCACAATATACACACACACCACAAGTTATAGTCTCAGAGATGAATACCAAAAAAATAACACAAGTCATTTTATTCCACAATTATAAGTCATTACACCTCAAAAGGGTTTCTAAATAGATTTACAAATTCTTTGCCATTATTACAATTCATAAATATACATAGGTCCGGTACATCAAAAGTTGAAAGCCTAGCTTATTGGTAATTCCTACCTCAGCTACAACGGTATAATGCCTACAGGAAACTGCGGAATGTTTCCTATCCGCTTGCGAATTGGGAGCTTGGCCATGTTCATCTTGTCGAACTGTTGTTGTGTGATGAAATTATAAAGCAAGGGCGAGCAACAAGCCCACCGAAATAACATGTATAATAATTAACAATATATGAGCATTTTATAGTACTCATGAAAATCTTGGTCAACTAGAATTGAACCAAGTTTGATATCTTAACGCGACCAAGTCACAAAATAATTAGTATATATGTATATATACTTTTCAAAATCTTGGAAATCCTCTTTCATGCATAATATACACAGAGTTCCAGCTTATAACTGTATAAAAATATTGTTGCAAGGTGATCTCATATATCTAACCTTGTCTCAACATTTTTCTGAAAATCTTTGTCATGCATAAGATAATCATTAACTAGATATAAGTTGAAAAGATGAAGTTACAAGATACTCTCATATATTTATATTTTTTCCGAATACTACTTGAACTACCACCGTTCAAGTTATAATCAGTTTCAAAAGTTCATCACATAGATGAGACTACAAGATAAGACTTGAATAGATTCAATCTTTAAAATATCATTTAAAAGAAATGAAGTTACGAGATACTTCATTAAGTCCCGATATATATATATATACACCTATATATCTATATCTCTCATACACTCCTTAAAAACCTCTGTTATGAAAATTATAAACAGAGTTGCAATATCCAATGAATTTGGAAAGAAGAAAACCTTGGCATAAACCTGATATCTTGCTGATCAGGCAAATATACCAATTAAGTCACCTTTTCTACTAGTAGATGGATGAATTCCCCACTAGTCATCACCCTGGCCGCATTAGGACCTTATGTTGGACTGCCACTCAGCCACTTACGCTTTGATGGACTCCCACTAAGCCACTTACACTATGATGGACTCCCACCGAGCCCATGGCGCCTATGCCGACGTATTTTTATTGGGCTTACTTCCCGAATATTGGTCAAGTAATCAAATTCTTTTATCAAATTAGCATCTTCGTTGTGCTAAAGATACAATACGGAGCTGGATCCCTTAGGTTTTGAGCGAGTATTTAAATACCCTTTGAAATGAAGATCTTAAATTAAAATCGAGTTTTGGGATCCGCTCTAACTTTTTAAAAGCATTTTAAAGACTCAAAAATATTTTTAAGAATGTTTGGAGTAATGATGATTTAATAAAATAAATCAGTCCCGATATGTTAGAAAATATCTGAATATTATGATTTAAATAATATTTCCATAAAGGATAATCTCTATAAAAATAAATGAAATAGAAGTCTTGAAATTCATATTTGATATGAATGATAAATAACAAAAGATATACTTCTATGAAATTAAGATCTTTATTTAAATAATCGAAAATAAGTTTGATTATTATTCAAAACTATCGAATATACCTTATTCGATTAATAGTTATAGAAAACTATATAAAATATACTCGGGAACCTCGCCTCCTGGCTTTAGGAAAATGTTCAACCTTGGGTCTCCTATACTAAGGGTATACGCAAATAATGTCGATATCTAGCATAGGTATTATACAGTTTATAACTATTGAATCGACAATGAAATATTAAGATTACGAAACCATAATGCATATATATATATATCATATCAACATGATCCAATATATAGCAAGACTAGATAATAACAATCATGCACTTATCTCAAGATAATGCATCAATATATTTACATCACAACAATAGTATAACGGGTAGAAAACTTGCCTGAGTGTTCCGGGGTAGGCTTAAGCTTAGTGTGGGTCCGGTAACCCATGAACAACAACATAAGCCGGAATTAAACCACGGTCGCTTAAGAAACTAGACT
The DNA here is from genome assembly GCF_009905375.1 of Apium graveolens. NCBI lineage: Eukaryota > Viridiplantae > Streptophyta > Magnoliopsida > Apiales > Apiaceae > Apium > Apium graveolens. The sequence goes on from NC_133652.1 coordinate 79,823,746, forward strand.
TTACTCACTCATACCCTAACGGTCGCTTATACGCTTAACGATATGCGTTAATTGCTCGCGTACCCTCAGCTCCACTAATTTTAATAAATTAATCGTTACGAATTTTAATGTGACTCTTTCGCGAGAACTTTACTAACTGCCTTATTCACTTGAAATAATTCTCTCGTGTTTTAATTAATCATTTAAAGTTCTCAATTATGGTCTCAAAGTTACTCGAGGTTTCGGGGTCCACTGGCAAAATACCGTTACTTAAAATGGTCGTTTCTCATCGCTCGTAACTCGTATTTAGGCGAACGACATATCAAAATGAAGCTTGTAACATGAACTATCTAAAAATGGCAGAGGTCATAATCTTACAATGAGTTCACGGGTCCTAAAGTTAAGAACAGAAACAGTTAAGGAAAATCGGGCATTATGACGGCTAGAATTTAGCGATTTCCAATATTTTTACAACTCCAAATCAATCCCTTCCAATTACAATCCATTTACAACTTCAAGATTCAAACCTAGGCTACTGATCGTAGCCAAAACAAGCTCAAGAATATAAATTCAATTCAATATTATTCCATCTCCATAATCAACTAATCTACTTAACAATTAAAGTTCAATTCAAGCTTAATCATTCAAACAACTACTCATCCATCCAAACCATCCCAAAATTCAAGCAAAAAAACTTAGTATTTAAAGGTACATAAGTTTTATACCTTTATTTTTTAGGGGAAAGTTGCTAGGATGCCTTAAAACCTTGATTAATCCTTATACAAGCTTGTATCTCACAAACAATCAAGAAAATACAAAGTTATATTTTGAAGTTTCTAAAAGTCCCATTGAAAGAACTGTAAAAATGAAGATCTTACCATGATTATTTGGACGAGACTTGTGAACAAGAGTCGTAGGCCATCTCAATACCTTTCCAAAGAGCTATAGAACATAATATTTGAGTGAGTATTGAAGGAGATATGGCAGTTTGAAGTTGCTGCTCTGGTTTTGGCCGAGAGCAAGCTTTGAAAAATGGGGTGATGAAATGCTTCTTTAATTTGCCTTGGTTAATTGGTGTGTTATTTTTATTTGCTTGGCTAATTTAACCTTGATTTAATTAACCAAGGTTCCAATACTTGGCCATAATTCAATCTTAGCTAAATATCTTTTCACCATGCTTGCATCATCAAGCCTATGTCATCCTTTTAACACATGTCTCTTCCTTGTGGTTTGACGATGTCATAATCCTTGACTTCTTGTACAAGCTTGTCTCTTGGTCGTTTATTTGTTTTATAGTTCTCTTAACTCTCATTCTCGTTAATAGTTTGAGGGATCATATCCGGGATCTTATTACTTGGGTTTCCTTGAACATTTATTAATAACTTATATTCTTTAATGATCCTCTGCTATAATCCTTGAATTTAAATCCTTTTAATCATGTTACCTTATATTTAATTCTTTCGGTATCTGGTGGATTTTCGGGAAAAATCAAAGTGTCCGGATCCGAATTCTAATGACCATTACATACACTCAGTTACTTTATGGAATACTAATATGATCTCAGAATTTCCATAATAGTACTCCTATATAGTGTGGTCCGATAATTTTCCTTATTCAGCATCATCAGCAAAAATTACTATTCATCAGGGTTTCAAATATTTCCGAAAATTGGGGTTATTACAGTCTCCCCTCCTTAAAAGGACTCTGTCCCGGAATCAGACATAATAAAGTTGGGGATGCTTTTCTAGCATTGCGCTTTCTAACTCTCAAGTCATTTTTTTTAACATAAAACTCTAAGTAGTCTGATAACCCTGTCCCTAAGCACCTGCTCCTTTCAATCTATAACACTTACTGGTTGCTCCATATAGGTCGAATCTGGTAGCATGTCTATGCGCTCGTATGCCCTGATTTGTCTGGCATCCAGATTACAATTCCTTAACATTGATACATTGAACACGTTATGAACTTGCTATAGGTTGGAGGGTAGGGCTAGCTCATATGTTAACTTCCCAATACGTCTTAATATCTCTAAGGGTCCAATAAATCATGGACTTAGCTTTCCTTTCTTTCCGAACCTCATTAATCCTTTCCAAGGGAATACCTTTGACAATACTAGGTTCTCTACTTCATACTCTTTGTTCTTTTGGGCCAAACCGACATACTTCTCTAGTCGATCTTGGGGATGCTACCAGTTGTCCTCTGATTAGATCTGCTATGTCCTTGGTTATTTGAACTACTTTGGACTTGAGCATCTTGCGCTCTCCAACTTCATCCCAATACAAGGGAGATCGACATCTTTTTTTTGTACAGGGCCTCGTAAGGCGAGATTACGACACTTTCATATCATCCATCGTCATAAGAAAACTCAATCCGTGCTAAGTGATCATTCCAAATTTCTTTCAAGTCTATCACACAGACTCTCATTATATCATCTAGCTCTACAGCTTTCGCTTCTCAATACTTATTCTTTTCCAGTTTGCAATCGTTACTATCTTCCGTACAGAAAACTATTCAGGATATACCTTTACTCGCTAGAGTTTTATAACCTTTTAATAAATGCGTCAACCTTAGTATCACGAACGCGTTTCCATTCCGAATACCACAATAATTATACTACTCATTTTCTAGCTGCTTCTATCTTCCAAAGTTTGATCAATCATATAGAAGTAAAAGAATTTGTTGAGAGATCACTATGATCATGAACACTTGTTCTATTGCATAGTTAGTACAGAAGGTGGCCAGCTTTTAGTACTTGACAAGCAATTAAACAACATACGGTATCCTACTAGGCTTCTATCACACAGATAGATAGTCATTCGGTTATACCTTCCCTTTTGGAAAGGTTGTTCTTCTCAGTTTACATAAAAATGAAAAGAAAAGAAAAGAAAGAATTTAAGAGAATTATATAAAAATACTGCCACAAAACATGTGGCTTGGAGTCTACCTCTGAACTATAGAGGTTTATCACAGGAGAACAAAACATATATATGTATATATCTCAACATCAAGTATTATCGCATCACAATTCACGTGCCTGAATATTTACTATTCCGTCCATCATTCTATGGACCCATGCTCTTGCGTGAGCGTATAAACAATCACCTTTGAAACTCCCTCGACAGCGAAAATCAAATCTGGGATTTCATTCTAGACATCATCGTTACTAGAATCCATTGCTATACCGCAACTTTCTTTGTATAGTAATACTACTCTTTATCGATAAGAAGGAATAAATATATCATAGGTAAATGTTCGGCTTAGTTGGTCTATCAATAATAACTTATACATCACCACGACCCGATTAGTGGTACTCAATCTCAACATCCATTTCAATACAACTCTCACGGTTGTAATCGGCTCATTACTCGCAGAATCATTGCTGCATTATTATGGTCCACCACTGACCTACTGTAGTCATTCATTTTTCTTGAAATCTTAATAGCTAACCATATGGAGTCCATACCTGTCATATCGAATTCTTCTAAGGAGGCAACATGATCACCATTCATGATTCATGAAGAACACTCCTGAACTTGACATATATATGACATGAAGCAGATAAAATTGTAGAAGAGTTTCAATCAAAGCAACGATAGCAGGTTAACGCCATTATTAACCATATGTCTTTATTAGGAGATATGAAGCTCAAAGGTTCATTTAGTCCTTTCGTAACATGGTCATGGCTTATCTCAAGATAGGACCTTCTAAGATAGGTAGCCCGCTCACGGTGATAACATGAATTAAATCTTTACCAAACTACTATTACGGTTGAGTATTGCACAATCATCAGAAGGAATGTCAATCTTTCGTACCAGAATACAACATTTACGGCTTTAACCAGCATTAATGTATTCATTTGGCACAAGCGCCTATAATTGTCCTCTTACACTTAAAGTGTCGGCCACCTCTTTGGCCTTTCCAGATAGTAATATTTCCTTACATTCAATGTCATTTAAACCATCTTCAACTAAATTTTCTACCTCATTTCAAATCACTGCTTGTGTGAAAATGCTCTTCCTTAAGATTTGGTGTGGAAAAAAATATCACCATTTTTCCATAAGTTATTGCCTCGGTCTTTAGATGTGAACATTGACACGAGTGACTCTCGATCATACTTAGGACGACTCTTATCATGGGTCCTTGTTTTCACCAATCTCGACCCTCATTGGGTCGATCTATACTTTCTTATAGTTCAACACGTGCCGCACCTGGCATTATTATAATTATGTCATATTTCCTTTATCAAAATTTCTATTTTTGAGAAATTTGAATATTACCTTTCTCCTTGTAAAACCTCTAAGGTTATCCTTAAATCCTTCATCATGTAAACTCTAGGTACATGGCATATTAAGGTACCATTTACTAATACTAGAACCATTGTCTATATAGTTCTGAAAAATTTCTCCACTGATCTTTAAAGGTTGTTTTTGCCATAGTCCTTCATTCCGTACTACCCAAACTCATAATGTCCCAATTAAGGGTGAAATGCCAACCTTTATGCATTCCCCCATGGTTCATCTCAAGTTATCGAGGTTATATCCTTAATTCCACCTTTAAAAAGGTACTTGCATCATTCAATGGATTAATCAACTCATATATCCCTGATAAGGGTATCATATTCAATTATTCCCACCTCGATAGTCTATACCTAATCCACAATAGCATCCTTATTCAAACTGAGGTCAATCCATATGGCCTCCTGATAGGGAATAAATAAATCCTGATTACGTAGTTAATATTGCATTAATTACACATGATTTGGGCTACAAGGCCCAATTAGAAGATGTATGACATTCAGACCAAAAAGGTTAACACATTGATCAGGCCTGATGGACCAGATCAGGCCTGATGGAACAAAGTAGGCCCAAAACCCTGAATATCAATTAATTTCATAATTAATAAGGGAGAAAAAAAGCTATTAAGATGAGTCCTGGTGGGGATATAAATCCTTGTAGATTGGCCTCCAAGGAACCTCATAGGATAAGGAATCAGTTTCCCACTTCCTAGGACTCCAAAGTCCATTCTAATTCCGAGACTTGACCACCAAGTCTCCTACACCAAGTCCAATTCAAGGACTCCCAACATCTATATAAGGGGCCTCACCCCATAAATCAGAACTACGTTTTTGACTTGATCTTTGGCAATGAGCAAGGTACGTAGGCATCTTGTTAAGGCAGATTGAGTTACGAAACACAAGAGCAGTCAAATCGAGCCTCGAAGCTCACATTCCTTAGTAATAAACACAGCAATTATATACCTTAGTTTTTAATCCATAACACCTCCAAAAGATAACAATGGTTATCCGATTTTCTTGCCTGTTTTAATAATGATAACAAGGATGTTCTAAAAGATATTGATCGTGTTTAATGTGAACTTTTTAGTTCTAGCTATTCATTTATCTCCATTATTTATCTCAACCGTCATCTCAATGTTGGGATATCTTTTATACCTGGCGTCTCCCTTTCTTGGTATCTAGCCACCGGTCTTACATACACTTCATATTCTTGAAGGTCACTTCCTTCATCCCATTTTCCTAATTTCTTGTTATCCTGTCTCCTCAGTCCATCTGTGTTTCCTTATTAATCCATCGGTCTATCTCAAAGTTTCATCAAATACTCTCAACTTAAAGGGAATTAATTATATGTATCGCTTACGCCTTTAAACCTTGACTTTATCTCATGATCAGTCACCATCGCGCTGATAATGACACACTTCTCTATATTTATTGCTAGGGTTTCTTAGGGTTTTACATACCTAACTCCCTTATCGCTTCTCAACCCTATTTCCTTTATATCCCTTTATACTCCTTGCCCATTCAGTCTTTTATTTTCGCGTCTATTACAACATTTCATGAACCAACAAAACATAAGCATTGATTTCAATTATCCTGTCATTCTAGATTTGTGTCCTTCAGACGAACCTTGATGACTTTCACAACCTAGATTCATGATTTATCATACTTGTTCGCCTCTGGTCTAATTTTAAAACTCCTACACTATCTCTCTATCTTCCTTACCCTTCCACCAGCGGGTGGCCTCTCTCTTAGGAAAGTAATTGGCAAAAAAATCTATTGTGCTTCGTCAATTATTTAGAATCTCAAATGATTCCTCTATTTCCTTTAGCTAGGCTCTTGCCTTGACTGAGTCAGCTTGTTCCTTGGAACTCTGAGAGCTTAGCGACTTAAAGGTCCTGAACGAATTTCCCACCACATTGTTTCCTCAGGGTGGTGGTTGGGGATAAAAGTATAAGTTTTATTTAGGCAGGTCCATGAATTTCCCCAAAGGAGTACAATCCTGATTCTCCCTACCTTGCTCGACTTCTGTTTTCTCAGTATGAAATATTTCATCCTTCTCCCATAATCGGAGTTATTTTATAAGTTAAAATCCTTGTTTTCCACTTCATTATATTATGGGTTCCTTCTATCTTGACGGAGACCTCCATGATTATCACTATTAGGTCCTGAATTATCGTAGAAGGGGGGCTTGAATACGATAATCACTAAATTAAAAATTCTTTCGAATCTTTAGCGGATAAAATATTTAGTGCTCGGTTAGTTGTTTCGTGTTCTGGAGAGGAATAGTGTTTGGAACGATAAAAACGAGGAACACAAGATATTCGGGAAAATATATATTCGTATATAAATCCGCGAGGGGTGTTGCTACACTTCGGTAAATAAATTAACCGGCTACAATATAAGAACAACAAAGTTCCTAGCTACTACAAAGATTTACAAATCAAATCCTATACAATAGTCTAGCTTTTGTTTGTACTAGGATTTAATTACTGGATACCGATTATAATGCCCCTATGAATATACAAGAGTTAAATCGGACATTATAACGTTACTCCGGTGAGAAGTTAAACAGTTATACAAAAAGATTGAGCTTCTCTGTAAATATTCGCTGTCATTTTCATTACTCTCTTGGGAAAGAAGATGAACAGAAAAATGAATGGCTCCCTCTTCTGCTGCAAAGTGTAGTTTTTTATCCAATAAAATGTGTGGCTGAGGATAGAGATTTCTGTGGCGACATGTTCTGTGTGGCGACTCTCCTGTGATGCTCTGTGGCGACTTAATGTACTCTAGTACATACTTGTACTAAAACACAAGGCAACTAATTAATTTGTGTGGCGACCAGGGGTTAGAGACCTTGTGTGGCGACCAACTAAAACAAAATTGCCTCCTATTTAGTTTTTCCTTTTTATTTGATTTCCTTTTTCTTCTTTTTGTTTTTCTTTTGTTTTTTTGTTTTTCTTTTCTTTCTTTATTTTTGAATTTTCTTTTTCTTTTTCATTTCTTTTTTTTTCTCTCCTTTTTTTTGTTTTTTTATTTTCTTTTTCTTTTTAAGTTTAAATTGTAATAAAATTAATTTATAAAATTAAGTTAAATATAACTTATATAAATAAACTAATTTAGATTTATAAAAAAAACTTATTTAAAGTTTATAAGATAAATCAATTTAAGTTTATTAAATGAATTATATTAAAATCCTTTGAATAAATTTATTTAATTTACTAATTAAACTTTGAACTTCACCAGTCCCCTGAGCTGTTGAGCTGTATACCCTGCGCACCTCTTCTCATACTTCAACAGATAAACGTTCAATCCAAGTACGTTCCTCAACTTAACAATTCTTCTATAAATAATACCCAGATTCCTTTCACGAGTTGTTGACGCGTAGTGCAACTGGTCTGGTTCACAGATGACTAACCTCGATTCAGATCTTCATATTTATAGCCTTGATTAAATTGTTAAGCTTGCCTCAACTTTATTGCGTCGAACACTGACTGTCAATAAACAAATTTACCTTCACTGGAATCCTTTTTGGTACTTTAGACAACGTCTTCATTAACCTCTGTTTATACTCTGTCTTCAATTCTTCAGATTCCTATGCTTCGAACACTGTCTATCTTCAATCAATGCTAATACACTGAAATCTTCCGGTAGCACTTTTATACTTAATCTTCAATATTTCTGAAACCCTGAAAGTCTTTAACCTTTGTTCTTCACTGAGGCATGATCATATTAATGAACTTCTTTCAGTGACCTGTAGACAGACTTCAGTCTTTCTTCTAATCTTCTGATTCTTTGTATTTGCCTTGTCTTCATTCTTCCTGATTTCTTGTGTAACATAGTATTATTAACTTGTCCTGTTCTAGTGTTGTTATCGTGTTAAGTTATCACGTAACTGTTCATACATCTACGCAGTCTCACCATCAATCTCCCCCTATTTGATTGTTAAACTTAACAAACAAATTAAATAGAGAGGATAACTCAACTAACAACTAGAAAAAGTAATGTACCAGGACTTGTAAATAATACTACTGGTTTTCTGGATCAAATACTGCATTTCTAGATTTCTTGAGTAACTAAAATGAAAGATGCCCATTCCTCTAGCACTGAACTGATCTTCAAGTAGTTTCATCTTTATTTCCTTGGTTCTTCAAATCTCTATCAGATAATATTTCTCAGTCTTGAAGTAATCATCAGCAGTTTCTTTCGTACAACCACATTTCTTGTTGAGAAGCGCATATCTCTCTTGCTTCTCCCTCTATGAGAATCAACTGCTTAAAGGAGATAACCTTCGTCTACCACATCTCCCGTATAATAGGATCCGCAGATAAGAACTAATGGTACTCCCCTTTTGGAAAACGGCTTCTCCCCTTATGAATAATAGTGATGAACCAAACCACTGCTTCTGATCACTAGGAAATCACCTTGTGTTTACCACCTCTCCCGTACAATAGGATCCGTAGTTACAAACAACAATGGTGTGGTGTAGTGTACATATGATTTACCTTTTTCCTCCTCCCTGATATTTCTCCCCCTTAATTGAGGAATCCTCCAAACTATTATATAAGCTTTTATCTCCCCCTTAGAGAAGGAATGTATGCTATTGTCTGAAGGAATTCTCATATTTTACTTGGTTGAAAAAGAAATAACAAGTCAGAGTTTGATCAACAATGTCCCTTTGAATTCTGCAAGAATGATTTCACTGTTGATCATCATATTCACCAATCTTCCCAACTCCTTATACTTCCCAAATGTGAGATCACTAATTGTTACCAATTGTGTGCTCCCAAAGGTCCCGAAGTATTCGAATTCAATCTGTAAATGTTAGGTCCTTAAGAGTTAGGTTCCAATCATAAACAGATTCGAGACCCGAAATATCAAGAACCATATTTAGGGATAGGGAATGGGATATGGTATTTCTCTTTCTTCCTCATTGTGAGTGTGTGATTCTGTTTCGTGTACCTCACAAGTATTTCACTCTTCTCTCCACTCGTGTTTACACTCGTTCTCATAAGTGTATCACTGCTCTCATAGCTCCAAAATCCAGCTGTACCTGCAAGGAAAATTACCTTAGCTATCCTTAAGGAGGTCACAGGTGGTGCAATGGGAGTTCGCAAATCCCCATCCATGTTAGACTCGTCAGATGAATCTGAGTCATAATCTACAAGTTGCTAGTTTCCCTTTTAGGGTTCCATATTTGAACTCTGGGAAGGTAAACACTGATCCAAAGAATTAAGCATAAAGATCAAAGTTCCCTTCGAATATGTGTGAAGACATTTCCTTTTGACTCATCTGGTAAATCTGAATCATTATCAACAAGTTGCCGATCTGCACCTATATCAGATCCACTATCCGCAGATGTATACATGGGATTTAATCTTGGGGAGGTAGACACTGACCACTAAAATATGACTATTGGATCAGTATCCTCTCCTAACATCTGTAAAGGCAATTGGTCCATTAAAGAACCTTGAACAATCAAATCTGGCCTTAAAATGGTCGAAACTCTTGTTTCCGTCAACTCATCCTTTGTGTGTGTAACCTATCCTTGTGCATCAAGAATTGGTTATGTTTGAGGTGGTGACACTACATCGGATACCCTGGCCGATAAGAGAATTTCAATAGACACACCCTGTTGAGAGGATGAGTCTAGTAACTATTTTGTGCCTTTTCAGCCATTACATCTTTTTGAGAAGATGTATGGAAGCTAGCAGTTGTCTCAGTTTTGATATATTTCAACTTTGTAGGAGACAGAGCTGTTGGGTTGACTTCAGAACCTTCCTTATATAGTGCACTAAGGCACTTTCTCCCTCACGCTCATTCATACTTCATTTTAGGGGTAAGAGAGTGTTGGTTGGTTCTGTTTCTGTGTTTTTCTTTACAGTCTAGGATAAAAGTTGTGGGTTTTCAACCTCATGACTATCAATGAAAGAATGCCATTGGAGGCTGAACCTATATCACAGAGCATATGGCAATATAGAGATAAAATGCACTTAAGATCTATAATTAATGAAAATTATACATTTAATCTTTTGAGAGAAATGATGTACAATAGTGATTTCAAAACGATTTAAATGAAATAATCAATCACCAAAGTAGGAAGATGTTCGAGTGCACAAGTCTGTTTTTTATGCCTAAAAAGAGAAATGATTTGATAAGACACAGACTGATGACCTAGTAGTATTAAGAAGAGAAAAAAAGATTTTGTCTTTCAATTTGAATGAGTTTTTGTAAAAGCATTGATCACTTAGGGTAAAGTCTAAGCAATTCTCATTCATGTCAAAAGCTCCATAATCTATCTTTATAAAATTATAATCAACAACATTGTGTATTGATGAATAATCTTAATCATAAGACTGACTATGTTGCTGGTTTCAAATTATAGTGAATCTTTCAGATATAGCAAATCATATAAATTCACTAGAACTTAAAATCTCATAATTATCTGCAACAAAATATTAACAATATATCATTGACTGATACTTGTCAAGTATTATAGATACCAATAATTATATTGCATCCTATTTTAAATATTAAAATAAATATCAATGAATTAAATATCAATTATCTATCAAAAAGACATCAGCATTCAATTTCATATATCATATAATTGTTAAGTCCTAACAACTGTAATATCTCAAAAAATATTGGTTCGATAAATAAAGCAATATTAACCAACATTGACTTGTTTGCAATCTTAGAAAAATATTCTAAGTTCCATATACTTTGATCCATTGAGTATTACATCTATTATCAAAGTATTTAGGAGTTTGCAAATAAGTATAAAAATTATTCTAACTTGACAACATATGGTTACTTGTAATAAGGCAATCAAACATTATAACCATAGTTGTACTTTAAGAAAGATTTTTACACTTTTTATATTAGTATAAGTGACTGAAGATAAGCATTGATTACTTAGAGGAGTTCTAAGTAATGTCACAAATACGAATACTTCACAATTAGTTCATAGTTAAACTCTTAACTAAATATCTTTAACTGATATAAGTCAAGAAATTACACACAACTAATCATGCTACAATCATTTTTGATTTCAGTGGATTCTTGAGATATAAGCATTGCTAAATTCACTAAAACCAAAATCTCATAATTAACTTATAACACATAAGTTACAATCAATATACTAGATATCAATTGTTGACTAATTTAGTTATAATCAATCATGCTACTTATTTATTTTAAATTAGTTTGAATTATGGAGCAAATAAAATCATTGAATTGCTTCAATTTCCATAATCCAAACTACCCAAAATAAATATTAAATAAATAAATACTAAATATCTATGAGTTAGATACTAGCACTTAAATTTTTCCATAATTATCCTTGAATAATCACCAATAGGATATATGACTTATATACATGGCAATCACTCTCTGGATAATTAGTAATTTTAGAAATACTTTTTAAGCATATAAAATATTAAGAGTTTTATACACATAACTTAGAAAATACTTCAACTTTTAATATTAGTGATTTTAGAAATAAGCATTGATTACTTAGAATAAAAATTCTAAATAATATAACTAATACTAAAAGTATCACAATTATTCGTACAAGATACAAATAACTATGCTGTATATTATTTTAATATAATTCAAATTATGAGACTGATATGGAATGGAATTGTCTACAATCATAATTTAAGTCAATTAAAATAATATTCAAACTTAATTCCATACTATTTAACTACCACAAATATATATGACATTGTAATCTTGATAGTCAAGATAGTAGCACTAAGTACAAGGTGTTGGATTAATGATAAATTCACAAGTCCTTTAAATATTGAAGATTTAATACTTGTGAACTTATATGAAGAATTCGTTGCATATGGGATTTCCAGCTAATATGCAATGAATGGTATCCCACACTTACAAACAAGTCTTGAAAAATTAGCTTTAACAAGTGATTTGGTAAATGTTTCTGCAAGTAACTCTTAGACTTAAAGACATGCTCTCAAAAGGAATGATACCTGGTGTGAAGGTGCCTTGTCATAGAGTGTTCACAGAGTTGTTGGATTTGAGGTTCTCATAACAAGAAATCAATCTTCGTCCCCGAAGTTGACAGCTTACTGAGATGCTTCTCCTGTCACTTGAGTTGACAGCTTCAGAGATGCTTCTCCTGTCTTTCTTACAACCTATGTAATCTATATTTATATAGCCAAACATGTTAAGCACAATATCTTTAGGGTACTTTACTCCAAGGGTTGGTAGTCCCTTAAGATATCTAATAATCTTGTTAATAGCTATAAGATAGGATTTTCTAGGATCTACTTAGAACCTTGCACTTTGGCATCTTGAGAACATTACATGTTGTCTATTAGCATTTGAGTAAAGAGTGAGCTCGTCATACCTCTATAGATTGTCATTATACCTGAGTTGCACTGATCAAGCTTTAGTGGTTTCTGTTGGTAAGTAGTCTTGGCATGTTCAGAATCTTCCAGGTTTTGCATCTTCAAAAGATCCTTAACTTACTTGTATTACCATCATTCTTTTGGTTTACTTGTGCTCCTAAAAGAATTGTTCTTTTAGCTTGCTTGAGCTCCTAAAAGAATTATTCTAACGGCTTGTTTAAAGTAATCCCAAAAATAATTGCAACCTTTCCAACACCCTCCTCTATACCTACTCTGCAATTACTTAGAAAATAATCTTGCACAAGTTTTTATTAGTAGACCAACATATAAAATTATCATTATATCACTGCACATATAAAATAATATGTTTGTGCCTAATGATAAGAGAGTTATTAATATGACGACTCTACTGGTTCATTTTAAACCCGTAACTTCAGTTAGAGTGCCATACCATGTCCTTGACGATTGCTTGAGTAGTATACTAGTTCATACCAACCTGAAGTGAGCTTGTAAAGAAGAGATATACAGAGTTCAATTGATCTACTACTACAAAGTCCATGAAATGTTTTGCATTGACTTCCTCTTTTGACTCACCAACCAGGAGTGCACTTGTACACATCTACTAGAGTCCAATTCCAAGTGTAATGTGCATCAGGTTCCTGATATGTCGTAATATCCTCAAGTCTCGTCACTGGTGCTATCTATTAGATACTGCTTCCTGATAATAACCTAGCATCCAGTTTGGCCTTGTCCCTCGTAACAATGTCATTGTCATCCAGTTTTGACTTCTGGTTATCCTAGTACCAATTACAAAGTTGTCATTTGGTTTGGATATCATCTTCCCTATAATCTGCTTGCTGACTGATTGAGTTCATCTTATTTTACAATCACCCAATCAATCCGGATCTATCAGAGCTTCTGTATCTTTCTTAGTTTCTTCGTCAGATAGAAAACTAGATAAATAATCATTAACACTCAGTAGCCCTTCTAATCATTACTCCACCATATAGATCACTTAAAAACTAGACTCTGGGAATAATATTAATATCAAACCTTTTGTCTCAGCAGATATGTTCTTGTAGTGTCCTCTGAATTTTCAATGTGGTGTTGTATCTGACTAGTTGATCCTTCTTTTGCTCCCCCTAAGCTGTTGCTGGGATTTCCTGAAAATCCTTACCCTTACTGACTAGCTTCATTGAAATAATGAGTTGTGTTATACACTGCCATTCCACTGCTTGGATATGAATCATCAACACCATTAATTCTCCTTTAATAGCTTGGAGCATGGAGTTGTTAAACTGTGCACTTGGACTGTCTATCACCTTCTGTTGATCAACCACAAACACCTTGTAGGTTATAAACTCCACTAAGTATCCATGAAGAATATCCTTACAATTCTTAGCTGTAAATGCCAAGATCTTCAAACAACTGAAAACATTTCATTGTTTGCTCCTGCAAAACATTCTCTCCAAACACTTTCAGGTTATCCAGTGTTTGCTCCTGTAGGCCATTAACTCATTTGTGGTATTCATGTATACATCCAGATCAAGGCTTGATCTTACTTGTTGCAAACTGTTTTGACTGCTCCAGTCCTTTGGTATTTAGAAAGTCTTGATTAGCTTGATGTTTCCCTTGTAGCTTTAATCAAGTTCTGGTTCTTCCGTTGTACCACTCCATTATGACACGGAGTTCCTAATGCTGAATATGTCTCAGAATATTCTTGATGTTACAGATATTGATCAGAACTACTTCTTGAATTCAGTCCCATTATCTGACCACAAGATCATTTCTTTTACAGTTGCTTCCAGCTTGATCTTCTGATATGATCAATCACCATCTGTGATGTCTTTTCTTAAGAACGCACGAACAACAACTTTGTTTAATAAGAGTAGTCAACCACCATCACTAAAGTATATCTTTATTTTGATGTGATGTTGTCTTTGACTTCTATTTTTGACATGCCTCACATTTATCGTCTTCTGAATTCCAGATGAGGCAGTCTTCTCACTAAACCCTTTTTACAAAAGAGTTCCTTGTATTGATGTTCAAGGGTGAGAGCTTCTAATGCCATAGCTAAACTTTTGTCTGATGAAGCTTTATAATAGAAACCATTGACTTCACCTTTTCAGAGTTTCTAGTCTGGCCACGAGCATTTCCTTTCCTTACTCTAAGAAGAGCAAGCTACTCAATCTTCTTGCTTCAGATGAGACACTAATCCTTCATTGAATTGGCATTTTGTCCTTTGATGCAAAACTATCTGATAAGAGGATATGTGCCTTGATTCTCCATCAAGGAAGTTGCTTCAATTATTATCAGTGACTCCAATGATTAGTTGTTATCAGTGATATTAATTGTTCAAATCATGATGACATCCTTTTTTCTGTATAGCTTATCCCGTAATGAAAACCTTTGTTGTCATCTCCAAAGATTACTAACGGAATAGATTTTGTCAATCACATTTGATTGTGAGGCTCTTTCTTTGATCATATGCCTTGAGTATAAATTACCAAGAATACATATGAATCAATTAACCTGTTATGTCCTGCACTCACAAATGGATTAACAGTTCTTAGTACCCAACTTATCAGTTTGGGTTCAGTTGGATTAGAGATTTTATTATAAATAGATATAACAACAGCTGCTACCTTATCATGCTAATTCTTATCCTTGACTGACCATTTTCTCCATTTTAATACCCTTGACATATTGTCTCTAGGCTAGGGGAAAATTGGTTCCTACCTTACATAAGGAGGACTAACAGTCTTTCCCCTATAGTAATCCTAAACATGCCTTTTCTATAATTAATGCAAGTACTAAGAGATGCATTCATGGCATATAAATAAACAAGCATTATATTAGGAATACATGGAATTTATTCAGAAATATTACACATATGAATTAAGCAAGACAGGCATGATATGGAACAAACAGAATTAACAACTGAATCACTAATTCTATCTAGTCCAATCCTGTTGATGTATCTCATCTATCTATCTCAATCCAATTATAAATTAATACATTTTAACAAACAATTCGGATTAAGTGGATTAATCACATTGTAATAGGATACAAAGAGTAAGCATAATCAAAGGTCTTATATTCTGGAAAACATCTATCTCACTAAAGCAATTAATCATGTTCAACAAATATTCATATATTTAAGATCATCTAAAGTAACATGCACAAGTTAAACATCAATTCTAGTGACCAGAATAATCATCTAGTGAACTAGTTCAGCATTATCTATGTGTGATGCTATCATGCTTGTGCGAGTGTTAAAAATTTAAACAATAAGATCTTAACATGCATTGAATATTAAGAACAAATTATTGCAGTGGTTCAAGAAGTTCGAAACCTAAGATATGTGAGTTGAACCATCTCAGAGATTGCTATGAAAGCAAGATATTCATAATTCTTGACATCTGATCCATCCCAACTCTTTCCCGTGCACTATAAGTTTTGACTGGCTGCTTCCCTAAGAAAATATTCCACCTTTGTCTTAATTCTTCAACTGAATCCCTACTCATCCTTGTTTATCAAGCTTCTTGTTCTGTTGTAGCAAAACCCCTAATAGTTACTTGACACATATGTCTTGTCATACCTGTAGCTATCAAATCTTGTTTATGTCCCATTCTCAGTCTTGTAATCACCCCTTGAACTGAATCTGTAAGAATATCTGCTTCTGAATAGATAGGCTTGATCCTTGGATATAGCTTATGTACTCCTTGTGAACTTGATGTTACTAAACTTCCCTGACAAGTGAAACACTGCCCTGACGTCCAGTCCCTCAAGTACTTCTACCTGAGCTTCCTCTGATTCAGCTATCAGGTGCTCTTACATTTTGTCCAGAGGTTCTAACTTTACTGCCCGTAACTGAGATATTTGTTTGTCCCCACTATTTTCTCTAACCTCCATAATTCCTGCCTGTATGATCCCATTGATTCCTGGATAAATATAGAATTGGTACAAACCACTATGTGACTGTATTATCTGGAATCATAGAGTTGTATTAAAATCTCCGAGAAAAATTGTACCCGTAGAAATTTCATTCATTTCCTGCGTCTGAAAACCCAGTGGTATCCTATGGAGTAAGCTTTTGAGGAGGTTCCACAATTTTCGTTTGTAGGTCTTGAAATCAGTTCCATCGGAGTAAGAAAACCATTATCTATAATTTCCGTATACGGGAATTTTCCGTCTGAATAGCACATGGTCTTCGTTTTCTTCAAAAGATTAAAATCCACTTTAAAAGCCTGGAGGAATCCTGAGTCTAATAATTCTTGAGTACCCTTAATTTAATATTTAAGAGAAATTTAAATTTCCAATATTATTAATTTTCTTAAAAAATAAATTAATCAAAAATAAATATTTACGTAAAATCTAATTTTCAAGAATTTCAAATTTTCTTAAAAATTAAATAAAATGTAAATAATTATTTAAGAAAAATTCAAATATAAGAATTTTAAATTTTATGAAAAAATAAATAAATCAGAAATAATTAATTTGGGTAACAAAAATTTCTGTGGCGACTAGGAGGTGCAGGAGTAGGTCGCAACAGACGACTGAGTACAAAGAAATAAAAAGTATCCCGGCTGTGGCGAAGTCTCTATGGAGATTCCGGCTGTGGCGACGAGTTCCCTCCTCTAGCGACTCTGCTCTTTGGCGACAAGAGGACAGGCTGAATTAAGCCTTAGAGAAATTATCGCGCAAGTCACACGTGACTCCAGCAGATGCAAACTGAAGTTGCGTGTGCCATACAGGACTCGTCGCGCGTGTAGTCTAAACACGCGTAGACTACAGACAGGCAACCCTCCAATTCCTGCGCGTGTACGTCTCCATTTCTTTTGTCGCACGTGTCTTCCAAATCACCCTTGGTTTCTTTTCTTCGGCGCGTCCGCAGCAACCGCACGCAGAATCTGTTGCCTTCTTTTGTTTAGTTGAGCGTACACAAAACTACCACATCTTTGGTTTTGTTAAATTACTCAACAAAAGGCTGAAGCTCTGTACACCTTTCATAAGCCAAGAAATTGATTTCTAAGGAGAAAATTGGCAGCCATAAATCTAAACAAATTAATTTAAATTAAATATTTTATTTACTAAAATTTAATTAGTAAATTAATTTAGTTAAATTTATAATATAAATTTATTTAAATTAAGTTCATAAATAAACTTACTTAAATTAAATTTATAAAATAAATTTGCTAAATCAAATTTACAAAATAAAATTATGTAAATGAAAAATTAATAAAATAAATTAATTTCAGGATCCTGATTTGTGTATCAATCAGTATGCTCTGATACCAGTTGTTAGGTCCCGAATTATCGTAGAAGAGGGGGTTGAATACGATAATCACTAAATTAAAAATTCTTTCGAATCTTTAGCGGATAAAATATTTAGTGCTCGGTTAGTGGTTTTGTGTTCTTGAGAGAAATAGTGTTTGGAACGATAAAAACGAGGAACACAAGATATTCAGGGAAATATATATTTGTATATAAATCCTCGAGGGGTGTTGCTACACTCCGGTAAATAAATTATCAGGCTACAATCTAAGAACAACAAAGTTCCTAGCTACTACAAAGATTTACAAATCAAATCCTATATAATAATCTAGCTTTTGTTTGTACTAGGATTTAATTACCGGGTAACGATTATAATGCCCCTATGAATATACAAGAGTTAAATCGGGCATTATAACGTTACTCCAGTGAGAAATTAAACAGATATACAAAAAGCTTAAGCTTCTCTGTAAATCTTCGTTGCCATTTTCATTACTCTCTTGGGAGAGAAGATGAACAGAAAAATGAATGGCTCCCTCTTCTTCTTCTGCAAAGTGTAGTCTTTTTATCCAATAAAATGTGTGGCTGAGGATAGAGATTTATGTGGCGACAGGTTCCGTGTGGCGACTCTCATGTGATGCTCTGTAGCGACTTAATGTACTCTAGTACATACTTGTACTAAAACACAAGGCAACCTAATTAATTTGTGTGGCGACCAGGAGTTAGAAACCTTGTGTGGCGACCAACTAAAACAAAATTGCCTCCTGTTTAGTTTTTCCTTTTTATTTGATTTCCTTTTTCTTTCTTTTTGTTTTTCTTTATTTATTTTGTTTTTCTTTTCTTTCTTTCTTTTTTAATTTTCTTTTTCTTTTTCATTTCTTTTTCTTTTCTTTTCTTTTTTTTTTCTATCCTTTTTTTGTTTTCTTTTTGTTTCTTTTTCTTTTTAAGTTTAAATTGTAATTAAATTAATTTATAAAATTAACTTAAATATAACTTATATAAATAAACTAATTTATATTTATAAAATAAATTTATTTAAAGTTTATAAGATAAATCAATTTAAGTTTATTAAATAAATTATATTAAAGTCCTTTAAATAAATTTATTTAATTTACTGATTAAACTTTGAACTTCGCTAGTCCCCTGAGCTGTTACCCTGCGCACCTCTTCTCGTACTTTAACAGATAAACGTTCAATCCAAGTACGTTCCTCAACTTAACAATTCTTCTATAAATAATACCCAGATTCCTTTCACGAGCTGTTGACGCCTAGTGCAACTGGCCTGGTTCACAGTTGACTAACCCCGATTCAGGTCTTCGTATTATAGCCTTGATTAAATTGTTAAGCTTGCCTCAACTTTATTGCTTCGAACACTGACTGTCAATAAACAACTATACTTTCACTGGAATCCTTTTTGGTACTTTAGACAACGTCTTCATTAACCTTTGTCTATACCCTGTCTTCAATTCTTCAGATTCCTATGTTTCGAACACTGTCTATCTTCAATCAATGCCAATACCTTGAAATCTTCAGGTATCACTTGTATACTGAATCTTCAATATTTCTGAAACCCTGAAAGTCTTTAACCTTTGTTCTTCACTGAGCCATGATCATATAAATGAACTTCTTTCAGTGACCTGTAGACAGACTTCAGACTTTCTTCTAATCTTCTGATTCTTTGTATTTGACTTAACTTCATTCTTCCTGATTTCTTGTGTAGACGTAGTATTATTAACCTGTCCTGCTCTAGTGTTGTTATCGTGTTAAGTTATCACGTAACTGTTCATACAACTACGCAGTCTCACCAACAATCACATTCAGGGTTTGCCCTAAATCTTATTTCTCTAACTATGGCTTTCACTTAAGATCCCGTCCTTAAGCTCTTGAATATTTGGAACCCAAATTCTGTAGAAATACCTCATTATTCCCTCATCATCTTTCTCGGTATTAATCTTTCCTTCATTCATTGGCTCTCTACCTTCATTAATCACTTTTTCTTGGCACAATCTGATCTTTTCTAATTATTCAGGTTGCATTGCAATCTCAAACAGCTTTTCGGTACCGGCTCCGATTACGTTCACTTCTATTTTTATTTTCTCAAAATCTCTTATCAACTCTCCCGAAGGCATTATCATCTTGAGTCTCTCCTTTCTACTAAGGGCGTCAGCCACCATATTAGCTTTTCATGGATGATAAAGAATCTCACAATCATAATCCTTGATTAGCACCTCCTCTGGAACATGTTGAGCTCTTTCTGCGTGAAAATATACTTGAGCTCTTATGGTTTGTGTAAATCTCACATTTCTCTGCATACAAGTAGTGCTTCCAATCTTTAGGGAAAAAATTATTGTCGCGAACTTAAGATCATGGGTAGGATATTGGATTTCATATTCCCTTAATTGTCTTGACGCGTACGCGATTACCTTCCCGTGCTGTATAAGAACGTACTCTAATTCCTTGTGCGGAGTGTCACTACAATTCACAAAATCTCTTTTTCCATCCGGAAACCCCAACATATGGGCGGTCACCAATCTTTTCTTCAGTTCTTAAAAGCTGTTCTCACATTTCTCTATCCATTCGAACTTCTCAGTCTTACGAGTAAGTCACATTAAAGGGGATGCTTTATTTGCAAACTTGAATGAACCTATGATGGTAACAGGCCAATCATATCTCTGGTAGTCACCCTGACTACAGTCATTAATTCCTTAGCGATAATCTCTTCAGTCTTGTTAGGATCCTTCACGGGATCCTCCTCAGCAACAATCCTTTCTGGGATAACATCCTTAATCGCTACATCCTTAATATGGACAACATCTGGTCCCTTGTTAGGCTGCTCTATTGGATTCACAATCTGATCCCCGATATTTAGTTAAACATCATCGTATTATTTCCCTTGAACTTCAGGGTTCAGATTCCCGCTACCATATACGATAACGAACTACGCTTCTATCACGATATTCATAAGGTTTCCCGTAAAGGTTTTAATTGTCAGTACTACGTTAGGTAGTCCGACTATGAACTTGGCAAGAATTCTTATTATCTTAGGGAACTTATTATTTTAACGTCGCATCATCTCTGAGGTTTATGACTCTTAGCTCTGATACCATTTCTGTAACACTTAATCTTAATAAACAACCAACTACTGCGTACTGTGACCCCACAATATACACACACACCACAAGTTATAGTCTCGGAGATGAATACCAAAAAAATAACACAAGTCATTTTATTCCACAATTATAAGTCATTACACCTCAAAAGGGTTTCTAAATAGATTTACAAATTCTTTGCCACTATTATAATTTATAAATATACATAAGTCCAGTACATCAAAAGTTGAAAGGTAATTCCTACCTCAGCTACAGCGGCATCAACGCCTACAGGAAACAGCGGAACGTTTCCTATCCGCTTGCGAATTGGGAGCTTGGTCCTGTTCATCTTGTCTAACTGTTGTTGTGTGATGAAAGGATAAATCAAGGGTGAGCAACAAGCCCACCGAAATAACATGTATAATAATTAACAATATATGAGCATTTTATAGTACTCATGAAAGTCTTGGTCAACCAGAATTGAACCAATTTTGATATCTTAACATGACCAAGTCATAAAATAATTAGTATATATGTATATATTCTTTTCAAAATCTTGTAAATCATCTTCTATGCATAATATACACAGAGTTCCAGTTTATAAATGTATAAAAATATCGTTACAAGGTGATCTCATATATCTAACCTTGTCTCAACGTTTTTTCTGAAAATCTTTGTCATGCATAAGATAATCATTAACTAGATATAAGTTGAAAACATGAAGTTACAAGATACTCTGATATACTTATATCATTTCCGAATACTACTTGAACTACCACCGTTCAAGTTATAATCAGTTTCAAAAGTTCATCACATAGATTCAATCTTTGAAATATCATTTGAAAGAAATGAAGTTACGAGATACTTCATTAAGTCCCGATATATATATATACACCTATATATCTATATCTCTCATACACTCCTTGAAAACCTCTGTTATGAAAATTATAAATAGAGTTGCAATGTCCAATGAATTTGGAAAGAAGAAAACTTTGGCATAAACCTGATATCTTGCTGATCAGGAAAAGATACCAATTAAGTCACCTTTTCTACTAGTAGATGGATGAATTCCCCACTGGTCATCACCTTGTCCGCATTAGGACCTTATGTTGGACTGCCACTTACGCTTTGATGGACTCTCACTAAGCCACTTACACGTTGATGGACTCCCACTGAGCCCATGGCGCCTATGCCGACACATTTTTATGGGGCTTACTTCCCGAACGTTAGGCAAGTAATCAAACTCTTTTATCAAATTAGCAACTTCGTTGTGCCAAAAATACACCACGGAGCCGGATCCCTTAGGTTTTGAGCGAGTATTTAAATACCCTTCGAAAGGAAGATCTTAAATTAAAATCGAGTTTCGGGATCCGCTCTAACTTTTTAAAATCATTTTGAAGACTCAAAAACATTTTTAAGAATGTTTGGAGTAATGATGATTTAATATAATAAATCAGTCCCGATATGTTAGAAAATATCTGAATATTATTATTTAAATAATATTCCCATAAAGGATAATCTTTATAAAAATAAATGAGGTAGAAGTCTTAAAACTCAAACTTGAAACGAATTATAAATAACAAAAGATATACTTATACGAAATTAAGATCTTTATTTGAAAAATCAAAAATAAGTTTGATTATTATTCAAAACTATCGAATATACCTTATTCGATTAATAGTTATAGAAAACTATATAAAATATACTCGGGAACCTCGCCTCCTGGTTTTAGGAAAATGTTCAACTTTGGGTCCCCTGTACTAAGGGTATACGCAAATAATGTCAATCTCTAGCATAGGTATTATATAGTTTATAACAATTGAATCGACAATGAAATATTAAGATTACGAAACCAACATGCATATATATATATATCATATCAACATGATCCAATATATTGCAAGACTAGATAATAACAATCATGCACTTATCTCAAGATAATGCATCAATATATTTATATTACAACAATAGTATAACGGGTAGAAAACTTGCCTGAGTGTTCCGGGGTAGACTTAAGCTTAGAGTGGGTTCGGTAACCTATGAACAACAACATAAGCCGGAATTAAACCACGGTCTCCTAAGAAACTAGACTTTACTTACTCATACCCTAACGGTCGCTTATACGCTTAACGATTTGCGTTAATCGCTCGCGTACCCTCGTTTCTACTAATTTTAATAAATTAACAGTTACGAATTTTAAGGCGACTCTTTCACGAGAACTCTAATAACTACCTTATTCACTTGACATAATTCTCTTGTGTTTCAATTAATCATTTAAGGGTCTCAATTATGGTCTCAAAGTTACTCGAGGTTTCGGGGTCCGCTCGTAAAATGCCATTACTTAAAATGGTCGTTTCTCATCGCTCGTAACTCGTATTTAGGCGAACGATATATCACAACGAAGCTCGTAACATGAACTATCTAAATATGGAAAAGGTCATAACCTTACAATGATTTCATGGGTCCTAAAGTTAAGCACAGAAACAGTTAAGGAAAATCAGGCATTATGACGGCTAGAACTTAGCGATTTCCAATATTTTTACCACTCCAAATAAATCCCTTCCAACTACAATCCAACCACAACTTCAAGATTCAAACCTAGGCTACTGACCTTAGCCAAAACAAGCTCAAGAATATAAATCCAATTGAATATTATACCATCTCCATAATCAACTGATCTACTTAATAATCAAAGTTCAATTCAAGCTTAATCATTCAAATAACTACTCATTTATCCAAACCATCCCAAAATTCTAGCAAACAAACTTAGTACTTAAAGGTACAGAAGTTTTTTACCTTTATTTTAAGGGGAAAGATTCTAGGAAGCCTTAAAACCTTGATTAATCCTTATACAAGCTTGATCTCACAAACAATCAAGAAAACACAAAGTTAGATTTTGAAGTTCTAAAAGTCCGATTGAAAGAAATATAAAACTGAGGGTCTTACCATGATTATTTGGATATGACTTGTGAACAAGAGTTGTAGGCCATCTCAATACCTTTCCAAAGAGTTATAAAACATAATATTTGAGTGAGTATTGAAGGAGATATGGCAGTTTGAAGTTGCTGCCCTGGTTTTGGCCGAGAGCAAGCTTTGAAAAATGGGATGATGAAATGCTTCTTTGATTTGCCTTGGTTAATTGATGTGTTGGTTTATTTGCTTGGTTAATTTAACCTTGATTTAATTAACCAAGGTTCCAATATTTGGCCATAATTCAATCTTAGCTAAATATCTTTTCACCATGCTTGCATCATCAAGCCTATGTCATCCTTTTAACACATGTCTCTTCCTTGTGGTTTGATGATGTCATAATCAATGACTTCTTGTACAAGCTTGTCTCTTGGTCGTTTATTTGTTTTACGGTTCGTTTAACTCTCGTTCTCTTTAATAGTTTGAGGGATCATATCTGGGATCTTATTACTTTGGCTTCCCTGAACCTTTATTAATATCTTATATTCCTTTAAAAGTTACTATTCATCAGGGTTTCAAATATTTCCGAAAATTGGGGTTATTACAATAAACATCATCATGTTTTGGATAAGCATCAAAAGTTTTGGATAATTATCAAAAGTATTGGATAATCATCAAAACCGGGCTTTTTATAAAACACTTGTACGAAGATAATGTTATCGAAAAGGGTTATCGTATCGAAAATTTTGCGCCGGATCGCGCACGAGTCAAACCGTAATCCGGATCGAAAAAGTAAAAACATGGAAAATATCCGGAATTACCAGATTAGGTTAGGATGGAGTTTTCGGAAGAGTTTTGGGTTGTAAAAATACAAAAACGGTTGAAGTTGGACGATTCCCGACTTTATAAAATAGTTTTGTAATTATTCAGAAAATAATTAATGAATTCATTAATAATTATAAAATCATATAATAGTCCAAAAATTATCAGAAAAATACCTTAGTTATCTATATTTTATTCTGGACATAATAAAATTAACATACTTATACTTTACCACATATGAACATCCACATAAAAATACCAATCATTAGATAATTCACCAAAAATCATAATATAATCACATAATAATTATTTATCAATAAAATTAATTACACGCTATGTCCCAGATATTACATCCTTCCCCCTTAAAAGGATTCTATCCTCAGAATCACACTAAGGATCAGATAATAATATATTCAAGTATCTCACATCCATTCTCTCAGGTTGATCCCTCAACCTTATAACTTTTTATAACTTTTACTCGCAACATCACTCACTACTTAACAGCCTCTCGCTGACTTCATATTCTTTTAGTTTCTCATATAATTCAACTTAAGTCCCCATTTTATATATATAATGGAGCTTAATTACTTTTCGTAAATATACACACATAAACACTCCATGAACCATCTATACATGTGGTGGTGAAGCCAACCCACTTACACTTATCTTGCCTATTTTATTGTTTCAAAAGGACCAGCATAATGCCTATTAATTCTCTTTTCTTTCCAATTCTAGTAATTCGTGCTTATGAACGTTTACAATAGTTACTGGTTATTGAACCCCTTTCCCACATGTTTCTCTGTTCAATTAACCTAGTTTATAATCGCTTCCAATCGCATTCGAGGCTCTTTAATCGTCCTCTTTATCTTCTCGTCCATTGGCGAATGATATACTGGAACCATGGCATATTCGATTTCTAACATTCTCGAAATTACTCCAGAATTAAGAATTAACGAGAAAATCTCGACTGAATATGATTGACGTACAAACTTATCACCATATCTTATTTTCCTTGAATCACAATCGAGTATATTTGCTGAGCGAAAATCTTTTACTACTTTAAAGAAAATACATTAACTTGGAGGCATCACCAGCATATTCTAACCCATATTACCATTTATTTTGGTTCTAACAAGTTCTCATACAAAACTGACTGCAATGCTTTTCTTGACGTCTAGTCACATGTGACGTTTATTCTTTCTTTATGCCATACTATCAGAACTTTGACATCTATGTCTCGTATCATATTCTCGGAGTAGCTTGAATCCCTTGAGTTATCGTAGCCAAATTTCTATCTTTTATTTCCGCCTTACTTAATGCCCGTTCATCTAGGAGTGGTATATATAATTCTGTTTCAACACAATTCATCGTATTCTGAATACTCCTGTCAAATCTCAAATCAACTGGATCTGATGACGTGCCACTATTTCTTCAAGCAACAATTAACCCACTTATTGGACAAACTGTTTATTAATAAAAGAGAATGATTAGGTTTGGATAACCTATCAATACTGATGCAATTAACGCTTTCCATAGTTTCGGTTCTCAGGTGACTTCACTACAACATCTCCGGGTGAAATGTATTCATCTAGTCTTTGATGTCCCGCCTTAATTCTTGGGTAGGTGACATTTATTTACATGTTCTCCCCCTTTTTCTCCTCATGTCAGGTCACTAGATATTTTCTTTTACCCCTCGGTACTTGATCGTACTCCTGGGATGCATTCCTTATCTCAATTTACAAGTGTTCCCTACATTTTTCACCTTACTTCTGTCTTTCATATTACCCATATCTTACATATATCATGGCATTTTATAAAGTTTCTTTATCATCCTTTTGATTCCTGTTTCTTTCCTATTTCCGCTCTTCATTCTCATAGCTCATTCAAAACCAAACTCTTGATATTAATATTTATTTTGATGTCATATCAAATTAGATATCAATATGAACTTTGATGCTCACAACATCCCATACTGAAGTAAACATCAATCATCTATATTAATACCACTTTGATATTTAACAACAACCTAAGTATCAATATCAATCAGAAACTGAACTAAAACTATATCTCATATTTTATCCAAAATAGAAATACTTGATGAATCATTTATTGTATGATTATCAAAATAATTTGGAAACAAGCCGTCCTTTAATAAAACTTTATTGCAGATGATAAAAATCTCTTTAATTGTCTAATAAATTCCTTATTGGTATAGTTATTAATCTCTTCTTTATTCCACCTCCCTTCTTCATTTCCTTCATTCCTTCTCTTCGCTCTATCTTAAATCTTTAGTTCTTGAAAACATTCTTCTAACTTGTCCATACAAATAACTTTTTATTTCTCTTGTCCATTATAAAGGGCATATTCATCCAAGTAAAGCCTCACACACTTGCAACAATTTCTAAATTCTACTGGTGTCCTTACCTTCTCCAAATTCCTCATTGCTTTGATTTCGGATTTGAAAGTCGCATCAAAATTTGACTTAATCTAATTGGAATCAATTTTCATCTAACTGACCATTAATTAGTAAACTTAACCAATTAACTCACTTAATTGATCAATTGCATCAAGTGATGACTAGCTAAATGAAATCAAAGACCAATTTTATATAGTCAAATTGACTGTAATAACCTCTTTCAAGAAGCGAGATCACAATTATTTGGAGTATCAACAGGAATATCAATAACACATGGAAGTATACTTTCTATCTTTAAGAGTAGGGTATTTTTTCGAAAATTTGGGCAGCATCTCCTTTATGCTATAGATTACCAGTCGGACTTAAGTTGACACCAACATTCAATCAAACAACCAACAATCAATCCACAAGTGTACCATTCAACTGTCTAACTCACCATTTCACCATCACATATAATACTAACCAATAAACTAATATTTTTAGTTCAACTTAAGATTATAGCGAACAATTCTTATTATACCATACATTTTCTCATATCTTCTGATTATAACAGAATATCACTACTGAGTACAATTATAAATTATTCTAAAATTCTTCTAGTTCATGTTTCAATTTAAGCTCTCTCGTTAATAATTTGTCTATCCTTGACAATATACACTTGTTCTTATTAGTTAACTTGTTCAACTTCTGATAACCCACACATGGTCTCAACCAACACTCTCATAATCTTGTGAAAGAATCCTTTGGTTTTAAAGCATTATTTTCTAAAATTGTTGCAGTTAAACCACCATACCTTCATCTCCACTTATGCCTTTTCATACTAAACTTCCTTCACCGGTTCGGTTATGAGCATGAAATTTTCCATAACTCCTTTACTTGAATGGGAAAGCCCAACCATTCCTTGAAGAACACACTCAAAGTTTATTCATAACTAGAACTTCTTCGATCTTGAATCTTCAGGACAAGTATCTCCCTCATGGTTGAGGTATGCTTCATCTTCACAATGTATTAATTGATTATCTTCTTATTATCAAGAATTTCTTCATTCGCTTCTGCTGTCCAATCATTCATTGGCCTTATCCGATATACGCAGCTTTACTTTCTTATCCCTCTAGTCAATTTACCTCATACAGTTCGCTAACTACTCCAATTCACACTAAAATCTCATACTTGCAATGTATCATGTATACAGATTTCCGCCTCTGATTTGATGTCCTCACAACAATCATGTTATCGGCATAATGGTTCTTCTCTGTACGTAAATGTCCACCATTTATTGGCTTGCAATTATCCACACTCATCACATAACTCCATCAGCTACACGGGTTTATTTCACTTGCTTTTAAAATATTCAAAGAATACACATTACATAAGAAGGGAATTTGTGTATATGATTCTGATTGTAAACTTTTTGTAAGGGGTAACAGTACAAGGAAACAATCGGAAGGATCCATAAATCAATAAATTATAATTGAAGAAGAAAGAATGAATAATAATTTAGATATGAGTGAGACAACCATATTTATACTCCAGATGGCCGGTCTTTCATACTATATGGCTACAACACATGATTAGGTGGTGTCCCAACAGAATCTTCATTATTCCGACAAAGAGTCACACCATAACACTGCTTGTCTCAATCAGAATATAAGTCTTGAGGGAAAAATGGTTTTTTTGAAAGAAATACAACAATTTTCTTATCACCTCATAGAGAAGGTTATACTTTATTCAAGATTCATGAGAATATATAGTATTATAGATAAGAATGATAACATTGGTTGCCATCCACATTTCATCTATTTACAGCTGCAACGCTTGTTCAATCAATATATCCCATTCCGAGTCATATATTGACTTTAAAAAGAATTCTCCAAAAAGCCTTCTTAAATCGATCATTGGAATAAATTCCCATGTATTAGGTCTTGTCTCTTTAACGTCGCGCTTCCATGTTCAACATTTTTATAATTCAACCCTATTTGCACTCTTACGAGATTTACAATCAACATATTGACTCTTTTACTAACAACATCCTTCCTTTAGAAGAGTCTAGAAATTTTCTCAATCTCCTTTGATTATACTCGGCTTATTTTTAAATCGACGTACCCTTTGAACTCTAATAGTCTCAGAAATTGGATGAGTAGTTTCTCTGTACACTGGTTCTGCCGTTAAACTTATCAAACAAGATTTGCACTCTTCTGTTAGGAACAATCAAATCTTCTCCATAATAGTGGGTACACTTGGCCTTCTAAAGGAACCATACTAACTTCCAAAACAAGTATTCTTTTGGATAATCTGAATCTTATAACAAACAAGAAACTCAAGTAGTAGTTTGACAACCAAGTTTTTTTTTAGAACTTGTTTTATTCAAAGGACTTTTTGAAATTTTTTTTTAAGAAAATCTCTTTTGAAAACTATTTAAAATTTGAAAAAGCATACACCTGGTCGTCATTACTATATGAGTTGGTTGTCGTCCTTCTCAACTAGTACCAAGTATCAAGTTAGGAAAATAATCAGATAAAAGCTCATTCATTTCCGTATATCCTCTACCCCTTATTGGGTCTATTTTACCTTCATTGGTTGATAAAATTCCAGTTACCTTTGCATATTATCTTATTCATGACTTCACTTCTAGTCTTCCATACTGGTAACACTCCCATCATCATCTCTTGCGATTACTAAGTATAACAAGTCTATCCAGTAATCATCAAATCTATTTTATAAAACAAGGTCGACTAATATCACATCATATTACTACTATACGCATCATGTTTGGTCATAACATCATCATCTACTTTCAAGAAAACTCTTAATTTCCAATCTTCTTAAACTCTTCTTAAAATCCATCTAGCTTACTTCACAAGATAATCATAGGTAACATACTTACTAGTAGCTTTATATAACCTGATAGCAGCTATTCTTCGAAATACCTAAATTCTCTCTCTAGGTTCGTTCCCTCCCTTTTTAATACCTCGTGTACTCATCATATGCTGTAGTTCTTGAATCTATCCTCATAGGTGCTATTTATTCATAAAACGGGTTTTAAATTGATGATATAGAACAAGGCGTAGGGTAGACAGAAAGATGCGCTCACAGCTGAATATCTAGGAGAACCAGAATCAGCATGTGGGGGATTCTCAAATAGGTAGTCTCGCATCAGGGGATGAGATAATAACTTGAAAAGGTACAACCATCATAACAGGAGGTGATATGGCTAACACCGGTGGAAGAACAGGGCATGAATCAGATGATGGTCCTCCGACTGAAGGCTCCGAATGACCAGAAGATCCTGGGATAAAAGAATCTGCCATCGCCGCTATTTGACGATCGTGTCGCTAGATAAGAATCTAGAATCTCGTCACGAATCATACCAAAACCTACTATACCGTCGCACTCAACCTCTCGATGTCTTATCTTTCTATTTCTTACCCCTAATATTTACCCTCTATCCATTCCCGACAATCTAGGCTTGATTCAGTGACTTATAACCTGTAGCTCTGATACCAAACCTGTGACGCCCTCCAAATCCGGGTCAAAAGTTTGGAGTTAACAACACACACACACACACCCAATATATAAACCTGATTATGAAAGTAATATATGTAAAGACCCTACTTACCATAACCATGGATCGCAAAAAATTAATGTATGAAAACAAGCCACAACCTTAACTTTTATTACATCATACCAAATCACAACTAGTTCTGCTTACAATTAATAATGATATCATTCTTACAATCTTACATAACTCATCTACATTATAAAGCTCCTGATAACTCGATCTATCTTATCTCGGAATCCTAGCTTGCACACTGGACTGGGAATCCTCGTTACCCATAATTTCCTTTTTCAACTGTAAAATAACATAAACAGATTTGCAAGAGTAAGCTAACTTGCTCAGCAAGTCATAATAGCAATAACTGAGATTCAACAATGATCAACTGAAATGATTCAGAAGAATCAAGTTTCTGGATAAGCAATGATTAGAATTGGATATTCTCTTTTCATTTTAAAAACCAAGGTTAGGCTGTTGATCAGTCACGCACTAACCCCGAGCAAGGCTCCCGACTTTGCTCTATATACTGGATCCAAGGCACGCATTGGCCTAATATGACCACGAATCTGGTCTGACCATGAATCTGGTCCACATTTATAAACCCATCCAATTCTAACACAATTCAATATGATAACCATTGTAATTCAATAAAAACAGAATCATGATTAACATTGATAAAACATTAATCTCAGAGCATAAAACATTTCACAGGTATCACCAGGGTGTATCAAGGTGTATATATTAAGAACAGCTTCAAGCCTGATGAAGAATCAAGTATCTGAAGAACAATGGTTCAATAATAATACATGGTATAGATCTTTTATGTGATAGGGTATTCCAGGGTGTATAAGTTTCTGTACGCTCAAGAAATTCTGTTGAAATACTTGGTTTATTGTGTGTATGTATTTGTGGAATAATATTGCAAATATTTACGGCTCAAGTTCAATGATACGATCAGGGTTCAAGGTTGAATAGTTTAAAGCGCTTTCAATATAAAATGAGATTTATTTTGAATACTAGCAACATGTTATGAGAAAGTTCAGGAATATTTGCAATATATCTCGAAGAAAGATTCAGAAGTACTTGCCTTATCACAGATGATTTCCAACTTTACTTGTACTCATTTAACAATTTACTTTTTAATCACTTTCCTTCTTTTCCTATGCCTTGCTTCTATTCATCAATCACTTGTCTTCTCTTCTTACGTTTCAGTTCTATTTACGGATCACTGGCTTTCTTTTTCTATACCTCACTTACTCTGCTAGGCATCATAAGTATCTTTCAATATTCAATCTCATATTATTCTAATCGTCACATAGACGTCATAAGCTTTTATCTACCCTTCGTTTGACCCAAATCCGATTTACGGATTGGATGTTACTTCAAAAACCGTCAAACAATAACCACATAGGCATATAACACATCAATCAGATAGCACGTAGCACATAGCATGCAAGATATTTGATCAAAATAATTTTTCAAAAAAGATTCGGGGTTAAAATGATTTTCCAGGAATTTAATACAAAATTTTGAATATTTTTCAGAATTAAAACAGGTCTCCGAATCATTTTATAATTAAATAATAGGGTTTGAATATCCGAATCTTTAAAATAATTTTAAAATAATTATCGAGCCTTGAAAATAATTTAAAATAATATTTTAAAGCTCGAAACTATTTTTCAGAATTTTTAAATCCAAATAAATAATTAAATCAAATTAAATAATCAATTAAAATTAATTAATAACTAATTAAATTAATTAATCAATTAATATTTAAATTAATTGACTAATTAAATAGTTAATTATTAATTAAAATTAATTAAATAAATAGTTCGGATTTAATTTCCTTTAAAAAATAATTTTCAGAAAATAAATAATGAATTTTTAGAATTTAAAATAAATAAAAACATTTTCTGAAAATAATTATAAAAAGAAAATATAATTTTTATAAATTATTAAAACAGGGATCTAATTTTTGCTACATTTTTAAAGTACAGGGACTGATTTGCAACATTTGAAAGGAATAAGTCATAAGTCCAATCATGTATTAGGATTTAGGAATAACTTTTTATATAACCTGTTTTGATTTCATTGATTTTAATAAAAGACTTGTTTTGTTTTTATTACGGGCTTTATCTATTTAAGTGTTTAAATAAGATATACCATAGTTTAGAGTAAAGTTTTTTATGGATTATGATAAGATCATAATAGTGAGACCTAAAAAGATGATAACTCTAAACTTAAATAGTTCCTGGTCGTAGGATTACTAACTGGTAATTAATAATCCGCAAAGATCGGTACATACTATGCTTGCTTCATTATGAAGGATGTCTGTTCTCATTGACATTTGTGTGGTGACACTATAGCTAGTATGTAGGTGCTTATTATAGAATAAGTTCACTGAACATGACTCGCACAGCTGAACAACTGATGGAGTCCACTCACGTGTCAGCAGTTGTTCACATAGTGATAGTTGTACAAGTATCCTTAGACTTGAGGTCATCATAGTCATCTTGTGTACACTGAACTATGCTTTAGTTTAGTTCTTAGTCTCCAGGGACAATTATTAGAGCTCTTCTGGGTATAGGAATTTGTACACGAAGATAGTGTATGAGTAATAAAGGATCTACCCCTTCTAGTGAAGGAAGCGAATGTTCAAGGCTGATCCACTTATGCTAGTTCAGGAATCTCTGGCCAGAGTGAATGAAATTAGAAAGGAGTTTCTAATTTGCATAGAACTATGCATAGTAAATGGTAAGCAAGTGATTGAATTAGATAGGCTTGACACGAGATCCATGCCTTGTATTTAATCGGGACATTGTAGGGTATAAGGAGTTTATTGTACGGTAACTATTCACTGAATAGGTTCTTGGTATTCTAAGCAGTGAATTCATATTATCCGGATAGTCGCGATATGCTGAGAAGTATCCCTCACGATGTAGAATAAATGTGATTAATTAATTAATCATATTTAATAAATTAGAGAATTTATATAAATAATGATAAAATAGTTTTATTATTATTTATTTCTAATACCGGCTTAATATTGAACCTACAGGGTCACACCATAAAAAGAGAATGATTTAATGGTGGAGGAATTAATTAATAATGGCTAATAATTATTTATTTATGAAATAAATAATTAATTGGCAAATTTAATAATTGATTAAATGAGATTTAATTGATTATAAATTAATTAAGAAAAGTTTTTAATATTATTAATTAAGGATTTAATTTTTGGAAATTAAATTAAGAGAGAGAATTATTTTAAAGTGTTTAGAAAAAGGATTAATAATTAAAAGGTGTTTTAATTATTAATGAGAATAATAAATGGGATAATAATAATATTATTTATGGGAAAATTTCAGCTGAAAATTTTGCCTATAAGTACACTATTATAGACCCTATTTTATTCCAACCCACATCAAACCCGAAAACCCAAAAAGTTTGGAAAACCCAATTCTCTCCACCTCCTTCCTCCTCCTTAACATCGTTTTCTTGGTGGATACCGGTGGAGTGCTTCACACTTGAGGAGCAACTGCTATGGATCTCTGATCGTTGTCTCCGAATTATTTTAAAAGGTTAGATTCGATCCCTCGAATTTTTATTCACAATTTATATGCTTTTATTTGGATTTTATATGTGTAAAAGTATTTTACCATGCCCCCGATGTGATTAAAATCCAACAATGGTATCAGAGCATAGGTTGTATGCATATAGATCTGTGGTAAAAATTTCAGAATTTTATGGGCTTGTATGAATTAATTATGATTTTTACAAGTTATATTATGGATTAATTTTGTCTGGTGAGAAATCGTTTCTCAGAATTATTTTGAATGTTGATATGGGTTCTACAAGTGTTGTAGATCGTCTGGGTATTTTTTTCATAATTTTAGGATGTATAGATTTTTTATTATGAATTTTTGAAGTTCTTACAATTAAATTCGGAATTAAATAAATCTTATATATATATTTATATGAATTGTTTGTATGTATATATCTGTTATCTATTTGTACTGCTGCTGTCTTGTCTGTGTGATGGCACGGGAAGGAAAGAAAAGCAGACAGGGAACAGGACTGTCAGGCTCGTTTTCCGAGGTAGGCGGCGGCGGCTGCAGAAAACAAAAAAAATATAGGGGTGTCACGCATTTCGGGAATGCGTTACACACCTGTGGCGCATTCACGGAATGCATTACACCCTTTAATGGCTTAAAAGGGGTGTAACGCATCACCGGAATGC
Source organism: Apium graveolens (assembly GCF_009905375.1). Taxonomy (NCBI): domain Eukaryota; kingdom Viridiplantae; phylum Streptophyta; class Magnoliopsida; order Apiales; family Apiaceae; genus Apium; species Apium graveolens. Next base: position 79,858,695 of record NC_133652.1, read on the forward strand.
GTTACAGGGCTTGTAACGCGTTCCTGTAATGCGTTACAGCCCGTCTGTTGATTTTAAAATTAATTTTCTGGGAGTTTCGTAACTCCGTTTTGGGCGTGCAATATACCGTTGGATTCGCTTTTCCGAGACGGATCTAATGGAGTGATCAATTTTAGTTTATATAAAAGTTTTGAACTATTTATATTTCCATGAAGTGTTTTAAAGCTGTTTTTAACTGTTTTAACTGCTTTTAAATGCTTAATGTGATACATAGAGATGTATAATGCTTAGACTAATGTGCTAGATGATGTAACATGCCTACCTTGATGTTTATTCATGTTGATATATGTGATATATGCTTAGTTTATCATGCGATGATAGATTTAGGTGAACTTAAATGAACATAAGGCGTTTGTTAGACAACCTAGTATAGTGAAATAGTTTCATAACCTTAATAACAATATTATGAATACAATCATGAGATTCTTGTGTTTGTGAAACACGTAATTGAATATGAATTTTCGATATGAGAGAAAGGATGATTCTCTCAACAACAGATTTCTATCTGTAAGAAAGGGTTATTAAGTGACGCCTCTTGACAATGCTCCACCCGATCCGGGAATCATCTGATTATTGATTATTGATTTAAAATATTTAATTTAAAAGGAAGAATATCTTTATAATATGATTATGATTGTAACGTAATATAATCCCTCTAAAATTAAATAATATCAAGTAGTAATTGGCCAATGATACAACGGGCTTGTGTCGGTCATAGCCTTCCAACATGATAGAAAAGTAGTTCTTATTTTTGAATCATTATCGGTTCGTGCTACAGCCGAGGGCTTTGATTTCGAAATAAGAAATACTTGTCTATTACATAGAGATGTGTACATTGAATAAGAATCTAAAGGTCGGTACGTGCTACAGCCGTGGGCCTTTGGGAACTGATTCAACTGTACGGAATGTTGGGTTAGACTTGACTTAGAATATTGAGTTTATCGTGCTACAGCCGAGACTCAATTATTCAAGAGGCTAAAGTTTGATTAGGGAATAACATAAGATGTAATTGACAAGAGTTGTCTGCCTATTGAACATTGCATGGCGGTTCGTGCCACAGCCGGGGTTGTGTAATGGAATGTAGGATCCCTATTCCCACTAGCATTATGAATGCTTAATTTTTCACGTAGGGGGTTGAATAAATTAGATAAACTAGTGGGAACCATTTATGAATAAAGACCCGATTCATATAGTGTTTTGAAATGAAATCGAATATTTGCTAAGTGTTGTTATGTGTTTATCATTTACAGATTTACTTTGTAAGTTATGTCTTCTGCACTATCACTCAGGAGCATACTGGATGCTCACAAATTGACTGGTCCTAATTATGCTGACTAGCTTCGAAACTTGAGAATTGTTCTCAGGATTGAGAAGCTGGAATACGTGATTGACTCACCTAAGCCTATTGAACCTGCTAGTGATGCACATAATGATAAACATGTTGTGTATCGTAAGTGGATAGATGATGCAAATGTTGCTCAATGCATCGTTCTAGCTTCCATGAACATTGAGCTACAGAAGCAACATGAGCATATGGATGCTCACACTATTTTCGTGCATCTACAAGAGTTGTATGATGTGGCAGGGAGGACAGCTCGATATGAGATATCGAAGGAGCTGTTCGGTTGTAGGATGTCTGAGGGATCATCTGTGAATGACCATGTACTTAAGATGATCAATTTGATTGAACGTCTTGGACAACTTGGTTTTGCCATGGATGGGGAGCTGAGCCAAGACTTGGTCTTGCAATAGCTTCCGAGTTCGTTCTCGCAGTTTGTTGTGAACTTTCACATGAATAAGTTGGATGTCAGCCTGCCTGAACTCCACAACATGTTGAAGACTGCGGAATCGAATTTTCCCCCTAAGAAGAGTTCTGTTCTTCTAATTGGTGAAGGTTCCAATCCTAGGAAAAGGAAGAGGAACCCTTCCAAGAAGAAGAAAGTAGGTGAGAAAATGCCGGTTCCACCAAAAGCTGAATACCCCAAGAGCAAAGTTGTTTGCTTTCACTGTAACAAGGTGGGGCACTGGAAGAGGAACTGCAAGGTTTACCTTGCAGAATTGAAGAAGAAGGGTAGTGAGACTACCGCTTCTGATTCAGGTATGTTCATGATAGAAGTGAATATGCCATTTCTACTTGGGTATTCGATACCGCCTGTGGTTCTCATATCTGCAATTTGTTGCAGCGACCAAGGAGAAGTAGGACTCTTGAGGAAGAGGAGGTGATTCTACTGATGGGAAATGGAGCAAGAGTTGCTGCTGAAGATGTAGAATCATTTCATTTACATAGGCCTACGGGCAAGACTATTGTTTGAAATAATTGTTATTTTATTCCCTCAATTGTGAGGAATATTATTCCCATGTTAGACTTGGCTGGATTTTCATTTATTATTGAGAATAATGAATGTTCTATTCTTAGAGATAATATTCTTTATGGACGTGGTACTTTAAATAATGGTCTGTATAAATGTGACATAATTTACTTCAGATTGAACAAACTAATAAAAGAAAAGGGATGATGAAAATCTCACTTTATAGTGGCACTGCAGTCTCCATTTAGTAGACATGGAGAGAGGGCTGCAAATTTGCTAGGAATGGTACACACAGATGTATGTGGACCAATGTCTACGCATGCCATGGGTGGATTTTCATACTTCATTACTTTCATAGATGATAGATCTAGATTCGGATATGTGTTTGATGAAACACAAGTCTGAGGCCTTTGAAAAGTTCAAAGAGTATAAGTATGAAGTGGAGAAACAACCAAACATAGTATTATAACTCTTCGATCAGATCGAGGTGGTGAATACTTTAATGGAGTGTTTCTAGATTATCTCAAAGTAAATGGTATAGTCTCCCAGTGGACTCCTCCAGATTGGTATCTGAAAGGAGAAATCGAACTTTGTTAGACATAGTTCGGTCCATGATGAGCTATGTAAATCTTCCAGTATTCCTATAGGGTTATGCATTGGAAACCTCAGCATATTTACTGAATAAGGTGCCTTCCAAAATCTGTTCCTCAAACTTCGTATGAGATATGGAAAGAAAGGAAACCGATTCTTAAACACGTTAAAATTTGGGGATGTCCGGCTTATGTCAAGTAAGTTGACCCAGATAAGCTGGAATATCGATCCGTATAATGTAGTTTTGTGGGATATCCTAAAGAGACTTTAGGGTATTACTTTTGCACCGATCATCGGGTGTTTGTCTCCAGACATGCTACCTTCTTGCAAAAGAAGTTTATCCTTGAAGAAAACAGTGGGAGCAAAATTGAACTTGCTGAAGTTCAAGAAGCACAAACTACTACGGATCAAATGGAAACACATGTTCTGACTGAACAACCTTTTATGGAACAGCCCATTCATAGATCAGGGAGAGTGTCTCGCCAACTTGAGAGGTATTATGGCCTTGTCATTGAGAATGACAATGAGTTGTCAATCATTGATGATGACGACCCTGTGACCTATAATGAGGCTATGAGTAGTGTTGACTCAGAGAAATGGCATAGTGCCATGAAATCCGAAATAGAATCTATGTATACGGTATACAAAAGAATGATTAGAGCAAATGGCCAGGTGGAGACCTTTAAGGCCAGGCTTGTGGCAAAAGAATTCAAACAAAGGCAATGGATTGACTTTGATGAAACTTTTTACCTATAGCCCTGTTAAAATCAGTTCGGATTTTGCTTGCGATTGCTGCTTACTACGACTATGAGATCTGGTAAATAGCCAGATGGTTTTCTTTCCAAGGGAAATGAAAACCTAATGTGTAAGCTGCTGCGAACCATATGTGGTTTAAAGCAAGCTTCTCGAAAGATGGAACATTCGTTTTGATGAGACAATCAAAGAGTTTGATTTTATCAAAAACGTAGATGAATCATGCGTCTACAAAAGGGTTAGTGGGAGCACGATAACATTTCTTGTATTGTATTGAAATAGAGTTGACACACATAACAACATAGCAGACCCACTCACAAAGCTACTTTCTGAAAGTCACTTTGATCGTCATAAAGACAAGATGGGTATTAGATACCAGAGTGATTGGCTTTAGTACAAGTGGGAGATTAAAAGGAATATGTCCTAAGTCCAATAATGTATTAGGATTTAGGAATAACTTTTTATATAATCTGTTTTGATTTCATTGATTTTAATAAAAGACTTGTTTTGTTTTTATTACGGGCTTTATCTATTTAAGTGTTTAAATAAGATATATCATAGTTTAGAGTAAAGCTTTTTATGGATTATGATGAGATCATAATAGTGAGACCTAAAAAGATGATAACTCTAAACTTAAATAGTTCCTGGTCATAAGATTACTAACTGGTAATTAATAATCTGCAAAAATCGGTACATACTATGCTTGCTTCATTATGAAGGATGTCTGTTCTAATAGACATTTGTGTGGTGACACTATAGCTAGTATGTAGGTGCTTATTATAGAATAAGTTCACTGAACATGACTCGCACAGCTGAACAACTGATGGAGTTCACTCACATGTCAGCAGTTGTTCACATAGTGATAGTTGTACAAGTATCCTTAGATTTGAGGTCATCATAGTCATCTTGTGTACTCTGAACTATGCTTTGGTTTAGTTCTCAGTCTCCAGGGACAATTATTAGAGCTCTTCTGGGTATAGGAATTTGTACACGAAGATAGTGTATGAGCAATAAAGGATCTACCCCTTTCAGTGAAGGAAGCGAATGTTCAAGGCTGATCCACTTATGCTAGTTCAGGAATCTCTGGCCAGAGTGAATGAAATTAGAAAGGAGTTTCTAATTTGCATAGAACTACGCATAGTAAATGGTAAGCAAGTGATTAAATTAGATAGGCTTGACACGAGATCCATGCCTTGTATTTAATCGGGACATTGTAGGGTAGAAGGAGTTTATTGTACAGTAATTATTCACTGAATAGGTTCTTGGTATTCTAAGCAGTGAATTCATATTATCCGGATAGTCGCGATATGCTGAGAAGTATCCCTCACGATGTAGAATAAATGTGATTAATTAATTAATCATATTTAATAAATTAGAGAATTTATATAAATAATGATAAAATAGTTTTATTATTATTTATTTCTACTACCGGCTTAATATTGAACCTACAGGGTCACACCATAAAAAGAGAATGATTTAATGGTGGAGGAATTAATTAATAATGGTTAATAATTATTTATTTATGAAATAAATAATTAATTGGCAAATTTAATAATTGATTAAATGAGATTTAATTGATTATAAATTAATTAAGAAAAGTTCTTAATATTATTAATTAAGGATTTAATTTTTGGAAATTAAATGAAGAGAGAGAATTATTTCTAAAGTGTTTAGAAAAAGGATTAATAATTAAAAGGTGTTTTAATTATTAATGAGAATAATAAATGGGATAATAATAATATTATTTATGGGAAAATTTCAGCTGAAAATTTTGCCTATAAGTACACTATTATAGACCCTATTTTATTCCAACCCACATCAAACCCGAAAACCCAAAAAGTTTGAAAAACCCAATTCTCTCCACCTCCTTCCTCCTCCTTAACATCGTTTTCTTGGTGGATACCGGTGGAGTGCTTCACACTTGAGGAGCAACTGCTATGGATCTCTGATCGTTGTCTCCGAATTATTTTAAAAGGTTAGATTCGATCCCTCGAATTTTTATTCACGATTTATATGCTTTTATTTGGATTTATATATGTAAAAGTGTTTTACCATGTCCCCGCTGCGATTAAAATCCAACAACATTCCTGAAACTACAGGGGTTAGACGGTAATTTTCACTATCCTCTTCCCCACCACCCGCTCCGGCGACGGCGGCGGCAGCCATTAATGCCGCCCAAAGCTCGCTGGAAAAACACATGCTAACCTAGAATTTGCCAGAAAGGTGCAGATCAGGAGATTTTGATGAGACAAACTCAAACATGCCAACAGAATTGCCAGAAACTTAAAGAATCAGCCAGAAAATCGGGTCTAACTTCGCCGCCGGCGAAGCTTTCCCAGATTCCAGGGAACGATTCCGGCATCTAAAACATGATTGGTTAACATGGCTGAGTTGCTCAGGAGACGATCTATCCATTGATATAAGTTGTATGTTCCCAGGTTTAACGGATCAAAAACACGGCCAAAATTATAAATTTTCCGGTGAAATTATTCAAAAACACCAAGAACATTCAAACTCAAAGATCAAACCAACTTTTCTACATGTTATTGAACTCCAAAATTGACATATAATATACCAAATAGACCAGGAAGAAAAGATCTACATGATTCTAGCATCAAATCACACAAACAACATCAAGAACAAAAATTCATATTTTAATTACTAAATATTTCGAATTAAAATAATTAAATAAGAAAATCACCTTAATTTCTGCACAGAAATGGATGATTGATTATGAAAGAAATTTTCGAGAGCTTCGATTTGATATATGGCACGCTCGAATCGGAGTTCGCTAACGCCTTCAAATCCTCGTTTGATTGTGAAGAACGTGATGAATTTTAAAGTCTTTCTCTGGAAATTATATAGTTTTACTATTAGAAAATGATTATCTGTACAAAATACAATCCTGTATTATCTATTTATATTTATGGAATATTAATACGTGTTGGATCGCTTTGGATAGAAAAATAAGTTGCTTAGTCGCTAAGTAACTGTAAAAACGATTCGATCAGATAACGTTTTGGATAAACATCATCCTGTTTTGGATAAGCATCAAAAGTTTTGGATAATTATCAAAAGTATTGGATAGTCATCAAAACCGGGCTTCCTATAAAACACTTGTACGAAGATAATGTTATCGAAAAGGTTTATCGTATCGAAAATTTTGCGCCAGGCCGCGCACGGGTCAAACCGTGATCCGGATCGGAAAAATCAAAACATGGAAAATGTCTAGAATTACCAGATTAGGTTAGGAAGGAGTTTTCGGAAGAGTTTTGGGTTGTAAAAACATAAAAACAGTTAAAGTTGGACGATTCTCGGCTTTATAAAATAGTTTTGTAATTATTCAAAAAATAATTAATAAATTAATAAATCAATATAAAATCATATAATACTCCAAAAATTACCAGAAAAATACCTTAATTATCTATATTTTATTGTGAACATAATAAAATTAACATACTTATACTTTACCACATATAATCCACATAACAATTCCAATCATCAGATAATTCACCAAAAATCACAATATAATCATATAATAATTATTTATCAATAAAACTAATTACACGCTATGTCCCGGATATTACAACTTTGATGGATTATTCTCAACCGAAGATCAATGACTTTCAGTCTAGCATTGTCAGACCAGTCATCGCGGCTAATACTTTTGAAATCAAAGCTAGCACGATTCAGATGGTGCAGAATTCATTCCAGTTTGGGGGTTCTCCAACGGAAGATCTCAATATGCACATTAGGGATTTCATCGATATCTGTGACACCTTCAAGTTCAATAATGTTTTTGACGATGCTGTGAAATTAAGACTTTTCCTATTCTCTTTGAGGGATAAAGCTAAGAGTTGTTTACACTCTCTACCAGTTGGTTCTATCACTACTTGGGAGGATCTTGCTCAGAAGTTTCTTACTAAATTCTTCCCTATGGTGAAGACAGCTGCACTCAGGAATGCTCTTACTCAATTTACGCAGCAATCGGGAGAAACTCTATGTGAAGCTTGGGAGCACTACAAGGAGATGCTTAGGAAGTATCCTTATCATGGCATGCCTGATTGGATGATCATCAATTATTTTTATAATGGTTTGGGAGCACAGTCTAGACCCATGCTTAATGCAGCATCAAGTGGAGCATTATGGGCAAAGAGCTATAAGGTAGCTTATGGTATAATTAAACTGATGCCAGCTAATGAATATCAGTATCCAACCCAGAGATTGCCACAGGGCAAGGTAGCAGGAGTTCTGGAAGTGGATACAACTACGGCTATCACTGCTCAACTAAAGGCGTTGTCTATGAAGATCGATTATCTGGCTAACTATGGTGTTAATCAGATAACCAGTGTTTGTGAGATGTGTGCAGGTTCGCATGCGACGGAGCAATGCACTATATCTAGTGAATCAACTCAGTATGTGAGCAAATTTCGGAGATCGCATCAACCAGTTCCAGCCACTTATCATCCTGACAACTGGAATCATCCTAACTTCAGCTGGAACAAAAATCAGAATATGATGCAACAGCCTTATCAGCAGTATACAGCAAAGCAATTCAACCATCCTGGTTTTCAACAACTACAATATGCACCAAGACAACAACTCCAACTTCAACAACAAACTCATAGAGGTGTAGGTTTATCTTCAAATGAAAAATCTAAATTGGAGGAGTTGCGGCTTATGTGCAAAAACCGGGCTCTTATATACTAAAGCCAGGCTATTTCTATCAAGACTCTGCAGAACCAAATAGGGAAAATTGCTAACGCCTTATTAAATCGACCATCAGGAACGCTTCCTAGTGATATAGAAGCCAATCCAGGCAAGAGGGAAGTTAACGAGCAGGTTAACGCTATCACCTTGAGGTCCAGAAAGGTCGCAAGCCCCCGATTTCAGCAAGCCGAAGAGTGTGAAAATTATGTCCAGAATGCAGGTGCATCTGCACCTTTTCCAAATCCAGAAAATTAGATTGTAGCTGAAAAAGTGGTGCAAAAGGATGTCGAGGTGGAACCGAAGAAGAAAGCTGTTGAAAGCAATCCTCCTAAGGGTAATACAGGGGATAAACAGGTCTACCCACCCCCTCCATTTCGTAAAAGGCTTCAAAAGCATAAGTTCGACAAGTAATTTCCCAAGTTTTTAGAATTTTTCAAGAAGCTACATATCAACATACCTTTTGCTGAAGCTCTAGAACAGATGTTGAGCTATGCTAAGTTTATGAAGGGTATTCTATCTCGGAAGCTAAAACTTGAGGAGTTGGAAACCGTTGCTCTAACATAAGAGTGCAGTGCTGTGCTGTAACATAAACTACCTCATAAGCCTAAAGATCCAGGAAGCTTCACGATACGTTACACCATTGGCAATCTGTCATTCGACAAGTGTTTATGTGACTTAGGAGCTAGCATCAATCTGATGCCCTTGTCTGTTTTCAAAAAACTTGGACTACCTGATCCAAAACCTATGAACATGTCTTTGCAGTTGGCTCATCGGTCCATCACTTATCCTCGAGGAGTAGTGGTGGATAAGCTCATCTTCTCGGCTGATTTTATCATTCTAGACTTCAAGGAGGATAAAAAGATTCCCTTAATCTTGGGAAGACCATTCTTGGATACAGGCCAAGCTTTGATCGATGAGCAAAAAGAAGAGCTTACGATGAACGTTCAAGATCAGATGGTCAAGTTTAATGTGTTCAAGGCAATAAAGTTACCCTCAGATAAAGAGTAGTGCTTTAAAGTAGAGCGGGTCGACTCTGTCATGAATTCAGAGCTTGAGCAATTGCCAAAGTCAGATACCTTAGAGAGATCCTTAATAGGGGAATCAATTATTGAAGATGAAGAAAGATCAGAGCAACTGCAGGTTTTGAATGCACCTCCGTGGAATAGGAAGTTGGATATGCCATTCAATTCTCTTGGGTTAGCAGAGCTGAAAATTTCTCAAGAGCGTCTCGAGCCGTCTATTGAAGAAGCTCCCACACTTGAGCTTAACCCACTACCAAATCATTTAATTTATGCATTTTTAGGTGCACCACCTGACAAGGGGTTGGAATATATCTATGATAATCTAAAGCTTCTATTAGTTATATACTAATAATTTATCGGATATTTAATACAAATTTTTAAATATTTTTCGGAATTAAAACAGGTCTCCGACTTATTGTATAATTAAATAATAGGGTTTGAACACCCGAATCTTACTTTAAAATAATTTTATAATAATTATCAGGCTTTGGAAATAATTTAAAATAATATTTTAAAGTTTGAAACTATTTTCAGGATTTTTAAATCTAAATAAATATTTAAATCTAATTAAATAATCAATTCAAATCAATTATTAACTAATTAAATTAATTAATCAATTAATATATAAATTAATTGACTAATTAAATAATTAATTATCAACTAATATTAATTAATTAAATAATTAAGATTTAATTTTAAATTAAAAATATTTTTTAAAAATATAATAATGAATTTTTGAAATTTTAAAAATAATTAAAACAATTTTCTGAAAATAAATTAATTAAAAATATGATTTCGGAAAATAATGAAAATAGAAATCGACTTTTTATGATTTTTGGAAACTTCAGGGACAGAAATGCAAGACTGTGCAAACCAGGGGGATCAAAATGTAATTTGACCACCCCTCCCCCATCTTCTTCACCCTGCCGGCCGAAACTCCATGGCCGCCGCCATGGAGCTTTTCCGGCAGCCCCAATCGTGCCCAGAAATGTGATTAACATACAGGAAATGTTCTACAGACATGCAGGAACCTTTCTATGGCATCAAAACAATTAAAAACATTACGAATCTACCAGAAGAACGGACGGAAAAATCCGCAGCCGTCCGACCCTCTTCTCCGATGAAGGCCTTCCGGCTACCGTTCATTCATCACACATATACCAATCGACTTGTCTTGTCACGATCTATCTTTTGGTGCCAACAATTCAGTCTAATAACCCTTGGGGAAGAAACCCCCAAAAATCAATTGCAAACATTCAAACGGTTATAAACCCTAATTTCTAGTTCTGAGAATCAAATACATATTTGAGCATGTTATTGAACTCCAAATTCAACATATGATATACCAAAATGATCAAGAAGAAAAGATCTACATGAGTATGCCATCAAATCACACAAATAACATCAAGAACAAAAATTCATATTTTAATTCATAAATAATTCAAAATTAATAAAAATGATAGAAAAATAACCTTTGATTCTGCAGGTGTATGGATCACAGATTCTGAAAGTACTCTTCAAGACCTTCGATTCGGTTACTTGAACTCCAGAATTGGATATCGCTAACGCCTTCAAATCTAGGTTTGATTATGAAGAACACTATGAATATACTGTATTTTCTCTGAAAATTATATATTCAACTGACTGCAAATGATTTTCTGTACAAAATAAAATACGGTAAAGGCTATTTATATTTACAGAATATTTGTACCCCGTTGGATCATACCGGATATAAAGTATTACGTTTATTTGAGAAAACGGATCCAAAACGGTACCGATTTTAGGATAATTATCCAAATCTGTACATTTTGTACTGCGGTCTTGGTCTCAGCGCTTTGGTTACACGTATTACGAGATGATAATTATAATAGTTTAATAAAAAGATCTCGTTTCTTGAAAATACGAGTTTTATCGATTTACCGAAACAAATTTTATATCGAATATTGCGCCGGGACCCGCACAGGGAAAACCGTACGCCGGATCGAAAAAGTCAAAGAATGGAAAATTCTCTGAATATTACAATTAGGTTAGGAAAGAGTTTCGGAAGAGTTACGGGTTGTAAAAACGTAAAAACGGTTGAAGTCGGTTGGTTCCCGATTATACAAAATAGTTTATAAATACTCAAAAAAATAATTTATTAAATCCATAAATCATTTATAAAATCATATAACAACACACAAATTAATAGAAAAATATCACAATTATCTATACTTTATTTTGGACATATAAAAATTAAATATTCAAATTATATCATATTTAAACATCCAAACAAAAATACCACTTAACAAATAATTCACCAAAATTCATATAATAATCACAGATTATTTGTTTATTGATAAAAATAATTACACGATATATCTCGGATATTACATCCTTCCCCCATAAAAAGGATTATGTCCTCAGAATCACTGAAGCAATAACTTAGGGTACCATTTTACGTATAACACTTTCTAGATCCCAGGTTGACTTTTCAACCCTTGGGTCTCTCCACAATATTCTTATTAACTTTACCACTTTCTTTCTTAACACTTCTCCCTCTATTATATGATTCCCTATTGGATTCTCAACATAGGACAACTTTGCCAGAAGTTCTATCGGCTCATATTATATCGCATGTCTAGAATTCTAGATTATGTTTTTTTAAACATTGCCACAAGAAAACATTATAAATACATTGCATATGCAGGGTTAATGCTAACTCGTATGCTATCTTACTGACACGTTCCAAAATTTCAAAAAGTCCAACGTATTAAAGACCCAATTTTCCTTTCTTTCCGATTGTGGATGATCCTTTTTCACGGGGACACTTTTAACAATATTAAATTTCTTTCTTTAAACTCTGTATTCTTTCTAGCTTGATCTACATATTTCCTTTGACGATCATGTGCTGCACTTAACCATTTCCTAAATACTCTCGATAACTTCCTTTATCTGTTGTACCAACTCTAGTCCAAGTATTTCACGTTTCTCAATTTCATCTCAATATATTTTAAAAATAATAGCACAAACACATAACTTATCTTCAATTGTTCGAATCACTCTTTCGCTTCGGCTGTCAGTCGGTGGATGATAAGCTGTACTTATATTCAACTTAGCTTCTTACACATTCTCGAAAACTTTTCCAGAACCTTGAATTAAATCTCAAATCTTGGTCGAATACCATAGACACAAGATCTCCATGACAAATTACTATCTCCTTTAATTACTTGTAAACTAACTTGTTCAATAAAAATCTTCCATTAATAGGTAGAACATGAGCTGACTTAGCCAACTTGTTCACCATAACCCAATTGGCGTCGTGTTCCTCTTTCATTCTTGGTAATATGACTATAAAGTCCAGAGCAATATGTTCCCATTTTCTCTCTACATCTCTCATGGTTGCAATAGTCCACTAGGCCTCTGTTACTTCGCCTTAATTCTTTGATATGCCTAACACCTCCTAATCCGTTTTGAAATTTCCTTTTCATATCTGGCTATCAATATTCTTCTCTAAATTTCTGTATATCTTGGCATTTCTTGAATAAATTAAATACTTAATATTGTGAGTTTCCTGTAGGTTCTCATTCTTTCTTCCAAGTTTTGGAAGAAAACCTGAGAATACCATGATCAATCTTCCGAGTGCATAAATTTCCTCTTACTAAACTACTATCATCTTGATCCACTATCTCTTCTTATCATCCTTTCCTCTTCTCTTAACAACTCTGGCTGAAAGATCATACTACACTTCCTTGCTTCTTTTGGATTATAAATTCTGATTTCCAATTCCAACTTTTGAAATTCCATAGATAACTCTTCCGGTGCAGTCAACACATTCACTTTCTCCTTTTTGCTTATCGCGTTGCCACTACATTTGCTCTTCCTTGTGCATACATACTTCAAACTCTTATGGTCTGTATAAATATCACACCTTTCTTCATACATATAATGTTTTCCAAATCTTCACAGTGAATATTATTACTGCTAGTTCCAAGTTATGAGTAGGATACTTCTGCTCATAAGATTTCGGTTGTCTAATTGCATATACAATAACTTTATTGTGCTGCATCAACGCACATCCTATTCCCTTATGAGAAGTATCACTATAGACTACAAAATCTCCTTGATCATCTCAAAATGATAAAATGGTGTCGTGACCATTCTCTTCTTTAACTCCGCCAAACTTTCTTCACCCTTCTCCATTTCATATAAACTTCTCGCTTTTCCTAGCAAGCTTTGTCAAAGGTGTCGCAATCTTCAAGAAATCTTGAACAATTTTCTAATAATAACCGACCAATAACAAAACTTCTTACTTTTTTTGGTGCTTTTGGTCTTTCTCCATTCATAGTAGCTTTAATCTCTGCTGGATCCACCTTGGTTCCTTCATCATTTTGAATTGAATTTCGTGCAATCAAAACCTACACTTTGAAAATTTAGCATACACTCCTTCCTCCTCGGAATTCCCAAAATTATCATTAAATACTTTACATACAACTTCATTCTTCTTAGACTCCCCAAATTATCATTAAATACCTTGCATGGTCCTCCGTTAACCTTGAGTAAACCACAATATCATCTGTAAGCACATATACAACTTATCCAGATACTCCTTAAAAGTTCTGTCTGTCAAGTTTAAATATTGTTGGTATATTGGCCAATCCAAGTAACATTACTAAATTTTCATAATAACTGTACTTAGTTCTGAAAGATGTCTTCGATACGTCTTCAGGTTCAATCTTCAATCTTAAATCCATCTTATAAAATACTTTGTTTTTTTCTAGCTGATCAAACAAACCCTTAATTCGAGTTGGCAGATACTTGTCCTTGATAGCTGTTAGGCACAAAACACGCGCTAATAATTCACGCAAGTATACGTGTTCGCAAATAATATAGAATAATTTATAGTTCATTCCCACAGAGACTCAGACTAATTATATTTAATTAACACTCACTCACCAATGTATGATTACTTCTCAATGTCAAGACAATAACTCTTTAAGTTGATTAACTAATTATTAACTATAATTAATTATGAGAATAAAACACTTAATTAACACTTGAATTAAGAATATCAAACACACATGAGATCATAACTTCATTATTACTTCCTTCAATAGTTATTGTTATTACCCTTAGCATGTAACGATGATGATATTAATCGAACAACACGAAACTGATAAAAGCCAACTTTTGTTGTACAATTACCATTCTACCAAACATCCACAATTAAGATAGAAGTTAAATAGGCAGCAATTATGTTGAGACCCTATATGTGTACAGAATTTGACAACAAAACGATTTAAGCGCAAGTTATTCATTATGATTACACAGGGCAAGTAAAACGGTTAGAGTTACCCACTAATCATGCATACACATACATGAACCTATGTTAGCATGGCAAGTTCTAAATCTCAAGATTCACTGTCGCTTCACAAGAGATTAACACACTATCTTATATGTTCGCGACGCACATAAGACGAATAAGCGCAACCTATGCTAGATATCATATAATCATCATAAAGGTATTACACAATTAACTAAAGAAATTCATAATAAATCCGCTATGACCCCATGATCACGATTAGCCCATGATAGAACTGATTGTCACTATGGGTTCATATGAAAACATGATAATAACACACAATATAAACTAAAAATACTTATTAAAAACCAGAGTACGTCACAAGAGGAATAGGGTTCAAGTAAAGAAAACTAGCATCCACTGTTACAACGATAAAAGAATCAGAAGAAAATGTATGCTTCCTCTTCTTCATTGCGATGTGCTAAAACGGTCTTCTTCCTTCTCTCCTTGCTCCTTGCTTAATACCACACACTGTGAAACGTCTCTGAAAACTACTTATATAGAAGCCAACAAGAACCAGCTGTCTCAGAAGTCCATCAGAATAAGAATTGTAAAAATCAGTATTAAATTTTACATCCCCGGACGGCCGCCCCAGCTTCCGGGGCGGGCGTCCCAGATCCCAGGCGGCCGCCCCAGCTTCCTGGGCAGGCGCCCCAGCACCTTCTGGAAAATCCTGCATTCTGCTCCTGATTTTGCTGAATTCTGATCCTAACTTCCCACAACCAATGCCAAGCACTTCCCTAGGCTTATTTCGATGAATTCTTCCTACATACGCAAGTTATACCCTGAAATACAAAAACACTAGAAAAATGCATCAAATACACAAAATACTTGACTTCAAGACATCAATTCAAGTCATTATAAGACGTTCTAAGTGGTATAAAATGCCACTTAACACACCTCCAAACTTAAATCGATGCTTTTCCTCAAGCGTCACAGACTCAAAAATAAAGCAAAACATGCCTGAATGTAATCTACATGAAATGCAGCGA
The DNA here is from genome assembly GCF_009905375.1 of Apium graveolens. Classification (NCBI taxonomy): domain Eukaryota; kingdom Viridiplantae; phylum Streptophyta; class Magnoliopsida; order Apiales; family Apiaceae; genus Apium; species Apium graveolens. The sequence continues at coordinate 79,874,449 of NC_133652.1, forward strand.
TCCCCGTCACAATGACTACACCAACCAACTCACGACATCTCAACAAATGCAATTAGACGACTAAAGATCAATCAAATCATGCAAACTAACATACAACTAGAAACGTGGTGTGTGCGGATGCTTAACAGATATGCTTCGAAACTAGATCAATTATCATAACTCAATTATCCTTAAGACAATCACATGATTATACGAAGAATAAATTCTAGGCATAAAATGACTTATAACATGTCAAGATCACTGGGGCTTATTACGGAATCATGCTTTTATTCAACACAACAAGAAATGCTTATTTGACCGTGCAATGAGTGAGGTCCACAAAAGACTTATGCAATGGCATCCATTTAGCGAGCGTTAGGTTAGCGGATCCCAGACTATAAAAGCCTTAGGTCACTAGGCACAAAGTCCCCTAAGAACTTAATAACTCGAATACCAAAGAGCCCACTCGTGATCAATTATGCATTAAATTATATTTTTTTTCTTTTTTTTTCAAATTTCTGAGCAAGTGTGTTTCGCTCCATCTTGCTCAACCCTAGACTACTCGCATAAAAATACGAGTCAGCTACTAGCCATTTGACGCCTAGCCACAATTAGCAATGAATTCCAATTTTTACTCCAATTTTTTCTTTTCATGCCTTTTATCATTAAGAGCCTATCATAAATTCTAAGCATAATCAATAGATTAACCTCAAAAACCATCAAACCATGACAACAATTTAGTCCTTAAGCATACTCTAAGACTTAGTGAAATTACAAGTGTTTCTAGCATGCATGTCAACCTACACGATTCAACATCACTCTAACGATATCACTACACTCGCATCAATATCATAAATCAATCGGTAAAGCAATGCAAAAGGGATCATGATATATGCATGAGCTAGATGACATGATAAATAAAAAAAATATATATGGCAATAATATGCAACTATATGCAACTATATAAACTAAACTATCATGAATATGCAACTACATGACACACACGCAAATATGCTCCTCAACTACCACCCTCAAACTTAAAATCTTCACTGTCCCCATTGAAGGTAGTAGAAAGGAACACAGGGTATACCTACTCGGAGAAATGATCATCATCACCCTCAGAGGGTGGAGTGTCAGGAGGCGGATAAGCAAAGTCGTCACCAAAAACGGGCCACTGGATGTCAGCTCCAAAGCCTCTAAAAGCAGTCCCAAGTGTGAGGGTGAGCTCCTGAGCAAACCTACTTTGCGACTCATACATCACATCCATCCTCCTGGATAGCCTCCTATACTGGGCATCGACCATCCCTGAACCAGCACCTTCCTGAGCTCTAGAAGAGCCTGCCTCATTATGAGCCTGACTGGGCCTAGCCATAGTAGCACCAGCTACTGGTCGTCCTCCTGGAAGATGATATCCCAAACCATGCTCTTCGGGCTCTCCACCCGTCCACTCCTGCATCGAATTCAGAGTCGCTGAGTCAATAGGAGCGGCCGACATCTGCAGCTGCTCATAAGAAGGCCAATGAACTCCAACTGCTCTGCACAGCCTCATGATAGTAGATGCATAAGGGATGTTGCTTTGTGTCCTCCCCATCAAATACTTCAATATCCCTTGGTAAATAAACTCACCAAGGTCCACATAATACTCCTCATTCAAAATCCCCCATAACAACCTGGCTCGCTCAACTGTAACCTCATGTGCATGCGAAGTAGGTAAAATATTAGCACAAATAAAGGCATTCCATGCACGGGCATACCTGTTCATCGCAACAGCCAGAAAAGAACGATACTCGTTAGATCCCGTCTAAAACTTCCACACCGTTCCTGGCTGACAGAGAGTAGCAACAATCAAATCCAAATCAAAATCCTCGGGAGTCTTCTCATTCCAATTTTCCTCCTCGGGCTTCCGTTGTCATTGTCCAATCACACGACGAATCACCGCGGGCTGATAATCAACAGTAAGCCCACGAACAACAGTAAACCCATTCTTGTCCGCCTTTGCGTTCGCATAAAACTCGCGAACCACACTCATTGGAACCGCCTCCGGCGACTCGCAAAAAGAAATCCACCCTTTCTCAGCAATCATTGGTAATAACTCACCATCCCTCCCCGATGGTAAAAATCCCCTCTCCTTCAGAATTGGCTTAGTCAAAAGCCTAGTATACTCCTCCTCAGCAGCCCTATCCATCAAACGGGGTCTCGCAGTAGTTCCCCTCGAAGAATCAGCAGTAGGAACGGTGCTGCTGCTATCAATAGTTCGAGATCTCTTAGGTGCCATTGAAACTGAGAAAAAGTGTTGAGAGTTATGTTTTGAGTGTAGGAGAGAGTTTTTAAGTTGTAAGTATATGGGAGTGTATATGGGAGAATGTATGTATATATAGGGTGGAATTTAGGTTTAGAATTAGAGTAGAAGTGAGGTTGTGGTCAAGAAATCGTGGGTTGTGGGTTGTTTGCTGTGGGTTTTTATTTTATTTTGGGTTTTCTGATTTTTTTGGTTTTTTATAAGGCCAAAAAAAAATTTCTGACAGAAGGGTTCCGAGTGGCCGCCCGGGCTTTCTAGGTGGGCGCCCCAGACTCCAGGCGGTCGCCCGGGAATTCCAGGCGGGCGCCCCAGGGGTTTCTGGAAAAAAAATTTCTTGCCCAAATTTTCTGATTTTTTTTGGTTTTTTGGATATGGTAATAACTTCTAAAGGTTCCTAAAGTCTCAAGTCTTTGGTTGCCTTCCAAGAAGTGCTTCTTTTACGTCATTAGCTTGACGTAGATGAATTCGATCAAGTTGACAATAAAATGGCACTAACCACTTCCCGGATTGCCGTGTCCCTATAATAATACTTCAATCTCTGACCATTAACCTTGAATGCTTAGCCCGGATCGTTCTCAAAAATCTCCACCGCTCCATGTGGAAACACAGTTTTGATGATAAAAGGTCCAGACCACCGTGATTTCAACTTTCTAGGAAAAAGTCAGAGACGAGAGTTGAATAAAAGAACTTGTTGCCCCGGCATAAATGACTTAGGAGATAGCTTCCTATCATGCCACCTTTTTACTTTTTCCTTGTACATTTTGTTGTTCTCGTATGCTTGAAGTCGAAATTCATCAAGTTCATTTAACTGAAGCATTCGCTTCTTCCCAGCTGCATCTAGATCAAGGTTCAACTTCTTCAATGCCCAATGAGCCTTATGCTCTAGCTCTGCAGGTAAATGATATCCCTTACCATAGACAAGTTGAAACGGGGACATCCCAAGTGGTGTCTTGTATGCTGTTCTATATGCCCAAACAACTTCATCAAGCTTTAAAGACCAATCTTTCCTTGACGGACAAACAACTTTCTCTAGAATGCGCTTGATCTCTCTATTAGACACTTCAGCTTGACCATTAGTTTGTGGATGATTGGCAGTAGCAATACGATAATTCACATTGTAGCGCTGCATCATAGAAGTGAACTTACGGTTGCAGAAATGCGACCCCTCATCACTTATGATTACTCGTGGTGTTCCAAACCTTGTGAATATCTGCTTATGAAGAAAATTCAACACTACCTTTGCATCATTCGTCGGCAGAGCCTTGACTTCTACCCATTTCGAGACATAATCGACTGCCAGCAAGATGTACTGATTATTGCAAGACGAGATAAATGGTCCCATGAAATCGATTCCCAAACATCAAAGACCTCGACTTCAAGCATCACATTTAAAGGCATCTCATCCTTTCTAGTAAGATTACCAACTCTTTGGCAATGATCACACCTTAAAACAAACTGATGTGCATCCTTAAACAACGTAGGCCAGAAAAAACCTGCTTGCAAAATACGAGCTGCTGGCTTTTCACCACCATAATGTCCACCATAAACTGTGGATTGGCAGTCTCGTAATATCCCCTCCATCTCACAAAATGGGATACATCTCGTGATGATCTGGTCAACTCCTTGTCTAAACAAATATGGTTCATCCCACATATACCACTTCACCTCATGCAGAAACTTCTTCTTTTGAGCTGCATTCATATTATGAGGCATTATATTGCTGACAAGATAGTTCATAATGTCTGCGAACTATGGTTCTTCCTCCTGAACTGCGAATAACTACTCATCCGGAAAAGATTCGTTGATCAATGTCTTACCATGTAAAGTAGAACCGGGATTCTCCAATCTAGAGAGATGGTCAGCTACTTGATTCTCAGTACCTTTTTTATCCTTGATCTCTAACTCAAATTCTTGTAACAAGAGCACCCAGCGAATAAGTCTAGGCTTCGAATCCTTCTTTGAGACTAGATAGCGGATGGCGGCGTGATCAGTGAATACCGTCACCTTTGTCCCAAGCAGATAAGATCGAAATTTTTTGAAACCAAAGACTATAGCCAAGAGCTCCTTCTCAGTAGTGGTGTTGTTCATTTGAGCTCCATTAAGCGTTTTACTAGCATACTAGACCACATGAAAAAGATTATTCATGCGCTGCCCAAGAATTGCTCCCACTGCATAATCACTCGCATCGCACATCATCTCAAAAGGTTCTATCCAATCAGGTGCCGTAATAACTAGTGCAGTTATCAAACTCTTCTTGAGAGTCTCGAATGCCGCCAAGCATTCATCATTAAATTTGAAAGGCACATCTTTCTCGAGCAAGTTGCAGAACGACTTAGATATCTTCGAGAAGTCCGTGATGAAACGCCGATAAAAACCCGCATGACCAAGAAAACTACGAATTTCTTTCACAGAAATAGGTGGTGGAAGATTTTCAATGACTCCCACCTTGGCTTTATCCACCTCAAGGCCCTTGCTAGAGACTTTATGCCTAAGAATAATGCATTCATGCACCATAAAGTGACATTTTTCCCAATTGAGCACCAAATTAGTTTCCACACACCTTTTGAGCACCGAACGACGATTATTCAAACATTCATCAAATGTATGTCCAAAGACGGAGAAGTCGTCCATGAACACTTCGACATTGTTTCCAATCATATCAGAGAATATAGCCATCATGCATCTATGAAAAGTGGCAGGTGCACCACATAAGCCAAACGAAACTTTGCGAAAAGCAAACGTGCTAAATGGACAAGTGAATGTAGTCTTTTCTTGATCTTCTGGTGCAATGCAAATCTGATTATACCCCGAATAGCCATCCAGAAGACAATAATACTCATGACCAGCCAACCTGTCAAGCATCTGATCAATATATGGAAGAGGCAAGTGATCCTTCCTCGTGGCTTTGTTCAACTTTCTGTAATCCATGCATACCCTCCATCCTGTGACTGTTCGAGTGGGGATGAGCTCGTTCTTCTCATTTGCTACCACAGTTATACCTCCTTTCTTAGGTACACATTGCACGGGGCTTGTGGCGCCCTCAAAACCCGGGTCAGAAGTTTGGGGTCCACAACACAAACACAATATATCAACCTGTATATGAAATATTAATTGCAATGACCCTGCTCTATATAACCACAGATCGCAACAGGTTAAAGTATGAAAACAAGCCACACCCTTAACGTTTAGTACAACGTACCAAATCCCAACTAAGTTAACTTACAACTGATAATAAAATCATTCTTACAATCTGATTATCTCTCTACCGCATGAAGCTTCTGCTAACTCGATCTAACTCAGCTGGAACTTTAGCCCGCACTTTGGACTGAGAAACTTTACAATCATCCATATTCTTTTCAACTGTAAAATATATAAAAGAATCGCAAGGGTGAGCTAACTAGCTCAGCAAGTCTTAATAGGGATAATTGAGGTTAAGCAATAATCAAATGAAATGATTCAGAGGAATCAAGTTTCTTTTTAACTAATCATTAGAATTGGATATTCATTTTAGATTTTTAAAAACCAAGGTTAGGCTGCAGATCAGTCACGCACTAACCCCGAGCAAAGCACACAACACTGCTCTAATTACTGGATCCAAAGCACACGTTGGCCTATAATTGACCACGAATATGGTCTGACCACGAATATGGTCTGACCACGAATCTGGTCTATATTTAGAAAACTATCCAATTCTAAAACAATTCAGTGTAATAAACAATGTAATTCAATAAGCAAGATCATAATCAACATTGATAAAGAACTTGTACAAAAGTGTAATGCAATTTATGAGTATCACAAGGGTATATCAAGGTATGTATAAGAAACAAATTCCAGTTTGTAAAAGCATCAGGCATCAGATCAGTAATGATTTTTCAAGGTATAGTTCTTTGATGTTATAAGGAATGGTTGGGTATAAAAGTTTCTGTGTTTTCAAACAATTTTCTTCCAGTGTTTGGTGTTTGGTAGTTAAACATTTGGGAAGCAATATCACATTTGGGTGGTTGGGTATCTGAAAATCATTAAAGGATAGTTTACAAAGAATAAGGCTTATGGCTCAAGATCAAGAAAAATCAAGGTTCAAGGTTAAATAATTTAAAACACTTGTAATATAAAACGGAAGTTATTTTGAACAATAGCGACATGTTATGAAATAGTTCGAAAACATTGGTAATATATCTTGAAGAAAAGTTCAGAAATACTTGCCTTGCAGGGCTTTACAACTATTACTGATCAACTCTGAGCTGACTCTGCCGCTCAGGCTCTAACGTCCAATCACTAGATCCCATTGGATTCGACTTTGATACTCAAGTTTTTCTGTTGAAACTCTATTGAGCTCGTCGACTGACGACCAGGTCATTTATATTCCATCCTCCACTTACAGGTTCCCAATTATAACCTACAAGGTCGAAATACCCTACGTTAGATGTCTAGGTATGCTTGACATATCCTCGATACTAATTTTTACCCAACGATATTCAAACCCGACTCGTAATTATTCATATTAGAATAACACAGACAACAATTTGGGTTCACATTCTCAAAATCGACCCAGTGTTCATTTTTAGAAAATATATAAAGTCGTCATTTTACGAAATTAGGGTTACTATGTTTTGGACAAAGCATACAACACAACATACAATCCGGTTCTGTATAAAACATACATATATGTATTTACTTATACTTGCTTGACGTGCCGATAATCCTCGAATACGCTCCCGTATTTCTGTAGTTCGATTTTCCGGAAATTGGACAGCATTCCCTTTATTTATCGTACTACCCGTCGAAACATCCATCGACGTCAATTCAATAACAACAATCCATTTCACAACAACCACAATCTCAATCATCAGTTCAACCCAACAATCAATTCAACCATAACTTGTCACTAAATTACGTACTCAACTTAATGTAAAATCAAATTCTTGTTTCAAAAATAATTTCACGAATTAATTTATTTATTTTAAAATATTAGGACTCAGAATTATATCATCACCGTCCACCGTCCGCTCGTCAGAATTCATCGCGGACGGCGGTAAAAATTTGTCGGTGCCCGATTAATTTCGGGTTTCCATACAAATTTTCACCGATTAACTAATTTTTTTATAAACCGAATAATCATACGAATTTATCCGAAATATTTACCAAACCAATCCGAGTAACTATATTAAATATTAACTCGGTATTCAAGGAAATAATCGAATAAACCAACATCAATAATCCGACATAATCA